>NC_058080.1:690910699-691239323 GCF_014858855.1 Bufo gargarizans | reverse complement strand
CCTGTAGGCTCATGCGTCCTTTTGAGGAGGTGACAAACCTAGTCAGTCGCACCGAAGGCACCATCAGCGACCTCATCCCATTTGTTTTCTTCCTGGAGCATGCCCTGCGAAGAGTGCTGGATCAGGCTGTAGATGAGCGTGAAGAGTTGTGGTCACCATCACCACCAGAAACAGCCTTGTCATCATCACTTGCCGGACCTGCGGCAACGCTGCAAGAGGAGTATGAGGAAGAGGAGTCAGAGGAGGAATGTGGCTTTTAGGAGGAGGAAGACCAACCACAGCAGGAATCCCAGGGTGCTCATTGTTGTCACCTATCTGGGACCTGTGGTGTTGTACGTGGCTGGGGGGAAGAACAGACCGTCAATGACATCAGTGAGGAGGAGGAATGGGAAATGAGTAGCTCGGCATCCAACCTTGTGCAAATGGGGTTTTTCATGCTGTCATGTCTGTTGAGGGACCCTCGTATAAAAAGGATGAAGGAGAACGACCTGTACTGGGTGGCCACGCTACTAGACCCCCGGTATAAGCAGAAAGTGGCGGAAATGTTACCAAATTACCGGAAGTCAGAAAGGATGCAACAGTTCAAAACCAAACTAAAAAATATGCTTTACACAGCTTATAAGGGGGATGTCACAGCACAACGGGAATCTAACAGGGGAAGAGGGGAAAGTAATCCTCCTCTTACCACGACCACGGCGGCAAGGACAGGACGCTTTACAGATGTGTTGCTGATGGAGGACATGCAGAGCTTTTTCAGTCCTACACATCGCCACAGCCCTTCGGGATCCAGCCTTAGAGAATGACTCGACCGACAGGTAGCAGACTACCTCGCCTTAACTGCAGATATCGACACTCTGAGGAGCGATGAACCCCTTGACTACTGGGTGTGCAGGCTTGACCTGTGGCCTGAACTATCCCAGTTTGCGATAGAACTTCTGGCCTGCCCCGCTTCAAGTGTCCTGTCAGAAAGGACCTTCAGTGCAGCAGGAGGCATTGTCACTGACAAAAGAAGTCGCCTCGGTCAAAAAAGTGTTGATTACCTCACCTTCAGTAAGATGAATGAGGCATGAATCCCGAAGGGACTGACAGTGGGGGATACGTTTGACTAACAAAAGGCCTGATGACATGCCTTGGCCTCAAAATGGTCCCTACGCTGCTGTATTTAATGTCTGCATACCGGATGACTTTCGGGAATTCTCCGCCACCAACTAGGGTTCAAGCTGCAATGTTTTAGTCACCTTTCTGCCTGGAAAACATCAATTATTCCGGCCGCTGCTACAGCAGCGGCTGCAACAATGCCTGATTTTTCAGGCATGTGTACATGCCTAATTTTTCTGGCCGCTGATACAGCAGAGGCTGCAACAATACCTAATTTTTCAGGCATGTGTACATGCCTAATTTTTCTGGCCTCTAGTGCTGCACTGTGGCTGCAAAAACAAAACAAAAAAAAGGCACATACAAGTGTCAATTCCCCTTCGTGATCGGTACCTTGTTGTGGTGAAGGGGCTTGCGTATCACAATAAAGCAATCATCCCCTCTATGAGTGTGTTAGCAATGTTGCCACACCCCAGATAAGGCCGTTGCTTCATTATGATTAGACTAAAAGCGATCGGCTGGATAATTTTTCATAGAAAAAACATTATTTTTATTTTTTTAAGTTGTATAGGTTTTTAATACATAAAATAAAAAAATCATAATAAAGTCTCTTAATAGTTTATTAGAAATAATGCAGACAATTTAAAAAATCCCCATCAATTCCAATACAAAGCAAGTACAGAGCTCAAAACAAAATTATTTCAGGATGTCGTTAATTCGACAATGATTAATCAATTCGAAACACGTCCCCGGATAGGGGACATAACAGGGATTAAACTGATGAGAATAGTACTACAGAAAATACCACTCATATCAGGTGTGACAGTAAATTGCACGGCGCAGACGCAGTGACCGTGGCGTGGATTCAAACAAAGGGGAGGAAGCTAGCGTTTTTTTAACCATCTCCCCGTTCGAAAAATCAATTTAATAAATGGACCACAGATTGGGGACGTCACGTAACAGGGATTAAACTGATGAGAATAGTACTACAGAAAATACCACTCATATCGGGTGTGACAGTAAATTGCACGGCGCAGACGCAGTGACCGTGGCGTGGATTCAAACAAAGGGGAGGGAGCCAGCGTTTTTTTAACCATCTCCCTGTTTGAAAAATCAATTTAATAAATGGACCCCAGATTGGGGACGTAACAGGGATTAAACTGATGAGAAGAGAGAACTATGGAAAATATGTCACATCGGGTGTGACAGTAAATTGCACGGCGCAGATGCAGTGACCGTGGATTCAAACAAAGGGAAGGGAGCCAGTGTTTTTTTAACCATCTCCCCATTTCGAAAAATCAATTCAATTCACCTTTCGGGGACCCTTGGTGTTGTACGTGGCTGGGTAGAGGAAGAAACCTTTAATGGCATCAACGGGACATGGCTAGCTTGGTATCCAACCTTGTGCAAATGGGAAGTTTGCGGTTGGGCAAATGGACTGTTTGCAGTTGTTTGCGGTGCATTAAAAGGGGAGTTTGGTCTGTCAATGTCTGTGAAGCGGGCGTAACCCTTACACTACCTGATCGATACAACATCATACCTGATCGTATACACACACTGGATGTTTTAAACCACGTTGTTTAAAAAAATTTAGGATTGTTAGGTGATTTATGCCCTTTATGGATTAAAATCCAACTCTGCGTCAACTATGTAATTTTCCATGGGAGTTTTGCCATGGACCCCCCTCCGGCATGCCACAGTCCAGGTTTTAGTCCCCTTGAAACAACTTTTCCATCACTACTGTGGCTAGAAAAAGTCCCTGTGGGTTTTAAAATTCGCCTGCCTATTGAAGTCAATGGCGGATCGCCCGGTTCGCCGTTCGCGAACATTTGCAGAAATTTGCATTCTCCGTTCGCGAACGGAAAATTTTATGTTCGCGACATCTCTATCGAGGATGTGCGATCCAGTTTCACTCCTATATTTTACATAAAAATATAACAATATTTATCCCGTACAATCGCGTAACAGAAAAAATAAATCTAAATAGCCAATAAAAAGTGATTTAAAAAGGTCATACACACTCCAAAATGGTATCAATTAAAACTACAAATCACCCTGCAAAAAGTCAGCCGCCACACGGCTCCATAGACCTACAGTAAGTTTCAAAAAGTTATGAGGCTCAGAATACGGTGATAAAAAGAAAACACAAGAAAAAATTTGAAAATGTGGTATCGCTGTAATGCCATATATGGAGTGAGCTGCTGCAGTGAGCCCGCTCAATACGTGGCGGGTGCCAGCTGTATCATGCACAGCTCAGCAGGGACAGTGTCAGAATCCTATTCATACTAATAGATCTCTGTTAGGGCTCATGCACACGACCGTGTGCCGGCCGGGGGCCTATTGTGGCCCGCAAACAGCAGGTCTGCAAAATACGGGCGCTGGTGTTCTGACACCGCATCATGGATGCGGACCCATTCACTTGCATGCACTACTTTTTTGCAGTGGGACCATCGGATGCGGATTGCAGACCCCATTCAAGTGAATGAGGCAGCGATGCGCATGCAGTGGCCCCATTGCGGTCTACAGCACGGGCCCGGCCAGCATGCGGTCGCTTGCATAAGCCCTTAGGGTAAATAGGGCAAGGGCTTAAAAGATCTCAGGTTCAAGCCCCGTAAGGGGGCTAATAGTCAATAAAAAATAAATAAAAAAATGTAAAGTTTAACACGTTCTCTACCCGCGCCGTAGCTGTACGGCGCTGCGAACTAGGTACAAAATACCAGCAGTGTTCACCCGGCTCCTGAGCGAAATTGCTCGGTGACTGGGTGACGATGGCTGCTCAGGATGGCAGGCAGCCATCTTCCCTAGGGGTACAGGGAGGTTTGTCCGCCCCCCCTGCAACATCGATCGCTGCGATTGGCGGATTTCTGCAGACCGGCCAATCGCAGCTCCGGATGATTTTTCATTCATCCAGGAAGCTGCAGGGGGGTGGAACAGGGTTTGTAAAGGGGTGACTGGTGCTGAACATGTCATTACCTGTCCCCCCTGGGTCAGGCAGGGGACACCAGTGTTTGGGGTCCAGCCAATGGCAGAGCTACAGCTGCACAGGAAAGGGCTGAACTTCTAGCTGGTGACTGCATGCAGTGAGGTTCTGTTCCCCTCTGTGCTGCTGGTTGGCTTACTGGGACTTGTGGTGCACCACCACTGCAACTTCAACTGTTCCTGTAAAGAAAAAGAAAGAAGAAAAGAAGAAGAACATCTGGAACTGCTGCAGTGATTTTTTTTTTCTATTTGCAGCAGTTCTAGATCCCTAAACCACCCTTCGTTCCTGTCCCTTCCTGTCCCCCCACCCCCCTGTCCTATTTTTACGCCATTTGGACGCCATTTGGTCTGTGCGGTTTTTTTTTTTGTTAGTTTTTTAATTCTTCTTTTTTACAATTTTCCAGCTCTGCACAACTTTTTCTGCGTGCGAGCTGTGACCACCAAGTGCTGTTCAGTGCATACCTGCCTGATCAGCACATGGGGAAAAATTTTTGCGCTTATTTTTTTTCCCACATCTGTGTTCATTTTTTTTACCAATTTTTCCTTTTTTGGCATCAAAAAGAAGAAACTGTGGTTAGGGGTTTATATAAATATATATAGAGCTCTATATTTCTATATATATAGATATAAGTTACATTTTTAGCCAGTTTTTGCACGCATGCACGACCTGTGTGCGTGCGTGTCTGCTGCAGAGCACCGGTAACTAGTGTGTTCATTTACATCTGCCCATTTATTTATTTTCCTGTGAAAAAAGACCTGCAGTTAGTGGTCGGTAGTTAGTTGTATATATATATAAATCAATTTCAGTTAGTGTCAGTTTAGGATTTTGCACAAACGCACCATCTGCGCGCATGCATTTTGCAACCACTGAGCACCGATCAGTAGTGTCCATTACTGATCGTGTCTACTCTGTTTTCACAGCTTTTTTTTTTTTTGTGCAGAAGAGACCTTTTTTTGTGCTGAAAAGAATATTTTTTTTGCTAATTTTTGTTATTTTTTCTCCTAAATTTATGTTCCAATTTTTTACAAGCCACTTCACGTGTGAAAGCACCTCTTACACAACCCACACCAGGGGCGTTGCTATGGTCTCAAAAGATCTGGGGCACAAGCCCCAATAAATATGTCCCCCCCCCCCCCCCCCGCACTTTGCTGTACTTGCTCTACAGCAGCACTTACCTGTCACATCCAGGGCCTCCAGGTTACGTCTCCTCTCTGTCATCATCTTCTCTGTAGATCTTCTCTCTCATTATCTTCTCCACTCGGTCTGGACAACTTCTCTCAGCCGCCTCGTCTCTGCAGAGTGTGACACACAGACATCTTAGCTTCCTCACATTCTATAATTATCCCCCAACTGGAGTCCCCACAATGTTATTCTGCTGCTTGCTGTGCCCCCCCCCCCCCCCCCCAGGGGTGTAGCTATAGGGGGTGCAGAGCTAGCAGTTGCTACCGGGCCCAGGAGCCTGAAGGGGCCCAAAGACACTTGTGCCGCATAAGAAGACACACAAAGCACTGAGGGGGGGGCCCAAGCTGAACTCTTGCACCGGTGCCCATGAGCCTTTAGTTACGCCCCTGCCCCCCCCAATACCCCCAAATACTATCCTGAAGAAACATTACTGCCCCCATAGTAATAGTGCTCCTCATAGTCCCACCAATAGTAATTCCCTTCTAGAATGCCCTCATTAGTAATACTGCCCCAGCTGTGATAATGCTCCTCAACAATGCCCCCATTATTGAAAGAGCCCTCCCATATTAAAGGGTTTCTACCACTTGCAGATCACATATTTGGTGATCAGACACTAGCGATCCGCTAGTGTCTGATGTAGCTTACAAGCTAATTATTACCTTAATCCGTTCGGCCCATACCTCAAAAAAGCACTTATATCTTTATGCAAATGAGCCTCTAGGTGCTATGCAGGCGTTTTTCCAGCACCTAGAGGCTCCGTCTACCTTGCAGTTTGCCGCCCATCGCCGCGCTCCAGCACGCCCATCTCTTACCGTATTCGATCCTCCCCCTGCTTCAGCCTTCAGAAATCCCGCGCCTGCGCCGTTCGTCGCGGCATTCGGAGGCATTCGGCGCAGGCGCAGTCAATGTCTGACCGCTCCGTGCTCAGACATTTCCACTGCGCCTGCGCCGATGTCATCGGCGCAGGCGCAGTGGAAATGTCTGAGCACGGAGCGGTCAGACATTGACTGCGCCTGCGCCGAATGCCGCGACGAACGGCGCAGGTGCGAGATTTCGGAAGGCAGAAGCAGGGGGAGGATCGAATAGAGTTGAAGATGGGCGTGCTGGAGCGAGGCGCTGGGCGGCAAACTGCAAGGTAGACGGAGCCTCTAGGTGCTGGAAAAACGCCTGCATAGCACCTAGAGGCTCATTTGCATAAAGATATAAGTGCTTTTTTTGAGGTATGGGCCGAACGGATTAAGGTAATAATTAGCTTGTAAGCTACATCAGACACTAGCGGATCGCTAGTGTCTGATCACCAAATATGTGATCTGCAAGTGGTAGAAACCCTTTAATAATACCCTCACAGAGTCCCTAGTAGAAATAAGGCCCCCTATTGTTCCCCCAGTGGTAATAAAGCTCCCTACAGACCCCTCAGTAGTAATAAGGCCCCCATAGTGCGCTTAGTAGAAATAAGGTGGATCTATAAGACCCTCCTATAGAGCCCCCAGTAGTAATAAGACCGCCTATAATGTCACCTAGAGCTGCAGTGCCCCCTGTAGTTATAATCCTCCCTCCACCATACAGTCCCATGTAAATAACATCACCTCCTCCCCAGCCACCTCCAACGCACAATCCCATGCAAACATCACCCCCTAAGGCTACTTTCACACTTGTGTTCGTGCAGATCTGTCCTGTACTTGTACAGGACGGATCCGCACCGATAATACAAACCAATGCATCCGTTCAGGACCGATTCGTTTGTATTAGATTTGAATTTCTAAGTCCCAATACGGATCCATCCTGACTTACAATGAAAGTCAATGGGGGACGGATCCGTTTACAATTGCACCATTTTGTGTCAATGCAAAGGGATCCGTCCCCATTGATTTACATTGTAAGTCAGGACGGATCCGTTTGGCTCCGCAAGGCCATGCAGACACAAAAACTCTGCTTGCAGCATTTTGGGGTCCGCCTCCAAAACGGAACGGGGGGCCGTATGGAGCCGAACGAATGCATTCTGAATGGATCCGCATCCATTCAGAATGCATTGGGGTTAAACTGATGCATTTGAGAGCCTTGAAACTGATCTCACAAGCGGATCCCCAAACGCAAGTGTGAACGTAGCCTAAACTCATGTACATAAGCATCATTCTCCCCCACCATCCACTTTCCACATACAGTCCCATGTAAATAACATCACTCCCTCCCCCAGCCACCTCAAGCACACAGTTCCATGTCAATAACATCCCTTTATTCAGCCCTAACATACATCCCAGTTAAATAACTACAACTCCCAGCATCTGCCTCTCCCTTAACTTACCTCTCCTCATGTACAGACATCTCCATTAGGCACCTTCTCCTCTTCACTCCGGTCCAATCCTGCACTGGTCACATGATGGTGACATCATCCAGGTCATCCTATCACAGCCTGTTTTGCTGATCACATGACCTGTGATGTCACCACAGGTCCTTCACCTCTTTCCAGTGTAAGATTCAATTGTATGGCCGTTCTGTGTACGGCAATACAGTTGTATCTAGCAGGCAGGACATTCGGGGCATGGGACAAAACATCCGGGGCCCAGGCCCCGAATGTTTTAACCTAGCGACGCCCTTGCCCCACACTAAATAAAGTTTTACACATTTCACACATTACACCCCAATAAAATAAAATAAAAATGTCCCGTCTGTCCCAACGAGTATACTCAGCTGAAGAGGCATACGCCATGCTTGCCTCTGATACTGAGTTGGCCAGTGAGGGAGAAGAGGGTGACACTTTCCTCTACTCCTCTACCCCCTCATCATCATCATCCGGTGATGAGGTACCCTCTAGAAGGCCCTCCAAGGTAGCAGCAGAGACAGCCACCCAGAGTGACCCCATATGGACCTCACCTCCTAAAGATTATCAGCCCCAAATTCCTGAGTTTGTGGGCAGCTCAGGAATTCAGATAGATTGTGCGGTTTATTTCCCAGAACCCCACATCGCCCTATGCAAGACCCCTAGGTTGGACCCCAGTAAATGCAGCAGAGATGATGACCTTTTGGGGGCTCTTGCTGCATATGGGAGTTGTTAAAAAAACAAAGATTACTCAGTATTGGAGTGTGGATGTCTTGTACCACACTCTAATTTACAGTAGTGGCATGGCCAATAATCGATTCCAAGCAATCCTGAAATTTTTGCATTACAATGATAATGCACAGTGCCCACCCTCAAATGACCCCGCATTTGACCATCTGTACAAAATTAGGCCCGTCCTTGACCACTTCAACGCAAAGTTTTCAGAAGTGTACACCCCAGAAAAAAAAATCTGCGTAGATGAATCTCTATTACTTTTCAAAGGGAGGATAAGACTCCGCCAGTGCCTGCCCAGCAAGCGGGCAAGGTATGGCATAAAAATTTACTAAATCTGTGAGAGTAGCTCTGGGTACACTCACAAGTTCCGGGTTTACGAAGGGAGAGAAACCCGGATTCAACCCCCTGAATGCCCCCCCGTCGTCCTAGGAGTTAGTGGGAAGATAGTGTGGGACTTACTACACCAACTGCTGGATAAGGGTTACCATCTATACATGGATAATTACTACCCCAGTCTACCACTGTTCCAGTCTCTTGCTTCCAGAGGTACTGTGGCGTGCGGCACAGTAGGCAAAAATCAGAGAGGCCTCCCTAGATCCCTGGTAGGTCAACCACTAAGAAAAGGAGAAAGCCGTGCTCTCCTCAATAAGAAGATGTTGGTGGTTAAGTACAAGGACAAGAGGGATGTCATTTTACTGACAACCATTCACTCTAACAAGGTACCACAACCACTGTCCCCAAGCCAGACTGCATCCTGGACTACAATAAACACATGGGAGGGGGGTAATCTTTCAGATCAAGTTATGAAGCCCTACAATGCCACACGAAAAACAAAAGTGTGGTACAAAAAGCTGGCCGTGCACCTCGTACAGATGGCTCTCTACAATGCATTTGTGCTTTTTAAATCTAGAGGCCATCCAAGAACATTCCTACAGTTTCAAGAGGTGGTGATAAAGGCCCTAATTTCCTGGGGTTTTTAATTTCTGGGGACCTCAGGAATTTTTTAACATGCAACATGGCACCTAAAATCCATGTCTGTTTATTCAGGCACGCAAAATCTATATTTTGCAGTTTGCCTCTAGAGCCCTGCTGTGTGCCCATACATAATTTTTTTTAGCACATATGGGTTGTTGGCGTATTCTGGGGGAAGTGGGGAACAAAATGTGGGGTGCATTTTGTCATGTTACCCCTTGTGAAAGTGAAAAATGTGAGTGTAAAGAAACTTTTTCTGGAAAAATTTGAGTTTTTCATTTTCAGCCAAGCGTTTCCTAATTCTGTGAAACGCCTGATGGGTCAAAATGCTCACTGCACACCTTGAAATATTACTTGAGAGGTGTAGTTTCTGGAATGGGGTCACTTTTTGGGGGTTTCCACTCTAGGAGTACCTCAGGGTGTGTTCAATTGCAAGATGGCGCCTGTCAATTATTCCTGTGAAATCTGCCTTCCAGAAGCCATTTGGTGCTCCTTTCCTTCTGACCCCTGTGGTACGCCCATATAGCAGTATACAAGCACATATGCGGTATTGCTATAATCAAGAGCAAATGGACAATAAATTAGGGGGTGCATTTTCTCCACTTCCCCCTTGTACAAGTTAAAAATGTGGGCCTAAAGTCAATTTTTCTGGACAAAATTGTAATTTTTCATTTTCACAGCCAATTCCATGAATCGCCTTTGAGGACAAAGTTCTCACTACACATCTTAAAATATTCCTTGAGGAGTGTAGTTTCCAGAATGGGTTAAATGTTTTGGGGTTTTCACTCTAGGGGTACCCCAGGGTGTCTTCATATGTGACATAGCTCCCAAAAGCCATTCCTGCAAAATCGGAGCCATTCTCCAAAAGCCCTATGGTGCTACTTCCCTTTTGAACCCTGCCATGCATCAATACATCATTTTTTGAGCACATATAGGGTGTTGGCTTATTCAGGTGGAAATGGGGAACAAAAAGTGGGGTGCATCCTGTTTCCCCTTGTGAAAGTGAAAAATGTGGGTGTAAAGCTTTTCTGGAAAAAAAAGTAGGTGGGTTTCACACTGGCAAAAGTCAAATCAATAGGTTTTGGAACCGCGCTGCTGGACACTATATGTTCCGGTTACAAGTGGGTGATGCAAGGGTGTCCACCCCTCTCCTCAATGCCAAGGAATACGATCCTCCCAGATCTCCTCCTCTACAGGATTTAAGGTGATATGAAGAATAGTGAAGCACCCTTGAGAATCTTATCTTAAAAGGTTTTATTCTACTTACAACAGATCAGTAGACAAAAGGCATAAAATACAGAGTGATCGTCACATTCCTGTATTTTATGCCTTTTGTCTACTGATCTGTTGTAAGTAGAATAAAACCTTTTAAGATAAGATTCTCAAGGGTGCTTCACTATTCTTCGTATCACCTTAAATCCTGTAGAGGAGGAGATCTGGGAGGATCGTATTCCTTGGCATTGAGGAGAGGGGTGGACACCCTTGCATCACCCACTTGTAACCGGAACATATAGTGTCCAGCAGCGCGGTTCCAAAACCTATTAATTCTGTGAAACGCCTGATGGATCAAAGTGCTCACTACACACCTTGAAATATTCCTTGCGGGGTGTAGTTTTCAGAATGGGATTACTTTTTGGGGGTTTCCATTGTAGAGCCACCTCAGGGTGTTTTCATATGCGACACAGCTCCCAATTACCATTCCAGCTAAATCCGCTCTCAAAAAGCCATATAGTGCTCCTTCCACTCTGAAGCCTGCTGTGCGCCCATACATCAGTTTTTGAGCACACATGGGGTGTTTCTGTAAACTCCAGATTCAGGATAATAGATATTGGGTTTTGTTTGGCTGTTAACTCTTGATGTGTTGCATAAAAAAATATGCATTTTCATTTAATTCTCGTGGGGCACCTTAAGGCCCCTTTCACACGGGCGAGTTTTCCGTGCGGGTGCGATGCGTGCGGTGAACGCACTGCACCCGCACTGAATCCTGACCCATTCATTTCTATGAGACTGTGCACACGAGCGGTGATTTTCACGCATCACTTGTGCGTTGCGTGAAAATCGCAGCATGCTCCTCTTTGTGCGTTTTTCACGTAACGCAGGCCCTATAGAAATGAATGGGGTTGCGTGAAAATCGCATGCATCCGCAAGCAAGTGCGGATGCGGTGCGATTTTCACGCATGGGTTCTAGGTGACAGTCTATTCACTGTATTATTTTCCCTTATAACATGGTTATAAGGGAAAATAATAGCATTCTGAATACAGAATGCTTAGTATAATAGTGCTGGAGGGGTTAAAAATAATAAAAAAGTTAACTCACCTTCTCCTCTTGTTAGCGCAGATGCCGGTCTGTTCTTTATCTGTGGGCTAAAGGACCTTTGATGACGTCAGATCACATGCTCCATCACCATGGTGATGGACCATGTGATTGGAGCATGTGATCTGACGTCACCTCAGGTCATTCAGTCCACAGCTAAAGAACAGAGTGGCATCTGCGCGAACAAGAGGAGAAGGTGAGTTAACTTTTTTATTATTTTTAACCCTTCCAGCACTATTATACAAAGCATTCTGTAGTCAGAATGCTATTATTTTCCCTTATAACCATGTTATAAGGGAAAATAATACAATCTTCAGAACATCAATCCCAAGCCCGAACTTCTGTGAAGAAGTTCGGGTCTGGGTACCAAACATGCGCGATTTTTCTCACGCAAGTGCAAAACGCATGACAATGTTTTGCACTCGCGCAGAAAAATCGCGCATTTTCCCGCAACGCACCCGCCTCTTATCCGGGCAAAAAACATGACGCCCGTGTGAAAGAGGCCTAAGTGTTAACAAAGTTTGTAAAATCAGTTTTGAATAGCTTGAGGGGTGTAGTTTCTAAAATGGGGTGATTTATGGGTGGTTTCTAATATGTAAGCCCCAGAATGTGACTTCATAACTGAACTGGTCCTGAAAAAATTGGGGTTTGGAAATGTTCTTAAAAATTTTAAGATTTGCTTCTAAACTTCTAAGCCTTCTAACGTCCCCAAAAAATAAAATGTAATTTTCAAAATAATCCAAACATGAAGTAGACATATGGGGAATGTAAAGTAATAACTATAATTGGAGTTATTACTATTATAAAAGTAGAGAAATAAAAATTTGGAAATTTGCTAATTTTTAAAAATTTTGGGTAAATTTGGTATTTTTTTACTAATAAAAATGAAATATTTGGACTCAATTTTACCACTGTCATGAAGTACAATATGTGATGAGAAAACAACCTCAGAATGGCGTGGATAAGTAAAAGCGTTTTAAAGTTATTACCACATAAAGTGACCCATGTCAGATTTGCAAAAATCGGCCTGGGATTTAAGGTGAAAAGTGTCTCAGTAGTGAAGGGGTTAAATCACCCCTTTTACCAAAGTTACATATAAAAATATATAAACAATAAAAAAAACATATTATGAATCGCCTCGTCCGAAAATGTCTGAACTAATAAATATTTTTGAAAATGTCCTGTGCGGTGGACATCGTAATGGAAAAATATGTTAAAAACACGATTCCTCATTTTTTTGTCATCTTGTCCCCCCCCCCCAAAAATGAATAACAGTGATCAAAAAGTCGAACATACCACAAAAATGGTGGCAATAAAAACTACAGTTCGGTTCGTTTCGCAAAAAGCAAGCCCTTATACAGCTCTGTAGTTATGGTTGTCATAATATAACGATGCAAAGAAAATTTTGATTTTTTCAAATAAAACTATACAAGTTTGATATCACCACAATCGTTTTGAGCATCAGAATAAGGATGCCAGGTTATTTTCAGTTCACAGTGAATGCCATGATGTCAAAACCCCACAAACCTTGATGGAATTGTGTTTTGTTTTTTATTTTACCCAACAAATAATTTTTTTCCTGTTTTCCAACACAAGACATAGTTAATTAAATGGCGGCATAAAAATTTTTAAAAATTAAAATAGGCCCGATCTTTAAGGGGTTAAAATCCCAGAAAACCCCTTTAAAGGGGTTTTCTCAAGACGCAGGTTTATACTTACCTGCTCCCGGCACGCCGTCCACTTCCTGGTTTCATTGATGTCTTCTCCCGGCTGGGCCGCGCGCTGTACTAAACGCGCACGCCGAGTCCGCGCATGCGCCCTGGTGACTTCTTCCTGGCCAGTATAGTATACTTGCCAGGAAGAAGTCACCAGGGCGCATGCGCGGACTCGGCGTGCGCGTTCAGTACAGCGCGCGGCCGGCCGGGAGAAGAAAATAAGACGTCTGCGCACGCGCGGCCACCGCGATTCCTGAGAAGAGCGGTGGCCGTAACCAGGGGAGATGGAAGACAACAGTCAGGTAAGTATAGGTTTATTTTTTTCTAAGGGGTGGGGATTTGTTAATGAAATATATTTCGAAAAATGATCACTGTTAAATCATTAACAGATTTAACAGTGATCATTAAGATGAGAATACCCCTTTAAGAAGAATAAACTTGGGCTAGGCTGAGATAATTTTCAGTTGCAGTTTTTTTCCTATTTTCCAATACAAGACATAGGAAATTAAATGGCGGCATTGAAAAATTCTTATCCCGCTAAAAAAAGCTTTCATATGGCTATGTGAATAGAAAAATAAAAAAAGTTATGGCTATTGGAACGTAGGGAGGAAAAATAAAAATGGTAAAAATGGGTTAAAATTCCCAGAAAACCCCTTTAAGAAGAACAAAGGAGGGCTAGGCTAAGATCATTTTCAGTGGCAGATTATATGGGTGGTTTGGATGCCCAAAGAGGTGATGCACATTGTGGGTTTTTTCTGCAAATCATTGCAAAACATGACAAAACTGATAAACATTTTGTTAAATATTTTGTGACAAATTGCAGCAAACACATCTCAAAACTTCTTTGTACAATGATCAGCAGGACCTCGTATGCGAATTAGGGAAATTGTTACTTAAGCTTCAGTTCATGGATGTGTATCCCTAACAATCTCCCAGTCCGTCAAAAATTCACGATCAATAAAGTCTAGTTGTCCTAATCCAGAAATTTACACTCCTCTGTAATTACTTTATATATATAACGGTGTGCATACTAGAATATATAAAAATTATTCTTAGCAGTAATAAATAATACATTATTTTATGTTTCATTTCTTTTTTCTGTTTTTTTATGTAGTTTTACATCTTGGATGATGTGGTTTTATTATATTACATTTACAATATGCAAAGTTCAGGAGTTAGATTACACATTATGTACCAATACATAATATCTGAGCTTGTTCCGCATTGATGAATAGTTTCTGTTTAAAAATATCACGAAAATGCTGTTTAGAGTCATATATTAAAAGAGGTTATTTAGTCTGATGGATCTTCTGAAGGGCATTTCTTTGTAAGAAGTGGGTGCAATGACATGGAACGACATGTGCTCCTCAGATGCTGCGTTCATAGCTGATCACGGTATCTGATATTAATTAGGGTTGAGCGAACACCTGGAATTGAAGTCATTGGGAACCCCTACTTTGGGGCACTAAAACGCCCTGCAAACAAATGTGGATAGGGAAATTAATTAAAATAACATAGAATTAAAAAAAAGGTAAAAAATAATGATCTTGAACTAGGAGGGAGAGGTCAAAGATGAGTAGGAGGTTGAGGAGGCAGTGGACGTGGCGGAGTAGGTGGAAGCGGTGGTGGAGAAGGAGGAGGTAGCCAACATTATTTTTGTATTTTTTTTATTTATAAATTTGGGAAGACCCTAAAACATTGGGAAATATAAAAAAGAAAACAAAGAGAAAGTGTGCTGGAGTATAACAATGGCTGGGTGCGGCCAGTATACTTGTCTATTCTGCACAAGGTACGGACAAGTCCTGTGGGATCCATGCCTGGTTCATTTTAATGAATGTGAGCTTGTCCACGTTGGGTGTGGACAGGCGGCTGCGCTTGTCTGTGATCACCCCCCCCTACCGTGCTGAACACACGTTCGGACAATACACTGGCCGCAGGGCAGGCCAGCACCTCCAAGGCGTAAAGGGCAAGCTCAGGCCATGTGCCCAATTTGGAGACCCAGAAGTTAAATGGGGCAGACCCATCATTCAGTACGTGTAGGCGTGTGCACGCATACTGCTCCACCATGTTGCTGAAATGCTGCCTCCTGCTAAGACGTTCCATATCAGCTGGTGGTGCTGGTTGTTGTGGCGTGCTGACAAAGCTTTTCCACATTTCGGCCATGCTATCCCTGCCTTCTGAAGTGCTGGTGGTGCCCCAGCTGCGTTGGCGACCTCTTCCTTCTCCTCTGCCTTCACATTGTGCTTCCACTGTGCCCCCGCTGTCAGGTGGGAATGCCACCAGCAGCTCGTCTACCAGCGTGCATGTACTTGCGCATCTTCCGATCACGCTCCAGTGATGGAATTAAGGACGGTACGTTGTCCTTGTAGCGGGGATCCAGCAGGGTGGCCACCCAGTAATCAGCACTGGTTAGAATGTGGGCAACTCGGCGGTCATTGCGCAGGCACTGCAGCATGTAGTCGCTCATGTGTGCCAGGCTGCCCAGAGGCAATGACAAGCTGTCCTCTGTGGGAGGTGTATCGTCTGTGTCCTCTGTATCCCCCCAGCCACGCTCCAGTAAAGCCCATGAGCTGCTTTGAGTGCCACCCTGCTGTGAACACGGTTCCTCCTCCTCATCATCATCCTAGAGAACTATGCCGTGGCTGGACAATTGTGTACCTGGACTCTGTTGGTGCAGGAACCCACCCTCCGAGCCACTTGTGTATGACTGGCCTGATAACCGTGGAAATGATCATTCTTCCTCCTCCTCTTCCTCCTGTGCCACATCCTCTTCCATCATCGCCCGAAGCGTTTTTTCAAGGACACATAGAAGTGGGATAGTAACGCTGAGAACTGCGTCATCGGCACTAGTCATGTTGGTGGAGTACTCGAAATAGCGCAAAACGGCACACACGTCCCGCATGGAGGCTCACTTGTTGGTGGTGAAGTGGTGCTGTTCCGCAGAGCGACTCACACGTGCGTACTGCAGCTGAAACTCCACTATTGCCTTCTGCTGCTCGCACAGTCTCTCTAGCAGGTGCAAGGTAGAGTTCCCCCTTGTGGGCGCGTCGCATATGAGGCGTAAGCGCAGGGGCGTACATAGAAATCACTGAATTGGGGCCCTTAACCCCGCCCACTACCCACCATGGCCCATCCTACTTCCTGACCTGGCTCCTCCCATGTCACACCCCCTTTAAATGTATACATGACCTACTGAAACTGTTAGGGATAAACATTTTTATTTTATTATTAACCAACTGTCACGGCTGAGGATGGGGGAAACACTCAGCCGTGTGCTGCCAGATGATGTAGTGGCTACTCAGCCATGAGAACAGGATAGGGAGCAGGTCACCTCCTCAAGCATCCCTAACCTGACCCTAACTCCTACCTGCATGGGCCGACCTTTAAGGTAGGAGGACCCATGCGCAGGAACCTCAGAGCCCTGACTTACCCTCCGCAGATCCCTGAGCTAGGAGCTGGGTAAGACGACCTACTCCTCCAAGTTATGGAGGAGCAGGAGTCTCAATGGCCAAGCTGTTGGGAAAAGGGGAACTCATACAGCCTTACGGGTATGGCAGGCGAACTAGTAGTTCCACCAACCTGCCACAGCCTTGCTGACTGGATCCCTCCGCAAACAGGAATCCAGAACCGTAAGCTGCACCAAAACACACATAGGAAGGTCCCAACAGAACATAACATACAACATCACACACAGCAAGACATAAACATAACGACAATATCTTTATGACCACAGAGGTGGCTCTCACTGGCAGGTAATATGCACAGGAGGCTGCTCCAGCCAAGCATGACTGAAGCAACCTACTGAGCCATGCCAAACACCAAGGCTATATAGGCCAAGAAGCCACACCCCACAGTCGGACACACCCAGTGACATCACACACACACTGGGAAGGGAGTTAACCCTTCCAGCACCACAGAAGAGAAACACACATAAAGGGGAAGTGACCAAACTAGGATCACACTGTGGCTGTTACCGCAGGCGACGACATGGGTGGCAGCCATCCTTGGAGACAGCCCGAAGGCCGGGACACTGCCACCACATGTACAATATACCAAACGTTGCCACAGGCAGCCACAGAGAAAGGAAGAGTGTCAAAGTGCACACCAGACAACACAAAGTGCACACCAGACAGACAAACGTGCATACACACACGCACACAACTCCAAGGGAACCGCACACATCACTGTTGTCCGCGGCAACCGCACTTGAGGCAAACAACATCATGCCTCAAGCTGCGGTTGAAACAACTACCCAAACCGCGGGCAACTGTATGCGGCTCCCAAGGAGTCACGGCCATAACCGTGGCCGTGACACCAACTTTGTTTCACTAACGTATAAAATGTACATGTATTTTCCAATAAGGATTTGTTCTGTTTGTTTGCGTTTTGATAGTGAAAAAAAATTCTAAATTGGGAAAAAAATAATTTTTGGGTCACCATATTTGGACCCCTATAACTTTTTTGTAATTATGTATACGGAACTATATGGGGGCTAAAATTTTCACCATTCTGGGGTGTTTATGACTTTTTGATCACTTTTTATTTAAATTTATTGTGGAAAAGGAAGCGAACAAAAACAGCTAATCTGTCTTTTGGACTCTTTTTTCTGTTTTGCTGTTTGCCATATGGGGAATAATTTTTTCATACAATGGGCGTGTCACTTGCCAGGCTTGCCAGAGTGGGCACAGGACAGTGGACACAGGGCGCAATATGTATGCCACACAACTGAGCGAGTGCAGGGCAGGAGCTCATACACATCACTCCTCCTGCCTCTGTCCACTGTGCTAAAGCCGGACATAAGCCATCCCCCACATCTTAACCCCTTTGCTACCTGCGCCATTTTGTCACCACTTCTCTTACCCCAAACCCTTTTAACTCCTTGCTGCTGATGCTGAGTGTGCACATATGCGCATGTGTTTGTGTGTGGGGGGGGGGGGGTTTGTCTGGTTGGTGAAATATTATTTGGTGGCTATGTGCACACTCAGCATTAGCAGCAAGGAGTTAGAGGGGTTAATATCCATCTAACCCCGCCTAATGCCCTCCAAAATACCCGGGGGGGGGGAAGGGGGGGGGGTTAGGAAGCAGTAGGTGTAGGAGGAAAGCCCCCCAACCCCTAATGCCCCCCCCCCTCAAAATCTGAGGACAGTGTGCTTTCTTCCTTCTCCCCCATGGGCATTTTGGGGCTCATAGAGGACAACAGGACTCACTGTAGTGGGATTGAAGCATGTCCGACCCTGTCCTGGCTGTCCCCCTCCCCACCCCTCCTCTCTCTTGCTGCCTGGCCTGGCCGGTCAGTGTCTGACAATCTGAGTATCCATCTGACATAGTGACATTATCATACCTAGTCTCTGCTGACTGAGTCTGCTCTCTCTCAGTCTCACTCGTCTCAGGCAGCCAGGGCCAGGCAGGCAGTGACACGGGAGGACGAACGGTTCTTCAGGCCAGGGAGTCGACACAGGTGCTTCTTCCTTCTTCGTCTCCTTAGGACCTCAGGCACACTGGCGACGGCCGACGGCGAAGTTCGAACCGATTCTCCCGCCTCCCTTGCGCCACTGGCCAATCAGCAGCTGCCTCTACAGAGTTGCCTTGTGCTGATTGGCCAGCGACTCGAGCGCTACATGCAGGCTGGTTTGATCCTGATTCTGCAGCAGACAGCAGTCAGGTTCAGTTCAGGATCAGGTCAGACTCCGGGCGGGGGGAGGGGGGGGGGGAGATTGCGGAAGAACTAAGAAGAGTTGGCTGAGAAGAAAAGCAGCCGGCGGCAGCCGCATAGCCGCATGTCATGAGTGGGCGGGGACAAATAGTGTGGGCAGGGCCTTCTCTGCGCTCCGGGCCCCCCAGTGCCGTGGGCCCCATAGCAATGGCGTGGTCTGCCTCTATAGGCGGTACGCCACTGCGTGAGCGGGAAGGCTAAAGTTACGCTGCAGCGCAGACAGGTAAGTAGCAGCAGGGTGAGAACGCCGAAGGCGCACACAGACGGACCGCACTTTCTGCAGACCGCACTTTCTGCTGTAAGTAGCAGCAGGGTGAGAACGCCGAAAGCGCACACAGACGGACCGCACTTTCTTCCGCAATCTCCCCCCCGCCCGGAGTCTGACCTGATCCTGACCTCGAGCTCTGACATATCGGGGAAATTTTTCAGGAATCTCTGCACCACCAAATTCAGCACATGGACCAGGCAAGGGATGTGCGTCAAACCGGCTAGTCCCAGAGCTGCTATGAGATTTTGCCCATTATCGCACACCACTAGGCCAGATGCAACAGGAGGCAAAGAGAAACGTCTGCAATCCTCGGTGGCGGAAGGACATGCGCCAAACTGCTATCCGCCTCAGGCCCAGCCGCCACTGCATTCACCCAGTGTGCAGGAGATATAACGTCCCTGCCCGTGCTTACTGGTCCACGTATCAGTGGTTATGTCGACCTTGCCACAGATGGCGTTGCGCAGTGTACACCTAATTTTGTCCGCCACTTGGTTGTGCAGGGCGGTGGAAAAGTAGTGGCGGCTGGGAACCACGTACTGTGGGACAGCCACCGCCATAAGTGTTTTAAAAGTCTCCGTCTCCACCAGATGCAATGACATCATTTAAAAGGCCAGGAATTTTTAAATGCTGGCATTCAGGGCCAGGTTCCGCGGGTGGGTAGGGGGGTACTTCTTCTTTCTCTCCAGTGTTTGGAAGATGCTTGGTGACGGACATGGTGGCGTTACTGCCACATCCTCTGTTTGCAGGGTGGCAGGTGCCACAGTCACTCCAGAGGGGGAGGAAGAGGCTAAGACTGCGGCAGAAGAGGGACCAGGATTAGCCTTAGAATCTTCCGTGGTTTTTCAGGTGTGTACTCCACTGCAGCTCGTGCTTTGCACTTAGATGCCTGGTCCTGCAGGTGGTGCTCAGGTTTAGAACATTTATGCCTCGCTTTAGGCTCTGATTGCACAGTGTGCAGACCACTCGCGTTTTGTCGTCAGCACATTGTCTAAAGAACTGCCATGCCAGGGAACTCCTTGGAGCTGGCATTGGTGTGCTCAGTCCCTGGGTGCGGTGGGCAGTAGCAGGCGTACTGGCTAGGGGACGGCCACTCTGCTTTTGCACACTGCTCCCTCTTTTGCTGTGTGGCTGGTGCTGTGTGAACACCACCTCTTCCTCCGAACTGCACACGTCACTCGCATGACCTTGATTCCATGTGGGGTCTAGGACCTCATCATCCTCCACATCATCTTCCACCCACTCTTCACCTCTGCCCTCCTTGCCGGTCTGCAGACTGCAGAAAGCCCAGCAGTTGGCACCTGTGTTTCGTCATCATCAGAGACGTGCTGCGGTGGTCCTCCCATGTACTCATCCTGAAACATAAGTGGTTGGGCATCAGTGCACTCAATGTCTTCCACTTCTGGGGCAGGGCTATGTGGATAGCCCACAGAAACCCCGCCAGCAGAGTCATCAAAAAGCATAAGAGACTGCTGCATGACTTGGGACTCAGTTAAGGAAGGCTGGACGGGTCGAAACATGTCCTGTAATTTTGTCATTTTGATTATGAAATAAAGCACACTATAGATTGGAAACAAGCACGCCTGCTGGGATTATCCTTTGAACTATTACTTGGGGCTCAGACTGCTTGGCTGATTTGCAAGCGGGTGAGGTGAAAGACAGATGCCCATGGGCTGCAGGTGCCAATTCTGCACTTTCAGCAGGTGACCGGGTGGGAGACAATGTGAAGGAACTGGAGGCACTGTCAGCCACCCAATCTACTACTGCCTCTATTTGTTCTGGCCTCACCATTCGTACACTGGTATTCGGGACTACAAAATAACGCTGAACGTTCACGCAATAAATAGGTATATGACGTGCATCTAACTGACAGACGGATTAACTATTATATTTGTGTCAGGGGTACAAAGTATAATGTTGCATTGCACCCGCAAAAAAAAAATCGCTGCAGGTAACCCACAGAATTAACAGCCAGATTTATGATTAGCTTTCTGTGTCAGGGGTGCAAAGATGGTGTATTGCACCCACAAAAAATCACACTAAGGGCTTATTCACATGACCGTGTGAAGCCCGTGCTGTAGACCGCAAAATGCGGTCCGCTAAGAACGGGCACCTGCCGTGTGGCATCCGCATAGGGATTGCATCCCCATTCACTTTAATGGGTCCGCGATTCCTCCGTTCTGCAAAAAGATAGAGCAAGCTCTATCTTTTTGCGGTGCGGAATCACGGAACGAAACCTCAGAAAGCACTCCGTAGTGCTTCCGTAGTGTTCCGTGGTTCCGTTTCGCATCTCCGGATTTGCGGACCCATTGAAATGAATGGGTCCGCATCCATGATGCGGAATAGCCATGGAACGGGACCAGTGTGTTGCGGATCCACAAATGCGGTCAGCCCTAAAGCCTCTTTCACACGACCATGACGGATTAGGTCTGGATGCGTTCAGGGTGCGTTCAGTGAAACTCGCACTATTTTGCAAACAAGTTCATTCAGTTTTGTCTGCGATTGCGTTCAGTTGTTCAGTTTTTTCCATCCGGGTGCAATGCGTTTTGATGCGTTTTTCACGCGCGTGATAAAAAACTGAAGGTTTACCAACAACATCTCCTAGCAACCATCAGTGAAAAACACATCCCACCCGCACTTGCTTGCGTGAAAAACGCAGAATATAGATCATGCTGCGATTTTTACGCAACGCAGAACTGATGCATGAAAAACAATGCTCATGTATACAGACCCATTTAAATGAATGGGTCAGGATTCAGTGCGGGTGCTATGCATTCATGTCACGCATTGCACCCGCGCGGAAAACCCGCTCGTGTGAAAGGGGCCTAACACTGTCCCTCACTTCAGCTGCCTGCTTTCTGTCCCTTCACTACTGAGAGCTGATGGGCGGTGCTACACGTGATCCAGCTTATATAGCGGCTGGGTCACATGATGCACCGGCCAATCACAGCCATTCCATTACTAGGCATGGCTGTGATAGTTTCTAAGGGCACACAGCTTAAAAGCTTGTTGATTGGCTTCCATGCAGCCTTTCAACAAGCTTTAATAAATGCCCGAACACCAAACTCGAACCCCAAATTTTCCGGCAAAGTTCAGGTTCCGGTCGGGGTACCAAAAATTGTAAAGTTCAACACTAATATTAATATTACAGTGTAAAATATAAAATAAATAAATAAAATCATACTTACCTCATTAATGCGATCATGTAGAGCCGGCAGCCACCATCTTGATTGACGATCGAGCGAGAAATATTGCGCTGTCCATGATGATGTTATCACGTCAGGTGGCGTGGTGACGTCATACATCACCGTGCATGGGATTTCATATGGGATCTTCAATCATGATGGCGGCGGCCGAATCTTAGTATGATATTTTATTTTCAATTTTTTCTGACATTCAAAGAAAGTCAGTTCGTTATCATGAAGCACAAGGAAACTCGCCTTCGCGGCAAATCAAATTTTCCCTGAAATTCGGATCGTAGTCACTCAACACTAATTGTAAGGTGCAAGGCAGTGTCCCCTGCAGCAGAAATGACAAATCTGTGAAAAGGAACAATTTTCATCAGACTGGTAATGTAATATCAGGTCAGTGGGTGATTTTTTTTTTACTTCTAGGTAGCAACTTTTTGTCGAAGTTTTCACTTCTTCCTATATGTGTGCAGTAAGGTTCTCAATATCCTTTGATTTCACTCTCGTGTCCACGGACAAAACTTTTCTTCCACAGCTCTCAGCATTATGATCCAAATCACAGTTATAATCAGATGGCTGTCTTGCTAATTTCGATGTCCTCAGGAGAGCACCTTCATTTTATATAAATATATAGGATTTCCTCTCGCTGCTCTTATTCCAGTTGCATCGGCTAGAGGATGTGCGTGTTGTGTTGCATTGGGAGGTCAGGAGGTGCTCATCAATCAGCGGTCTGGTAGAGCGCTAATCCTCACCACAGTTAGTTGATTGATACTCCAAATTTTGGCCACTGCTATGGTCAATCACAGAGCTGCTCTATTCAGCTTCATCATCTACCTATTCTTATAGATTATTTCATCATGGGCACATGAAAAAAAAATTTGAGAAGCCACAAGAACTAGATCATCTCTCAAAAAATACAAAAGTGGCGTGACTGGAATTGTACTGAGAGGATATCACTTCAGCTCCTGTAATCTCCTACACTGTCTTTCTGTCTAAAAAAAATAGAGCAATCTTAAATCAATGTTGATAGAGTATATCGAGAGTACAATAGAGTATCTGGGTAACAGCTTTATGGAATCTACAATCATATTTTATTTTTCCTTGGACTTATTTAATTAACAGTAAATTTGTCACAAGGAGAATCATTGATAGACCAGGCACAGTGTCTTGTAGGGCTATCTCAGCTGAATGTAATGACACCTTTCACTTCACTCTGGAGAAAAAGTACTAAGACCTCGTTCACACTTGCGTTCACACCTCAACTTCATTTCCCTCCATGCGATCACGTGATCCATGCGCTTGGGGCGCCCTGACGTCACTCTGGAGCGCCCTGGGAGCCGCACGGACGGTAAGTATACTCCTCCCCCGCTCCCCGCTACACTTTACCAGACTTTAGAATCCCGGCAGCCATGGTAACCATTCAGAAAAAGCTAAACGTCGGATCCGGCAATGCGCCGAAATGACGTTTAGCTTAAGGCCGGATCCAGATCAATGCCTTTCAATGGGCATTAATTCCGGATCCGGCCTTGCGGCAAGTCTTCAGGATTTTTGGCCGGAGCAAAAAGCGCAGCATGCTGCGGTATTTTCTCCGACCAAAAAACGTTCCGTTCCGGAACTGAAGACATCCTGATGCATCCTGAACAGGTTTCTCTCCATTCAGAATGCATTAGGATAAAACTGATCAGGATTCTTCCGGCATAGAGCCCCGATGACGGAACTCTATGCCGGAAGAAAAGAACGCAGGTGAGAAAGAGCCCTAAATGCATAAAATAATGTTAGTGCCATGTAGTGTCCAAAAAATACCGCTACACAATGTCCACACGCAGAGCTATTTAAGGCCATTCAAACACTGGGGACTAATAGTATGACTATACTGTGAATCACTCTGAGGAGGAGGATGCCGAGCCTAAATTGTGGAGTCCATGGGCCGTTAGCTTCTGTTACCAGTGTCGGACTGGGGTGCCTAGGGCCCACCAGTAACATTTATTTTGGGGGCCCACCGTACGGATATATTCAAATATACAGTGGGATGCGAAAGTTTGGGCAACCTTGTTAATCGTCATGATTTTCCTGTATAAATCGTTGGTTGTTACAATAAAAAATGTCAGTTAAATATATCATATAGGAGACGCACACAGTGATATTTGAGAAGTGAAATTAAGTTTATTGGATTTACAGAAAGTGTGCTATAATTGTTTAAACAAAATTAGGCAGGTGCATAAATGTGGGCACTGTTGTCATTTTATTGATTCCAAAACCTTTAGGACTAATTATTGGAACTCAAATTGGCTTTTGGTAAGCTCAGTGACCCCTGACCTACATACACTGGTGAATCCAATTATGAGAAAGAGTATTTAAGGGGGTCAATTGTAAGTTTCCCTCCTCTTTTAATTTTCTCTGAAGAGTAGCAACATGGGGGTCTCAAAACAACTCTCAAATGACCTGAAGACAAAGATTGCTCACCATCATGGTTTAGGGGAAGGATACAGAAAGCTGTCTCAGAGATTTCAGCTGTCTGTTTCCACAGTTAGGAACATATTGAGGAAATGGAAGACCACAGGCTCAGTTCAAGTTAAGGCTCGAAGTGGCAGACCAAGAAAAATCTCGGATAGACAGAAGCGACGAATGGTGAGAACAGTCAGAGTCAACCCACAGACCAGCACCAAAGACCTGCAACATCATCTTGCTGCAGATGGAGTCACTGTGCATCGTTCAACCATTCAGCGCACTTTACACAAGGAGATGCTGTATGCGAGAGTGATGCAGAGGAAGACTTTTCTCCGCCCACAGCACAAAAAGTGCCGCTTGAGGTGGGCTAAAGCACATTTGGACAAGCCAGCTTCATTTTGGAATAAGGTGCTGTGGACTGATGAAACTAAAATTGAGTTATTTGGCCATAACAAGGGGCATTATGCAAGGAGGAAAAAGATCACAGCATTCCAAGAAAAACACCTGCTACCTACAGTAAAATATGGTGGTGGTTCCATCATGCTGTGGGGCTGTGTGGCCAGTGCAGGGACTGGGAATCTTGTCAAAGTTGAGGGACGCATGGATTCCACTCAGTATCAGAAGATTCTGGAGACCAATGTCCAGGAACAGTGACAAAGCTGAAGCTGCGCCGGGGCTGGATCTTTCAACAAGACAACGACCCTAAACACTGCTCAAAATCCACTAAGGCATTTATGCAGAGGAACAAGTACAACATTCTGGAATGGCCATCTCAGTCCCCAGACCTGAATATAATTGAAAATCTGTGGTGTGACTTAAAGAGAGCTGTCCATGCTCGGAAGCCATCAAACCTGAATGAACTAAAGAGGAATGGTCCAAAATACCTTCAACCAGAATCCAGACTCTCATTGGAACCTACAGGAAGCGTTTTGAGGCTGTAATTTCTGCAAAAGGAGGATCTACTACATATTGATTTAATTTCTTTTTGTGGTGCCCAAATTTATGCACCTGCCTAATTTTGTTTAAACAATTATAGCACACTTTCTGTAAATCCAATAAACTTCATTTCACTTCTCAAATATCACTGTGTGTGTCTCCTATATGATATATTTAACTGACATTTTTTATCGTAACAACCAACGATTTATACAGGAAAATCATGACAATTAACAAGGTTGCCCAAACTTTTGCATCCCACTGTAATAAATAATCTAACACGTTTTTTTCTATGAACATAGGCTGGTTGAGGTGCTGTACGCTGGATAGATGTATGTAGTGCAGTAAGTCTACTGTGTTATGGGAGACTAGGGGCCCACCTTGCTCAGAGGCCCACAGGGGGATTCACCAGTACCACAAATGGCCCAGTCCGAGCCTGTCTGTTACCCTCCCTTTATTCCAGCCTTGCCTTTTTCCCTGAGTGCCATATACAACCACTTAAGCTGGGTTCACATCTGCATTCATTTTCTGTTCTTCTGATCCATCAGAAGAAAAAAAAAATCAGAATCCTTTTAAATAAAAGAGGATCTTGTGCATCATTTATGCACATTTGGCATGCATTTAAGCCATTTCCATCGGGGACCCGGAAACAATAGTTATTTTAGTCCATATGCAAATGAGCAGCCAAGAGCACCAAAGCTGGACCCAAGCCACTCTGAGCACCCTTGCTCCTCCTGCTTCCTCTGTCAGCCCCTCCCTCTCCTTTTTGATTGACAGGGCCAGGTTCCTGCATAGTCATTGCACTTGGGCCTGTCAATTGTAGGACTTGTAGACATCTTATAGTATATAATACATGGAATTTTTTCTTTTTTCTACTTCAAACAAAAGTGACTATTGCTACCACAAGGGACAAACATTTGTGAACAGAGTCTTTTACAAATGTCCTATTCCTTGAATCCTAAACAGGCCATCACTTAAGCCCCAGACTTCTACGGTCACTCATGTTTCACCATAAATGTACAGGTGCCCAGAAGAAACACTGTAATTAGTGATTAGCGAAGTATTCAAAAATCCGATTCGGCTACTTTGGCAAATAAAAAAAATAAAGAAATCTGGTTCATGACAAATGAAGCGCATTTCTTTGTAAATAGTTGGTGCAATGACAGGAAGCGGAAATTGCACCGCCACCGTCATTGCACCCCTCAGATGCCGCGTTCATACATGATTGCGGATTATGATATTAATAACAGTGTAAAATAAAATAAAAAACACTTATCTGATCCACTTGCTCTCGACGGGCGACCACCGCCATTTTGCTTGAAGGTCTGCTGCGAAATCTCACGTGGGCTAAGATGACATCATCATCACGCCAACCGGTGTGGTGACGTCATACGTCACCACGCACGGGATTTCGTCTGAGATCTTCAAGCAAGATGGTAGCGGCCGGCCTGTTGCAAGCAAATGGATCAGATAAGTATTTTGTTTTTTTTAACTATTTCAGGTTAAATCCATTGGCTACTACGGAGCACGAGGAAGTTCGGCTTTTCGGTGAATCGAAATTCGGATCTTATCACTAATTGTAATATATCTTATGAGAATAAATGTAATATTTCATATCAGAGAAAAATAACCCTTTTTCCACTTACGATTTCTGCCCCCACTCCTAAACTAATATTCACCACCTCAAGACAGACTGTCTGCTCTCTCCATAAACTTCTATGGGCAGCGGACAGTCCATCTTCATTTCTTGGAGAATGTTAGCTGCGAAGAGGGAGTACAAGAGCTGATAAGTGCAAAATGAGTTATTTTTATTTGATACGATACATACATTTTTTTTAGTACTATTCATTTATTTATTGTATGAAAATTTTGTGACAATTTAATAATCATTCTTCACCTTCCATTTTTAGCAGAAAGATATGAAATTGCTAATGAGCATCATAATCACAAAGTATGACCTTAAAGGGGTTGTCTCACGAAAAATATTCTAAACCAGCACCTGGATCTGAATACTTTTGTAATTACATGTACTTAAAGGGAACATGTCGGCGGTAAAAGCCATCCCAAACCGCCAGCAGTACCTTCAAGTAGCCGGCAGTGAGTTTTGAAGTCAAGGGGGCCGCTGCCCCCTTGACTTCAAGCCTGACTGAAAAATAGCGCGAACAGAGGATAAAAGGTCGTTTTCCATACTTCTGCCTCATCAGACTGCAGTAAGAAATTCATCATTCGGAACTCACTGCCGGCTACTTGAATGTACTGCTGGCGGTTTGGGATGGCTTTTGCCGCTAACAGGTTCCCTTTAAAAATGTAATCTAGCCAGTGAGTTATCCTATAAAATGTATCGGTATAGCGCCAACTACTGTTTGATTATTTTCATATTTCTTTGACCTGCTCACTGAGATGGCCGCACATGCTCAGTTTTATCCTTCAACGGCCTCCTGAGCTGTGATAGGGAGAGCATGGACACGCCTCCTGAGCTGTGATAGGGAGAGCATGGACACGCCCCTGAGCTGCAGCAGAAAAGACACTCCCCTTGAGCTGCCAGCTTGATATAAATCTAGCAGAGCAATGAATGGGTAGATCTCTGGATCCATGTGAGGTACAGGGCTGGTTCTATATGAGGTCTGATTTTCATTTACTACATTAGTCATGGGATCACCCCTTTAAGCTAAATCATATACGTAGAGATTGTCATCTGTTTTGTCTCATGGCCCCTGCAGGAAAGAGTGATAAATATTCTACTGCATATTAACAAAGTGACACTTGTGATATCGCCTCGGGTGCATTATTTATGAAGAAAAAAAACCTGACTAAAAATATTGTGACTTCATATTCTAGTAATAAGAAATGAATAGACGGAAGGAAAAAGAAAAGGAATATGATGCACAAATGATATATTGATTATTAGAGGTCTGGGCCAAGCAGACAATGTAAGCCTTGAACCGGCCAGTCTTTTCAGACAGACTCCATTGATCACAAACCCCTCCAATTACTGCCTTTAGAAAGGCAAGTGTTTGATAGTGAGGGGCTGGAGGTAGAGCAGCAGCAGGGGGGTTACATGATGCAGTGGTACAGAAAGAAAGAGCCTCCTTCAGCCGTACCTCTGCTATCAGCACCCTGTAGAGCTCCGCTGCACTGTCAAATGCCTGTACTTATAACACTGTGCAATAGCCTTATCGAAATCAGGGTAAACGATGTTGTATGAATTGCCATTCTCCATCTCAACAAGGTGTGCTTGCTGTTCCTTCATAGTTTAACACTATAATGATCTCTTTTAGCCTGTCCCTCAACGTCGTCGCCATTACTTTACATTGTGATGAGTATTAAACCGTATGATTTTCTCTTGTGTATTATAACACCGGCCTCTGACAAAAAGAGCTCTATTATATTTAATTATGGCAGGGCACACTGAGCTTGAATTTCCATCCATCTTTCTTTCACCCTAAAAACACTTCATATTAACAATAAAAATGTATAAAACATATTAAAATATATATGTAGGATATTTCTCTGTAGATGCTATGTCCATAGCGAGTCTGGAGCTCAGGCAGAGAAGAACGTGATTCAGGTTTCCTGACCTATGGACTACATAGGAAATAGATAAAGGACTATTGTTATAGTCCGACATTTATCTATAGACAGGAAAGGGAAAATAAGAGTTAAAGGGACTCTCCCATTCTAAAAAAAATTACATTAATTGGAGAAGGAACAAAATAATTATCTGGTCACCTCCTTTTCAGCTGGAGATCCATTGATTTCCAGGCCTCTCTTCTGTCATGCACCTCTCCTCAGACTACCTGATGCATACTGGGTATTTGGTAGCCCAATAACTTCCTGCTGCTCTCAGATTGGCCAGCACTGGTCAAGTGAACACTGCTGTCCAATCCAAGAGCAGGGCTGGAGAAGCAAAAAGTGTCTTGGACTATCACTGTCACAGTATGCATCAGGAAGTCTTAGAAATGGTGTGGCCACCTTGGATGGCAGAAGAGGAGTTTGTGAATTGGCAGATCTGCAGCCGAAAATATGAAAAGGAGGTCACCAAGTAAGTGTTCTGTTCCTTCTCCAATGTGAATGAATTTCCTTCTTGAACCAGAGGGTCACTTGAATGGCTCTTATGAGGCAAGAAATTGGAAATTCCCTGCAGTTCTAGAATATTACCAGATTGCTCCACCTTTTTCATATGATGCTGGTATTTTCCATAAATTTCCATAAAATATATTTCCATAGAACAGTGCACCCCAGGCTAAATGCCAAATGAGTCAGAGACCCCTGTTATCCAATATGATTGCACATCACCTGACTGTCACAATTAATCGAGGTCCACCCTGTGGATTTGTTGTCCATAGTAACATCACTACAGTAGCAGCAGGCTATGATTGGCTTCTGTGACCAGATGCCATGGCAGCATCCGGGATGCGGGCCACTAATGTTCTCAACTGCAAGCTATCACAACATAAAGGTGTTACCACAAGTTGGGTTCTGCTGTATGAGTCCTCCAGCAGGACACATTCACCTGGCATTTCCAGAACCAGGCCACAGAACTCCTAATGCTCCACCAATGAACACTGAACTTGACCCTTGTCTGACACGGTTAATGATTGTTTATTCTATATATTATATATTAAAAAGCTGCTGTGTATCGTTAAACTGAACTAAGTGGTGACCTCTATACATGCATATAGCTCCGCGTACAGAACTAGTGGTCACCAAGACTGAAAATCAAGCAATTGCTAAGCACATGGCCTTATGTATACTAAAGGAAGCCATAAGAGGAGATAAAAACATAAGGGATGTTTTACGCTGGTCTAAGATCTCGACAGTCTGGCCCGGCCCTAAAATAAATATTGAACTCGAGGCACCGAAGCACCAAGTACCGCAGCAAGGCCAAGACCGGGAGGGAAGAGGAAGATAGGCTTCCGCTCAAGAGGACGAGAAGAGGAGGGACTGGGGTATATATGCCTTGTCCTACTGCCTGCCTCTTTGTCCCCATAGCCGGATCCCAGCATTAACTGCTCCTGAATTAACCATTTAACGGTCACCCCAGGGGCCAAACTCCGCCCACCGGGATGGGCATAGGAAAGGGGGGAGGGGGACCACTAGTCCCTCATCACCCTACCTAAATGGCCAGGTGCCCACCAGACTGTCGATAATCACCTAGAAACAGGGAGGGGGAAGGGGTAAGCCCCCCTTAACACTTATGGCCCCTCCCATACTAACCCAATCAATAAATGACACCAATTCTCTCCTTATGTTCTTTTATTGTTGTTGTTGGATGGTAGTCGGCCATAGCTATTTCTTAAGGGCATAATCATAAACCAAACCGTGCGATCTGCCAGCCGCTGGCCACCCAGCGGGCAGTTACGCCAAATTTTTCTCCAACACCTTAATTTTATTTACCTGCCACCATGGACCGTCCCTGCCCCATTGCCATACCACCCGTGGAATGATCTCAGACCATACCAACACTACTTCCCTAAAAAAAGACGGAAACCGCTCTATATTGGACCGCATCAGGGTCAAAAGCTCCATCAATGGCATGGAACCAATATCGTTACCCCCGGCATGGACCACCAGAATCACTGGACCACTTGCTTGCAATCCGATCTCAACCACTTCTGAAAGGAGCTGAGACCATCTGAGGCCACAAATCCCTCTCCACAACACCCCCACTTCACGGAAACCGAGGGGTCTCCCACCAGGTCTTCATTCGGCTCGCTGCTCAGCCCAGAAAATGCATGAATGGCCGACCATATGGTCTTACCGAACCTGCAAGAAAAAAACTTTAGAACAGAAACACCACATTCTTAAAAAAAAAAAACTTCCAACTGAATGCACTGCAGCTAATAATGAATGACCCGGTGTTTTTTTTTCTGTTTTTTTTTTTATAAAAGAAGGTACGGTCTAATATATCTTGCAAAGCATCTGCCTATTCTCATAATTTCTGACTCGCCCTGGCAGCCTCCATTGCAGCCCCGATTTGGAATGAGTGGGTGCCGAATTCTTTGGGATCCATCCCGGCCAGCTCTAAACAAGCCCTAAAAACTGAAATTTGGTCAAAGGGGAGCCATCCGCATGCGCAAAGAAATTATGACTAGCAGGGCGCAGAGAACTATATTTAGATGTAAGTTGTACCGGGCAGGCTGCCCCGGAAACCGGGTGCAGAGGGATCCAAGTGCCCCTACCGAACTGGTCTGTCTTGGAACGACTCACCCGAATCCTCAATGAGTCATTACCCAGACAACAAGGAAAGACCTCCCGGCTTGCGACAGGAGGGGGCTACCAACTTACTGACTCGTAGGGCCGCAAAAAAGGCTATACTAAAGCTCCCTGCGAATAGAGGTACCTCAAAGGGGGATGCACAAACCTTAGGAAGCTTAGCAATAAGCCTACCAAGGAGGCTGAACGATACGGGACGCCAACTCTCACGGTAGACAAACTCTTTCTTCCAACCCCGTAACGCCTGCCGGGTAAAAAAAACTGCTTGGTAACGTCGGGCCATTTGCGCAATCGAAAATGGAAAGCGATACCCAACAGCCGTCGCTGCGCAACCGCTGCTGAAACGCCCCTAGATCGTAAATGCAATAACATACAACACCGAAGCATCCTCAGAACTGATGGCGTAATTCACGGACGAACCCTTTGGGTGGGAGAGATGATGTTTCAACTGGAACTTCCCAGCCTCTTTTTTAGGGACCACGCCCAGCGGGGAAAGACGTAGATTAGGGAACGGTATGTCAATGAACGGACCTCTAATCTGACCCAGGGAAACCTCTTTATTGACCTTCTCCCTTAGAACCTCCGGAAGGGAAGGTCATGGGCCGACTTCAGGTTATCTGAAAAAATCGGGGAATGATTGAGAGAAAAAGGGATAAAAAAAATGATTGAGAGAAAAAGGGATAAAAAACCCAAGGAAAAACCAACGTGGAGCTGGGCGGCATATTGGGGTATCTGTCTAGCCAGGGGCCCATCTCTACCACGCTCACCAGGGTTCTTATGTCCCTCTTGCTCAAGCTGCTAGAAAAACCTAATGGGTGGGGGCCGCCGCAGGCTGAGCACTCGTGTTTAAACCTGCACAAACCAGCGAACCTGCAGTTCCCCTCATTAAACAGCCAGCACGCCCCTGGGCGACTGATGACCACCGGTCCAGGGGTAGAAGACCCCCCTGAACCAGCAGCCCCACCATTAGTCTCAGCCAAACATCCGTGGCTTTTACCCCCCAACCTATCTTAGGTTGCAGCACCAAGCGGCGCAGAAATTCCTCATCATAGCGCCACCAAGCGCTACCCCCATAGGAATTGTAGGCGTTCTAAATGATGTCATGATAAATAAATAGTTCGGAACAATGCTCAGGGTGACGCTGCCCCATAATGCAACCGAAAAGGCCTGTAACCAAATGTTCATTGTCTTAACAACTTTGGGTCTGCGCTCATAAGGTTTATCTGAAAAACGCCTCTTCTTGTCCACCGTATGCTGGTCAATTAATATGAGGCACTATACATCTACATACTGGTTAGCCCAAGCTTTATCCCGGACGGCCTCGTCTAAGTGGGTTCCCAGGAGGCTAACCCCACAAAAGCAAGAATCCTTATGCACCCTTGCTAGCACAGGCACCGGCTTAATAGGGGAAGGGGGGGCGTGGGTTTGAGGAGGCTGGCTAAACCGTTCTAACAGCACCATTAACAGTGCCGCCGTGTCTGAACCCCCACTGCCCGCTCCCCATGCCCCGGTAAACTGGTATTCACCGGACGTAGACGGGATTAGTGCCGCTGAAGAACCAGGCGTAGGAACCTCGGGCTGAGGAGACGTTGCAGGAACCAGGCTATGGGCCCTGGAAGATTGGCTAGGCATCCACCACCTGGAATATCTGGAGCGTCTAATCCACGCTGAGTCACCAGACCTGCGACGGAACTGACGCCTGCGTGATCCACAGCGTCTTCGCCTCCGGCTCTTATGAGGAGATAGACTGTTCCCTGTGCCTGCATGACCGCTGGGGAGCGGAGGGGGGGTCCTGGGTTTGTTGGGTATGTAGTACTGTGGTGTCCATATGCGACCCACTTCCACTACTGTGGGCAGCAGCATCAATCATGCCAGAAGCAGGGGCCACTGTATCCTCTTTAGCCCTCTGATCCTGAACTGCAGGGGGGGGCTAAGGGCTGGGTTGAAGGAGGGGTAGGGGGAGCCCTTGAGAAGATGAGCTTGTGGCATTATCACCCATTCTGCCTGTTACAGACTCAGGCCGTGCTACCAGCATACACGTGGGGACAGGAAGTGCTGGGGGGAGAGAGGAGGGAGGAAGGAGCGGAGCTCCATCCCCAGCCGACGATCTATCAGCTTGCTGGCCAAAGGAGACCATGCCCATGCTACTAGCAGCGCTCAAGGTACGTGGGGAAGGGGGAGGACTAAGAGACCGAGCCTAGCGGGGGGGGGGGGGGGCGGATACGCCGGGCAGACCGCCTTCCCCCCACCGAAGCCCTGGAGCCAGATTCTACTATATATGACTCCCCAGCAGTAAACACTAGACCAGGGGAGGAGGAAGGCAGGGGAGAGCCAAGGCTGCTCAGGAAGAAGCACAGCCATTCCTCTCCTCCCTCCGCTACTCTCACCAGGAACGCTTCACCTGCGGCCATGGCTCTCTGCGGACAGAACGCTGGGTAACACTCACCACACGGCACTTCCGCTCAAGAGGATGAGAAGAGGAGGGACAGGGGTATATATGCCCTGTACTACTGCCTGCCTCTTCCTCCCCATAGCCGGATCCCAGCATTAACCCCCTGCTCCTGAATTAACCATTTAACGGTGAACTCTGCATCACAGTGCGGACCCATTGACTTCAATGGGTCCTCGATCTACAAGATACGGCATGTCCTATCTTTTGCGGAGCGGAGATACTGACCAGGAAGCCAATGGAAACACACAGAATCCCTTTTGTCGGCTTCCAGGTCCATGCCTCCACACCGAAAAAGGTAGGACATGTCCTATCGTTTTCCGGTTCATACAGCCAATGCCTGTGTTTTGTGGACCCGTGGTTTGCAGCCCTCAATGCCTGCACAGTGGCACTACGGCCATTTGAATGGGCCTATAGTTATCCATAACTAGGAAGCTCTAGCACCACCAAAGGAGAAATGAAGCATTAACCTGGTCTCATTGAAAAGAATGTACTATTCATGTAATACAGACATACCGGGTTTTCTACAGTCATACATGCTATTTGTAGCTCCTATCCTCTGAACAGATCATCAGTATCTGATCGGTGGGGGTCCGACACCTGAACCCCTGGTGATCAGCTGTGTGAGAAGGCATCGGTGCTGCTGAGAGCGCCACTGCCTTTTCCTTGCTCAGCAAGCATAGTGCCATACATTGTATAGCGGCTGTGCTTGGTATCACGCTCAGCCCCATTCACTTCTATGTGGCTGAGATGTGCCTAGGTCACGTGACAAATGAACGTGTCATTACTTGGCCTAGGAATAGCTGAGAGAAGGCTGCAGTGCTACTGTGAGGCTGCTGCCTACTCGAACAGCCGATCGGCGGGGGTTCCCGGTGTCGGGCCCCCACCGATCAGATACTGGTGATGTTCTATCCAGAGGATAGGCCATCAGTATTAACATCTCGAAAAATGTCTTTAAGCTAGTAGATGATGGTCCAGAATGAGGTTTCTAAATAAGACAATCCCTGTCATTTCTTGGCCTCTAAGACAGCCAAGTAAAATTCAATATGGCTGCCATAATAGCTTCAACAGTCCTAAACAGGCAAGTATCAGCTAAGCAATAGATGATACGGTATATCATGGTACAACTATTCCATAGTGGGTGATCATATTGCTATCATCCAGTTTCCAAGAACATCTGGATGAATGATGCCATGATTTATCATTTGGCAAGAAAAAGACAGAAAAAACAAATTTTAAGTAGAAGGGTTCATTAAGATATGTATGACTCTTAGGAGACATTGCATGGTTACAATTCCATGGTAAGTCCTGATCATCTCAAGGAAAAGCAAAACAAGAGACAACATCGTGTTGACTTTGCGGACCTTAATAATATCCAAACTTTATCTTATTAAAAATGATGTATTGTACCTAAGCTGGAAGGAGTGTGTAGCTATCAAATACCATGAAATACTCCTTTCCCTGTGACTTATGATTAAATTGAAGTCACAATATGTAAGCAAGCGGTTTCCCAGCAGCAGTTGAGCCGGTGAGACTGTGGTAGGACAAAGCCTACAGATAGCTTTCTGACATGCCAGCATTAGCGTGATTAACAGCCCCAGGAAATTACTTCTCCTCTTCTTCCCTAGCATCTATCAACAATAAGGTGCAAGGAAATCTGCACTGTATATTGCTACTACACCTTTCACAATTTTATGACCCAAGTGAGAAATGTGGCCTTAGCAGTATGTAGAAAGAGAAACAATCATATAAAAGGCCATAAATTTATATGATTTGGAGGCAGAAAAATGGCAGAAATCGTATCTTTAAACATATGCAGCTGTGATAAACCAGGAATAAGCTTTATAGTCTCTGACCCAGAAAACCCACATTTCCAGTAAAAGAAAGGCAATTTAATTCTGAAGTTATTGCCTTTGTAATAATAAAACTATTCAATATCCTCTGTATTCCTTCGGCATTAAAAATGAAAATGAGATCTGGAGCAAGGACCTTTGTTCTGTTAATTGACTTTATTACCCAGATTAGTCTGAGGCGTTCTGAGACTCCAAGACGTTCTGTCAAGGAAGAGGCACCTGTTCGTCTTCCAAAATCTGCAACTCATTTTAATGATCGTCATTGGATTTGTCCTGCACAACATGAAGCAGTTTTTGGCTTTGGAGAAGTCCACCTTGGCTGCCTCCACTGAAGAGCATACAGAAGTGGCTCATACTCAAGGGTTATTTTATCTCTTATGCTGCCTGACCTTCTCCACCTTCCAAAAATGAAGAGGAGTAGGAATAGGTGCTACTGTGCGTTATCTGATGTAGACTTTAACACAGAGTACTCTTATAAGCTAATGCTCATTGAAAGAAGTGCCCATTGTGCCAGCCTCATTGTAGTACCTACAAGTACAGTACCTACTTGCATTGGACTCTGGTTACAATATTTTCAACTTACCTGGTCTTCCTTGTACCACCCTTATTGGAAACACCACTGAACGTACCATACCACCAGCGAAGTCAACCTGTGGTGCATGCAATCGACTGGAAGATCCAACCAATCAGACAAAATAAATACAATATAATTTAAGGACTTCAAATGATCTCATACTGAGTTAATGGGATACTCCAACTTTTAGGTATTAAAGTGCTGTCCTCCTGATAGGTCATCAATGTCAGATTGGTGGGAGTCTGACACTCTCCATCCTCACTGATCAGCTGTTTTAGCAGCCGTTGGTGCTGGACACTAAACAGTGGACGAAGTAGGAAGTAAAAGGTTCTGTCCATTTTGTGGTGGCCGTGCCGGGGTACTGCAGCTCCAGTCCCTTTCATTTGGATGAGTGCTGAGTATTGATGATCGAGCATGCTCGGCCGAACACCTGTTCGGCTTGAGCATCTCGATGCTCTGCACATGGCGGTACTTGGCTGAGTACTGCATGTGCTCAAGCGCCATGCTCGAGTGTCCTTCCCGCACGTTTCGTGGCTGCTATGCAGCCAATAAACATGCAGGTAACTACTGCCCTCACTGTAATGCCAGTAGCCATGTTGATTACTGGCATTACAGTGATTGGCTGGCCGGAACGCGTCATCATGTGCTATATAGCACCCGATGACGCATGTTTGGTTCAGTCGTAGTCAGAGAGAGCTGAGCATAGGAAGGGACAGACAGTGTAGGGAGTGTAATTGAAAAATTAAATTGTACAAAAACGTTTCAGAGACCCAAAAGTCCTTGTAAGGACTATTGTGTGTGACAGCAGCGATATATGTTTGTAGTGAAACCTGCGCCAAATTGCTCAGTGTTAGGGAGAGCTGTGTATAGGAAGGGACAGACAGTGTAGGGAGTGTAATAGGAAGATTTTTATACAAAAAACTTTTCAGAGACCCAAAAGTCCTTTTAAGGACTATTGTGTGTGACAGCAGTAATATATATTTTTAGCGCATCCAGCGCTACATACCGTGTAATAGGCCGCTGCAGACAGTTAAATTATTCACGTCACATCTCCTGTCTAAAGTGTGCGCATCCCTAAAATATCAGTGACATCCAGTGCACTTTTTCAATAGACGGTGTCCGCTAAGGACAGTGAGATTAGCTGCGCTACATCTCCTGTGTAAAGTGTGCGCATCCCTAAAATATCTGTGACATACAGTGTACTTTTTCCGTAGACGGGGTCCGCTTCTGACAGTGACCTTACCAGGGCCACATCTGCAGTGTAACGTGTGCACTTAAATTTATTTTCTGTGACATACAGTGTACTTTGTCAGCTTTGAAACCATACTCCCCCTGGAACCCAAAGACTTTGGTTTCCAGGAAGCAGCTCAGCTCAGTTATCGTTAATGGTCGGAACTACAACGGTATCTGATCGTCTTCGAACCTCCGACTTTCATTCTTGATGAATGAAAACATTCTTAGCAAATGCTTTCGCTTTGGTTCGTCTTGCGCCAGTCCAAGAATTTCACGTCTAGCGGCGCAATATGGATGCCCCCGGCCGTCCCTCTTAATCATGGCCCTAGTTCCGAAAACCAACAAAATAGAACCGGAGTACGATTCCATTATTCCTAGCTGAAGTATTCAGGTGACCCGGCCTGCTTTGAACACTGTAACTTTTTTCAAGGGGTTAATATCAGTATATCTGGAAGTCTACAGCAGTGAAAGGGCTGATGTCAGTATACCCTGTTACCTAGGGCAATAAGGGGTTTAATTCTGGTATCCTTCAGTATCCTTGCTGATCTAGGGCAGCGCAGGAGGTAACATAAGGATATTGGGTGAGGGGCAGTGGAAGGGTTAATGCTGTATACCTGGGGTTCAATGGTTACTCATCCTTTCAAGCTCCAGGATTGCTCTGGCTGCAACTTCCTGTTTCCTCCCTGCCTTGATCATACTCATAAGTGCAGGAAGGTAAAGAGCAAACTGTGCAGCTGTAACTGTGTGACTGCAAAGTTCTCTCTATGACAAGAAAATCATGATGATGGGAATTCATTAAAGGGAGGGGGGGCAGCCTGTGGTGATGGAGGCCTGTGGGCCCGCTGGTTTAGTGGGTCAGTTGAAGGTGACACTGTCATAAATGCTAAATACATACAGTATAACTGAGGAGTCGAAATGTCATCTTTTCACATTTTCCATTTTATTCCCAGTTCGTCCTCCTTCCCTGCATGTAACAAACAAGGAGAAGAGCGTACCATTTATAGTACAAAAAATGTATTACATTTGACCATCAGCACACAGTTTATCATTTTTAACAACTTTAAAAGGAAATGTAGAAGCTTAGCTTTATTTAACAGAATCACTTATTGTGCCAATGACTAGAAAATTAAAAGTGCTATTGTACAGTATCAGTAAAGAGTCCGAAAAATACAAGTATCAAAAAGTTTGGGATAAGTAAACAGGTTGCAATAAAATCCTTTAGAGCAGACTATTATTACACATGGCTATTAGGACTGGAGTCTTTCAGCTTTTTGTACTTTTATCACCAGATGGCCATTTTTATTATTTTTGTATATGAATATTTCTATTTGCATCGATTCAAGTGTTTGTCTGATAGGAAATAAATGAAGTAAATTTGTCACTAAACTCAACTTTCTAGGTCCTTCTTAAAGGTGTTATCCCGTGAATAATGTAAAAAAATGTAAATCATACATAATCTAGAACAGGGATCAGCAACCTTCGGCACTCCAGCTGCTGTGAAACTACAACTCCCAGCATGCAAACATGCTCGCCTGTTCTTCTAACTCCCTCAGAAGTGAAAGGAGGATTCTGGGAGTTTCAGTTCCAGAACAGCTGGAGTGCCGCTGATCCCTGATCTACAACATGGCAACCTCTTTCTAAAAAAGCTAGAACCAGTCCCTGTACCTCACATGGATCCAGAGATCTCCACATTCATTGCTACAATTGCTCTGCCAGATTTATTTCAAGCTGTCAGGTTAGGGGACGTGTCCTTTCTGCTGCAGCTGGTGGCGTTTGAAGAATGGAACTGAGCATGTGCATCCACCTCAATGAGCAGGACAGAGAAATTAAAAAAGTAAACAGCAGGTGGCGCCATACAGATAGATTCCATTAGATAACTCAGAGGTTAATTACATGCAATTACAAAAGTGTTCGGATCCAGGTCCTGGTTCGTGGGACGACCCCTTTAAAAGACATTGCACAGGATTAGAAAAACATGGCTCCTTTTTTCCCCCCAAACCAGCGCCATGAATGCATCTGGTATTGCAGATCAGCTCCACACACAACACATGCTGGACAACCCCTTTTAGGCCTCATGCCCACAGCTGTTGTTTTGGTCCACAGATTTGGCGGCTCGGATAAGAACCTATTCACTTCAGTGGGGCTGCAAAAGATGCGGACAGCACTCCGCATGCTGTCCGCATCCGTTGCTCCGCTCTACGGCCCTGCAGAAAAAATAGGACATGTCCTATTCTTGTCCGCAATTTGCCAAAAATAATAGGCAGTTATATTAAAGGCTGTCCGTGTTTTGCGGATCAGCGATTTGCGGACCGCAAAACACACCACGGTCGTGTGCATGTAGCCTTAGTCAAGAAAGCTGAGAGGTAGCACCCCCTTCTACCCATCAGAAGTCCCTGATGGACTCAAAGCTCTGCCGACGGACAGCTTGGTACCGTCTGCTACCCGAAAGTGCAGATTTCAAGTCATTTTGTTTTGCTTTGTTTTTCCACTATTGCTAGTGACTTCTCTATGCATTTGTATCAAGTAGCCCTTTACAAAGGCAGTTTGTAAAGCATTTTCCACATTGATAAATTGTGCTGTTTGTATGAGGCTGGAGGGACCAAAGGTTTTTAGGTTTTGGAAAATGATCCTGAAATTAAAATCAAACATCTTCCGAGAGTAGACGAGCAGTGCTCCTGTCCTTACTGTTAGATTGATCTTCACAGTCAAGATTTCAATATTTCTGGTGCAGTTTTAATGATTACGAAAGTCGTTACCCGGGATTAATGCTTCCCTGCTTAGGTTTGAGGAAGGACCCGTCACCTCTCCTGACCTCTGGCCTAGTAAATAAAATAAAATAATAATAAAAAAAACTATTCTGGATCATCTTTTTTTTTTTATTACTTTGTATGGTGCCAGTTCCAACTATTATTCCTCCTAGAAAATGGAGGAGGATGTTGGTCTGTGCAGGGACACGCTTCCTTTGACAAAGCAAATGGCAATAACTGGTTGTCAATTTAATTATACATTTCTAGGAGGAATAACAGAGAAACAGCAGAAAGCCGAGTTCTAGGAAAAGATGCTTCAGACTTGTTATTTGATGGGGAATACGATTATTTACTTATGTAGTGGTGACATTAGCTGTGGCCAGTGGCTCCAGTCAGGGGTGCACCTAGCCTTTCTGCTGAGACGAAAACTGAAATGGCGCCCCTCCCTCCCCAATAGTGATGAGCGGCAGGGGCAATATTCAAATTTGCGATATTTTGTAGAATATTCGTCATATATTTGAGAATTCGAGATTATATTCTTGATTGCGAAAATCGACAATGTAATATTTGCGTAATGCGCTAGAAATACGGGCGTGGGTCACTTATGCTACATTTTTCAAGCTGCTAGAAGTTTCCTCAGACTGGAGAAAATGGTTGGCACGGCCGAACATTACAATAGCTTTATATGCAGATAGAGTGCTCCAATATGTTCGCAATATCTGCTACATTATAGATCAATCTAACCTACACTGACTATCTCCCCCGTGCTCAACACCACTCCCCAATGCCAATTTCTTAACCTAACCCCTTCCCTTCAGCCCATGGCCCTTCAGTTCCCCCTCTCTTGCCCCTACCTGGTGCTGCCTGAGGAGATCGCCTAACTTGGCCTCATTGGTGGTGCACCCCTGGCTCCAGTGCTTATTATAGTCAGATTATCTGATTTGGTCTATCCACTATACTTCACACTGCAGCTTTGCTTCTGCTTACCTATTGTGCATAAACACAACTTTACCATACTTTTCCTGGGAGGTAAATATAAAATGATTTTTATTCAAAATTTGCAACACAATAATGATAGTTTGGAGGGGTTGTCTCATCTTAGACATTGATGGCATATCTCTAGGACAAGCATGGCAACCTCCGGCACTCCCGCTGTTGTGAAACTACAACTTCAACTCCCAGCATGCATACTTGCACTGCTCCCATGTAAATGAAAGGAGCATGCTGGGAATTGTAGTTTCACAACAGCTGGAGTGCCGGAGGTTGCTGATCCCTGCTGTACGATATGCCACCAATGTCAAATAGCTGTGGAACCCCGCACCTATCTCCAGAACGGGATGCCTAAAGTCACTGGAGAGCAGCTGTGTATGCCCGGCCTTCCTCCATTTATTTCTCTGGACTCGGCTGTCTCTGGCAGTCCCATAGCAGTGAGTGAAGAGGAGGCCGCGCATGCGCAGTGCGCTCTCCATTCACCAGTATGGGATTTCCAGGAATAGCAGAGTGTGCTCGCTCATCTATTTTTGGACTTTCCATAGAGATGAATGATAAGCACGCTGCACATGCCCGGTATGAGCTTTCCTCACGTTCAGTGGCCCATTCTGAAGATAGCTGCAGGTACCACCTCTGGGACCCCCACCTATCTGACATTGGTGGCACATCCTAACGATACGCCACCAATGTCTAAAATGATAAAACCCTGTTAAGTATTATTATTTTTTCTAGGATGTTACATTGACAGTCTCCTAAATGCAGCGACATCCTGAGGTGTAACCTGAAGCACCTGGGTAATGTTGAGCGAATCGAACCTGATGAAGTGGAAAATTTGATTTACTGCAAAGCCGAATTTCCTCATGCTTCGTGGTAATGAATCGATTTGACCTGAATGGCGGTAAAAAAATAAATTAAAAAAATCATACCTCATCCATTGAGTGTGATTAGCCGGCTGCCGCCATCTTGATTGATAATCCTGCGCAAAATCCCATGCGCTCATCACTACACCGGCCGACGTGATGACGTCATCACGGGCCACGCAACATTTCCTGCTGGATCTTCAATCAAGAGGACAGCGGCCGGCTCTTCGCGATCAAATGGATGAGGTATTATTTTATCCATTTTTTTATTTTACACTGTAATATTAATGTCAGATGCCGTGCTCCGCTATGAACGTGGCATCTGAGGGGTACAATGACGGCGATTGCAAATTTTTGGGTAAAATCCTGCGAAGTAATCAAATTTTCCAATACTTCGCTCATCTGTACACCTGGGCCCCAATGCAATATCTGTGACAGGGTCCACTGCCCACAGTATGAAATGTGTAATGCTGCCATTTTCTTATACGGCAGAGGAGTTTATGGTGCGCTCAGACACCAGGGCCAATGAGCGACTACTCTACACCTTATATACGGTAGATACACATCCCAAGCCGGGCAGCTCGGTCTATTCAATGAACAGAGAGGACATCAATGTAAAATCTTGAAAAACCATAAGGATGCTTTCACACATAGCAGTCTTTGGAAAAATGCCACTGAAGTTGTTTTGAACCAAAGCCAGTAATTAATTTAAAAGGAAAGGGAAACGTTGTGTGTGAAAGCACCCTAAAACGTACAAAAAGTGCTAATAAAAAGATGTAGAGCAGCAGGGAATTAAAATTCCTCACTGCTCTCCTGCCAATAACACAAGAAGTAGAAGAACGCCAGACCATAGGACTCACAGTCAGCATCCTCCTCATGCCGGTGAACAGCGGCCGTATCAGCCATCCAGACTTGATAAAGGGGTCAGCGGTACCCCGAAACGCGTCGTCATTAATTAAATTGAAATTTATTGAACAACCGGTTGTGAAAGTGAGCCCCTTGTTGTCCACACGCTTGACTTCTATGGTCTGGCGTTCTTCTACTTCTACTGTCTATCCGACTGGCGGTGTGGCTCCCGCCCAAGGTGATTAGACAAGTTCAGGCTGCATCAACCGTTACCCTTTCACATTTGGCCTTTATTGTGGTTGCGCCCAATTTGGTGCAACCCAAATAGGTGAGCAAACCATCTCCCACTATCTGTGGATTTAATGTTCACTTGACATACTCAGCCTATGAGTGCCTTTCTCTTCTTATTGCCACTATTTGCAATAACACAAGAAGGACACCAGTGATCCCAGTGAGTATTCTGTGACCACCATAAGGGGCTATTACAGTGTGAAAATGGATATAGAGGCAGACCCTGTAGGAAGCCCAGAACTATATGTAGCCAATGGAGACAGCAGACAATTGGATGGGAACAAGAGATCTATGCAGGGGCATAGCTATAGGGGAAGCGGCTGCTTTGGGGCCCCGAACTCAAAAGGAGGAGGACAAAAAAGATTTTATTGTCAGGACCCCCTTAACAGCATTTAACACTGACATTATATACAGTGACACTGTAGGAAATGGACGTAGCGGCTGCCGGGCCTTGTCTGATAGCGCGATCATGACTAACCTCAGGAGTAGGGGTCTCGCAGGAGTTGGGAGTGGTGAAGAAGTTGTTGGGGGAGGGAGGGCCCATTCAAAAATATGCTGTGGGGCCAGTCATTTCTAGTGATGCCACTGGCTCTAAGCTCTATTACCCGAATGACTGCTTGGAAAGGTATTGATTCTGATAATAGCACAATATAGAGAAGTAGTCACGAACAGACAAGCGCTGGACTGATGGAAGATTTTTGCTATTTTTAAACAATTAGAATGGCTTAAAAAATACCCAAAATAAGTCATACTCACTGATTCCCCCTGCCGCTCCCATGCTAACCAGGCCCCTAAGGTGTCTCATTTCTAGTGCCTCTCAACCTATTGGTAAGGCCCCCTCAACCAATCACTGGCCATAGTGATAACCCGCCCCAGCCAATGATTGGCTTAATGAGACTTTCCTATGTGGCACTAGGAGCCAAAGACCAGTGGAGACCCAAGGACGGTCAAAACAGGAGCAGCAAGGAATCTATGGAGGTCAGTACGATTTATTTTGAGCCTTTATAATCAGATGGGCATTCCCTTAAATTTTTGAAACCTAAAAAACCCAGAGCTACATCATTGTCTACAACATACATACCATGATCCCCACTTTATGCTTGCTATTTTATTTGGGTGACTTCACAAAATACGTACCATAAAGACATTCCCCATGTTAGCCTACGGGGATGAAAAGTGTCAAAACCTGCGTTCTGAGAACAGAATGCAAATACTTTTTTATGGTGGATTTCCTGTAGCTGAGCGTCTCCATTTAATTCAATGAAGATGTAATCCATACAGAAATCAGCAACGTTATTCGCATACAAAATCTGCAACGAAAAACGCAACTTTGAAAAATCCACACCTGCAGATTTTGCTGGGGAGAATTCCGCGACGTGTGAACGCACCCTTGATCCTTTAAATTCAATACAACCTTATGCTTTGCACTGCGGTAATATATACCCATAATCCTGAAGCCGATGGCACTATAACGTATAACGAGATATTGAATGGTATAAATGTCTTTGTATAAACCATGAAATAAAAAGCCAATCAAGACACAGACGTTTATGGCAGAGAAGAATGATGAATACTAAAAATGCCAAATACCAAAGAAAAGGCGACGACGTGGAGTGAAACGATTGTAGAACGGTCTTGGCATGTCGGCTTGGCAAGAGGAAGAGTTGGCGGAGGAGAGCGGAGATTGTCGCTGTGATTTGGCACAATCTTTTGGATTACTATGGTCTGTTGTGTGGTTTTATATAGGACTGCAAGTAAACATACTGCATGATCTTAAAGGGGTATTCCTGTTATATTAAGTTACACCCCATCCACAGGATAGGGCATAATAGATTGTGGAGGACCAACCGCTGGGACCTTCACCAATCATTAGAACTGTACCCTGTGGGGGGACCCCTGAAATAAAAGGTGTGGTAGGTCAAATATGTGTACTGGCACTGCAGTCACCTCTATGGAAATTCCAGAGAAACCGGAGTGCAAGCGCTCAGCTGTTTCGGGCAGTCCCATAGAGATGTATGGGGCAGCTGTGAGCATGCGTGACCTGTGTAGGGTCCCTGTGAAGTATGGCACCCCTGTTCTTGTGATCAATCCCAGCAATCAGACCCCCACCAGTCTAAGGCTACTTTCACACTTTTGCAGGATCCGTCATGGATAAGCAAAATTTTTTCCGTTTCTGATAAAACAAACGGATCCAGTTGTATTATCTTTAAAATAGTCAAGACGGATCCGTCAAGAACTCCACTGAAAGTTAATAGGGGACCAATCCGTTTTCTATTGTGTCGGATCCGGAAAACGGATCCGCCACCATTGGCTTACATTGTGAGTCATGACGGATACGTCTTGCTCCGCACCACATCACGGACACAAAAACAATGCTTGCTGCAATATTCTGTCCGCGATGGGGACGCAACCAAATGGAACGGAATGCATTCTGGTGCACTCTGAATCGTTTAGTTCAGTTTTGTCCCCATTAACAATGAATGGGGACAAAACTGAGGCGTTTTTCCCCGCTATTGAGATCCTATGACGGATCTCAATAGCGGAAAGGGAAAGCGCAGATGTGAAAGTAGCCTAATATTATCCACATTCCTGTGGATAGGGAACAAGTTGATATAACCAGAATACCCCTTTAAGTAAGAGACTTACCACACTGTACATACAGTGCAGCTCCAGATAACAGAGACAGCTCTGCTACATCTGCATTTTTGAAATCCTACAGTGGGAATCAATTAATATGTTCATATCAGACCTTATAGCACCAGAGGGCTGATAGGGAACCCATCAATACTTGGTTTATTATTAGACAGGAGATGACTGCTGTAAAATCTAGAATCTTTGTAACACCTGGCACCTTTCCGACACCTGGCACCCCCACTACTAAAGTTGTAGTAGGCACCGGCGCTCCGGTGAGCTCACCACCGTACATTGTATAGCGGCGGTGCTAGGTATCGTGCTCAGTCCCATTCACTTCTATGGGGCTGAGCTGTGCCTAGGCCACGTGACCAATGAACGTAACTTCACATGGCCTAGGCTAAGCACTACTGTGAGCGCCGGTACTTCCTCAAACACCTGATTAGCGGGCGTCCAAGGTGCTGGACCCCCACCAATCAGATACTGATGATCTATCCAGAGGATAGTTCCTAAGTACATAAGTCTTGGGAAAACCCCTTTAAGTCCTCCATCATTCAGCTGGTGTGGAGGGAGGGCAGAAAGTATATCCATGTATCACAGAGATTGCCCATTGGGCAGTGTGTAATGCTAAATTTACCCTATGGAGGTGCTGCAACTGGACTGGACATTTGCTGCTGGGTTGCTCCTTAATACAAGAAACTGCTGATATCTACACGTCAGGAACCTAATGGAACCTTGTAGATGCTATGAAACTAGGATATACTGTACTGTAATAACCAGTGACTAGGTAACACTCTTTGTATACGTGTGATGGCATTTCTTGTTATAAGAAGAACTGTATTGGTCCCTTGTGAACATCACCTTAATGCCACACATTTAGGCCCTGCTGGTGCATTTAGGACCTGTGTCCTGTTGTATTTTTGGACCCCTTGTTTTTGCTTGGAAACATCAATAGAAACTGTGTGCCAGTTACCTCTTATTTCCCTGGAAAACTATCAGGGTTAGCTCCAGGTGAATGTGAGCCCTTGGACAACCGAGTCATAGTGTAGAGAATGTAGAGCGCCAAGCCTAGTAGTTTATCTGCCCAGGTTCTGCCTGGAGATCACTCCAGCCTTGGCACCCGATTGCACCTTACTATAATATGTGTAGGATAGAAATGTTGACTAGAACAGAGGCAGAAAAACTTGCAGTTTCTATTTCTCCAAGTTTAGTGTAGCTTACCAGTAGGAAACCCTCAACTGTAACACTGGGCATACCTACTAGATTCATGTTGGATGAACCATGCCAATTTTGGTTGGACTGGAAGACCATCTAATGTGTATAGGTAAGACATTACCCTGATGACAGTTGTTGGGAGAAGAAAAATTGGCCCTTTGTTTTTCTAATGCCCCAATTTTTTTTAAATTGCAGTTTAAGTCCTCATTGAGAACACATGCTAAACAAGGGGGGACGGGAGGAAAAGCTGTGGAGTGTAAGGAGCCCTCAGCCAACAACTATCCACAGTGTATGGGGAACTTAAATCAAAAGAGGGCAGATGGAAGGTATACCCTGCAAGGACCTCAAACTTTAGGAAGAAGTATGGTCACCTCTAGAGGCAGCCAAGAGAGAGAGGCACCTCAGGAACCAAACAGATCCCTTGGTGGAAGGCATCACTGCATTTGCTTTTTGTAACCAGTCCCATAACTACAGCAGTTGGATGACAACTTGTTTGAATACTTATTTCCAAATTTTCCATATATTAAACAGAGAAGGGGCAAATAGTAAGAAATGTAAGAAATATGGACGTTTAATAAATTAGGTTTATAAAATGTCTGCCTATTGCCTAATTTTTTATTTATACTACGCTAGACTTTAACAGATGTCTTGTTAGAATAAAACTTGATACTTTTTTATTAGCATACCACATGTAGCCAGAGAAATAAAAATGTGAGTGCTATATATAATACCAGTGGTGATATTCGGGTCTCACCTCCAGATAAGCACGGCACATGTCACAACAAGTTTTTTTTTTTTTATATTCCAATTTTCTTTAGCATAAAATCCATAAAACACTTGGTGGTTTCATTTATTGCAAGATAAAACCATAGCCATGTACGGTAGGTAGAAAGTAGTCGCTTGTAACAGAAATCTGCACTAATTATTACAAATCTCCTGCAGTTACTCTCTAGGATATAAGCCTGGCTGTCATGTAGACACCACAATATATTAATTTCATATTAAATAATCATTTGAATCAATAAGTATAATCAGGTCAAACATTAAAAAGCAGAAATAAAAGGAGCTTGTATAATAATAACAATAAGAGGAGTAATAAAGAGATCCATAATGTTCTTCAGTACAAAGTCCAGCTTTGATACTGATGAAACCCCCATATTCCATAAATGATGTCTTTAACCAGTAGCCGTTTGGTTGCCTATAACGCGCAGGATTTCTTTATAGCTACTTGGTTCTTGTGTGTTGATGCTTGTGTCTCCCACTTGGCCGTCTTCATAGCTGGAGAGAAAGAGAAAAGAAATATATTTAGGAGTATGAAGATGCGTTTCACAAATCTTGGAAAGTAATATAAGAGACACGGCTCAATAAAGGCGTTGCCCTCATTTATCAAAGTTTGGCCTCATGCACACGACCGTTGTTTTGGTCCGCATGCGAGCCGCAGTTTCTGCGGCTCGGATGTGGACCCATTCACTTCCATGGGGCCGCAAAAGATGCGGACAGCACTCCGTGTACTGTCCGCATCCGTTGCTCAGTTCCAAGGACCCGTAAAAAAAATATAGCATGTCCTATTCTTGTCCGTTTTGCGGACAAGAATAGGCAGTTATATCAATGGCTGTCCGTGCCGTTCCGCAAATGGCGGAACGCACACGGACGCCATCCGTGTTTTGCGGATCTGCAATTTGCGGACAGCAAAACACACAACGGTCGTGTGCATGAGGCCTTTCAAGTGACTTTTCCATGCATTAGGGAGGCTTGAGCAGAAAAACGCAATAAAAAGTTCACTAAAACTGCGTCTGTGAATCTAGCTTTATTCTACCCCTCTTTTAAAGGACTGAGGACTTGTTTCTAAAAAGAAAATACCTAGCCAAAGCCTGTGAGCAGAGACGGACAAGGAACTTATAGTGGCCCTGGATAAAATACTTAAAGTCGCCCATTTTGTAGTCGGGTCCAAATTGATGGAAGGCGGGGCCAGCAATACCATATTGTGCAACATTATACCACCCCAACAGAGCCAAATACCACAGTCCCTCACAAAATACATCCCCAAAAACTTCCACTGGCCGGCCATGAGGAAGGCACCGGCGGCCTCCTGGGCCTCGGCCCACCGGGAAATTTCCCTGTAAGGTCTAAGGCCAATCCACCCCGCCTGTGAGTCCTGCTTCCCCCTTCCCACACAGAAAGCCTGTGAGTAGTGATGGACAAACATCGGCCGGGAAGGTGCACGAATGCGATCAAATGTTCGCAAACCGCAAGTTCGCGGTGGGCCCCATTCAGTTTAATGGCAGGCGAACCAGAATTTTTTTTTCTCTGAAATGTGTCCTGTTATTTTAGGCCACAGGAGTACGTTGTTCCGATGTCGTTTGTCACTATCTGTAGCTGAGGTAACGCAGAAAAACCGCAAACAAATGCTGCACTACCCAACTGCACTATATAAAAAGTGTATTATAGGTATATCACACCCCTGCTTCAATCAGTTTTTTTGGGGCGGGACTGGTATATCACACCAGTAGAAATTATTTGTTCCAATAGCGTTTGTCCCTCTGTATAGCTGCGGTATCGCTGCAGAACCGCACACAACTGCTGCACAATACAAATGCACTGTGACTGTGACGAGGGGACATCCTCTGCGTCTGGAGGAAAGAAGGTTTGTACACAAACATAGAAAAGGATTCTTTACGGTAAGAGCAGTGAGACTATGGAGCTCTCTGCCTGAGGAGGTGGTGATGGTGAGTACAATAAAGGAATTCAAGAGGGGCCTGGATGTATTTCTGGAGTGTAATAATATTACAGGCTATAGCTACTAGAGAGGGGTCATTGATCCAGGGAGTTATTCCGATTGTCTGATTGGAGTCGGGAAGGAATTTTTTATTCCCCTAAAGTGGGGAAAATTGGCTTCTACCTCACAGTTTTTTTTTTGTTTTTTTTTTGTTTTTTTTTGCCTTCCTCTGGATCAACTTGCAGGATGACAGGCCGAACTGGATGGACAAATGTCTTTTTTCGGCCTTATGTAGTGTGTCATATGTACTATGTTACTATAATATACTTTCTATGTTTTAATATACTTTCTACGATAGCATACCTATACCAGTCCTTAAAAGGACTTTTGTGGCTCTATTAGCTAGCGTTTGGTGTCCCTAACAGTCTGTCCCTGCTCCACACAGCAACCTCTCCCTACACTGGCCAAAGACTGAATGTAAAATGGCAGCCAGATCGGCTTTATTTATAAGGTAGGGGGTGTGTCCATGTGCTGAAACGCCTCAATTGGCTGTCCTGTACCACCTGATAGATGTGTCATGGGTCAAAGTTATTCACAATGTTAAAGAATATGGCGCCGGTGGACATCTCCATATGTTCGCATGTTCGGCGAGCAAAGTTTGCTGCAAAACGAGCGCCGGGCGAACCGCAAGGCCATCTCTACCTGTGAGTCCTCCTTCCTTCTCTCACACAGAGAAAGCCTGTGAGTCTTGCTTTCACTCCCCACACATAGAGAAAGCCTATTAGTCCTGCTTCCCCCGCCTAAATATAAAACAAGCCTGTAACTCCCAACACACACACTCGCTTAGCTGTTTACAGAACTCCCATATGAGTGAATGGAGCATGCTGGGAGTTGTAGTTTCACCACAGTTGTAGTGCCAGAAGTTGCTGACTCCTGCTCTATCCTATGCTTGTTTCCGAATATTATTATTATTTTATTTTTGTAAAGGTAGGTATACATCTAATCACATATGGCTCCCAAATAGTGCCTTTCACTTGATTACTGTTGTCCACCAGGATTAATTGCGAAAAATAAAACACTGAAGCAAAGGATGCTTGCTTGGTAGATTGGTAAAACAACATATCATTCTTCACTCTAGACAGGTTTATAATGAATTGAACACCACGAAGCTCTAGATCTCCGTCTTCTAATAGTAAATCACGTCCATGTGTAGGCATACAACGCTCTGCAGCGGAATGATTTACTGGTACTCTTGCAGGCTCCTAGCTATGCCTTCATTACTGATACTAAATCCTAACCATATTTAATGTTCTACTGTAGATCTTGTACTCAAATTTTTTTAATATAATTTTTACCAGAAATTGTATGCAGGAGAGTGGAGCAAGCTTTTGGGAGACGCAAGTTACCTAGTTATCTAACATTTGTACTCCTATTCACTTCAATAGCAAAACATGCAGTACAGAAATGAGTAATTTAACACTTCCACCCAAGGAAATAATTCTGAGAAAAGACAAATAAATCCTGCTTCAGAGTTGCATCAAAGTTGGATGTGTGACTGTGGCAAGACTTCGAAAAATCCCCCATGTGGCCTACTACTAAAATATTATCAATTCATACTTTAATTCAAAACACAAGACAAGGGTGAGGTTCTAGTCCTTTAAAGGGGTTGTCCAGCTTTTTTATTTAGCCTTTTATACCTGGGTGAATAAATACTCATCTGCTCATATCTGCTTTATTCTGGCTCACTTTACTCGTCTTCCAGTCGCCGTCCTGTAAAGTGCAAGTCACGTGTGTTGCTGCTGCCAATGACTGGCCTCAGTGGTGACGTGTCCCAAAATGGAATGTCACGTGCTGTAGTGGGACATGTCACAATAAGGTCAGTCATTGGTGTGTTGCTGCTGCCAATGACTGGCCTCAGTGGTGACGTGTCCCAAAATGGAATGTCACGTGCTGTAGTGGGACATGTCACAATAAGGTCAGTCATTAGCTGCAGCGGCGAGCATAACCCCATCCATCCAGAAGTTTACAGCTCTAGGACCAGAAGGCCAGTGAAGAGAGCCACAGATCTGGAACAGAGAAGCGGGGAGCAGATGAGTTTGGCTTTTTACAAAGGTACAACAGGCTAGGTTTGACATTTAAAAACTAAAAACAGCTGGACAGCCCCTTTAATGACCCATAAGAGCGCTGATTGTGAGCACTGTTGACAACTTTCATGGCATTTTTCCCTGAAAATAGGGTGACTATGGCAGCTCCAATTACAAGGGAAAATGTAGTGTAAGCATTTATTAAAATAATAGCCCACAAAAGGTATTGTATGTCCTTTTGGGGGAATATAAGTAGAGATGAGCGAATTTCTCAAAAATTCGATTCGGACGATTCACCGAATTTTCCAAAAAGATTCGATTTGATCTGAATTGGCAGCGAATCGCATTAAAAACAGCTATTTCCTGACTACAGGGAGCCTGTATAGTGGTGTAGAACACTGTGCCTTGCAGTAACACGCATAGGGAGTCTGCTGTGGTAGTGAAACAATACTGTGAGTAACTATAACGTGCAGATGACAAGGGTCACTCTTAGAATCACTGCACACTTAACTTATTTGGGCAGTTACGGGGCCAAAACTGACCAAATAACTCAAGTGTGAACTCATCCTTACAAGTCGATGTTAGCGGCAGTTATAAAGAACCGTGCAGAGGCCCAAGATTCTACTGTAGCGTGAAAGAGCGCACTCCTTTTACACCATCGTCAGCTGATTCCACATAGATGTCTAAAGAATCTGTTCTATTAAACGCTTATACAAGTAGAGCCCCCCTGACAGAGTGGAGAGGGTGTCAAAAGTAAGTTTGTGTTGACGTCAGTGATTATTTTGCCCTTCCTCTGATCCGTCTGCACAATAACCCCCCCAGAAACGGATCCTGTTTGTTGAGCATCCGCCTTCACTCTGTCAGCATTTGGTCAGTAATCCATCAGTATTGCTAAAGCCACAAAAACAGGAGTGGATCCAAAACAGAGATGACACGTGAATGGAATTTTTGCATGTCTTCTGTGTTTTGTACCCACTTCTGCTTTTGGCTACGAAATCATAAGCCAATTCTAATGGGAACATACAGGCCTTACAGCTGGTACATAGACAGGATCCATTTTGCGTCTCATTTTTCCTTCCTTCTGACAGATCAGAAGAATGGTCAAATAAATGATTATGTCAACCAGGCAAAATAGTGGCCCAGTCATGGAGTGGGAAGGGTAGAAGAATAGCTTGAGAAGTCCACAGAGTGGCCCAATGACATAGTGTTGAATTAGCAGCAGCATGAGGACACCACAGAGTAGACCAGTGACATAGTGGGGAGGTGGCAGCAGCATGAGGAGGCCACAGACTGGCAAGGTGACATAGTGTGGAGGTGGCAGCAGCAGCATGAGGAGGCCACACACTGGCAAGTGGACATAGTGTGGAGGTGGAAGCAGCATGAGGAGACCACAGAGTGGCACAATGAAAGAGTGTGGAGGTGGAAGCAGCATAAGAAGGCCACAGACTGGCAAAGGGACATAGTGTGGAGGTGGCAGCAGGATGAGGAGGCCACAGAGTGACCCAGTGACATAGTGTTGAGTTAGCAGCAGCATGAGGAGGCCACAGAGTGGCCCAGTGACATAGTGTTGATTTAGCAGCAGCATTAAGAAACCACAGAGTGGCAAGGTGACATAGTGTGGAGGTAGCAGCAGCAGCAGAATGAGGAGGCCACAGAGTGGCCCAGTGACATAGTGTTGATGTAGCAGCAGCATGAGGAGACCACAGAGTGGCAAGGTGACATAGTGTGGAGGTGGCAGCAGCAGCATGAGGAGGCCACAGACTGGCAAGGTGATGATGGTAGGTGTAAGAAGGAGCACTTGGCATCAGATATGTGGCATCAGGCGAGTGGCAGCATCAGAATAGCAGCTGAGGCAGGTAGCCAGAAGGAACCTGTCTTTTTTGTCAAGGTTTGGGTGAGGCAGCATGGATGATCTAATCTGATGCATCAGACATTGGTGGGTGGAAATCCTGGCTGATCCACGCCTGATTCTTCTTCACAAAGGTCAGTCTCTCCACATTTTTGGTGGACAGGCGAGTTCTCCTTGGGGTAACTATGGCCCGCGCCGCACTGAACACACTACTGGCCGGGCAGGACAGCTTTTCCAGGGCAAACTCGGCCAATTGCGGCCACAAATCCAGTTTGGCTGCCCAAGTATGCAACCACCTCTTGGTTCAGGTTCTGCTCCAGGTCTAGCTGCTGTTGCTGGTGAGCAGTTTCTTCACTAGGTGGGTTAAGAAAGCTGCTCATCATCGACTCTAGACTCAAGATGCTACTGATGAAGGTGGTATTGCTCCTACCCCTCTACCCTGCTAGAACAGCCACGGCAGTGGACCCCTCGGTCAGTCTATAGTAGTTCAGTTTCTCATCCCTCTCTGCGGGTATAAAAAGGCCCCCATTTTGGACCGGTAGCGAGGGTCTAACAAGGTGGAGAGCCAGAAGTCAACCCTCTGCTGAATGGTGATAATTCAACTGTCACTACCCAAGCAAGTGAGCATGCACCGGGCCATTTACGCAAGTGACTTGGAGGGACTCCCTGCCTCCATCTCCACTGTATACTGCCACAGTGTGCCTGGGTCATTTGCCTCATTTTCCTCATCTCCCTCCTTGCTCCTACCGCTGCTCCTGCTCCTCCTCTCCTGACACCTGTGTATAAAAACCACCCATATTGTGCTCCAATGTCCTCCTCCTTCCTCAGTTCAGCCCCCACAGGTCTCATGTGGCTGTGAGATGTAGGCGCCACGTCTCCAGTCCCCAGGCAGATTTATCAGCATTTGTTCTAGGATTTGAAGCAGTGGATTAAAAATTACGTGGCATCCTCAAAGGGCCTGAGCAAACGGAAGGTGTCACGCATGATCTGCCACTGGCTGACATCGAAGTTACACAGGGGAGTACTCCTGTCCGCTTGTATCATCAAGAAATCATTGATTGCCTTTCTCTGTTCGTATAGTCGGTCCAACATATGGAGGTTGGAATTCCAACGGGTGGAAACGTCGCATATTAGCCTATGTTGGGGGACTCCGTTTTGCCTCTGCAGCTCAAGGAAGGTGTGCTTAGCGGTGTACGAGTGCCCGAAGTGCATGCAAAGTTTCCTGGCCATTTTTAGAATGTCTTGCAGATGGGTGGAAGACTTCAGGAACCGCTTGACAACCAGATTGAAAACGTGCGCCATGCAGGGCGCATGGCTTAGCCCTCCTTGACACAGCACCGACACCATGTTATTCCCATTGTCGGTCACACGGTTCCGATATTGAGTTGTTGCGGATTCGATTTCAATTTCTTGATGAAGGACACGGAGCAGTTCCTCCCCTGTGTGACTCAGTTTGCCAAGGCAAACAAAGGGAAGGACAGTGTGACACCACCATGTCCTGCACATGTGGTATGCTGGAGGAGCACTGTGAATTGTCCCTGCAGTGAAGGCTGAGGACACGGTGGTGGATAAGGAGGCAGAGGCGGACATTGTTGCAGGACCAACAGCATGAGATTGTGTAAGCAGAAGCAGCATCACCTGGCCAAGTTGCTGGTTTGGCTGAGCAGAAACCCAGTGGGCCGTAAAGGACATTTATTGTCCTTGACCATAGTTACAGCTCCATGCGTCGGTGCTGTGATACCCCAACACTCCACATTGACTGACTTCTACCGCCACTGCCTCCGTGAACCCCTTCACCACTACTTTCCGGGCAGATAGGCTGCTGCGAAGTGGGTTGTCTACCCCAGGCACGTTTGGCTCCCAACCTCCCACTGATGCCACCCTGCTGACTCCCAGCCACGCTGCCATCCTCTTCTCCCGATGATTATGAAGCTCCTTTGTCACTGGGCTCCCAATTGTGATCAGCTACATCATCAACCATTACTGTCTGCACATCACTGATATCCTCCTCAACGGTCTCTGAGCCAGGAGCCTGACCAATCGAAAACACCAGCACCTAAGCCCCTCTCCTCATCCCTACTTGCCTGCCTATCAGAGAAAGCGGCTGATGTCTTCTACAGATCTTGGCCGGGCAGTAGCTGCTGACTGTCCGCTAGTAGCTCGTCCTTGCTGTATAATGGAGCTGAGCCTACAGCATATAATACTTCTGTGGCTGAGCGAACAGCAAAGGACAGAGGCAGGTTGAGGGCAGGTGAGGGCACAGGGCCTGCTCCCGGGCCATGTCAACTAGGAGTTGTGTCTGACGAACCCACGACTCTTGGCTGAGGGTGTCTGATGTCACTTGGAACGAAGTGGATGACTGAGTCAACCATTCAAGAACCGCTGGGTTGCTGGTTAAGACACGACCGCTAGCTGACACTGGAGCTCAGGCCTCTCGAAGTGACCCCCTTACTCTGCTGCGACCTGTGCCTGCGCCAGAAACATTTAGGCCTCTGCCCCTCCCTTGTGCAGGGCCTGTCACTTCTCTGTCTGACATACTGCTAGATCAAATAAGTAAATAAAAAGGAAATGAATACACCCCAAAAAAAGGCTGTAATTTTCTCAATTTACCACACAATGACTAATAAGCCCTTTTTTCCCATTAATAAATGCCAAAAAAGGCTTTAGAATATATAACTGCACCGCTGAACGGCCAAAAAAGCTTTAGAACATATAACTGCACCGCTGAACGGTAAATAATACTTTTATTTTTGCCACTAATACATGCTAAAAAGGGCTGTAATTTTCTCACTTCACGACACAACGGCTAATAATCCCTTTTTCCCCACTAATACACGCCAAAAAACGACATCGCTAAACAGCAAATAATACTTTTTTTCCCACTAGTACATGCCAAAAAAGGCTTTAGAACATATACCTGCACCACACAAGGGCTAATAAGACGTAGAAATATTTCCTAGTAATACACCCTGATAATGTCACGATCCTTGGTCATGGTCGTGACTCTTGTGGCCGCATGCAGTTGCCTGTGGTCTTGGTGTTGTTGTCAATCACAGGTGAGGGCTATAGTATGTTGCCTCACCTGTGGTTGCCACTGGCAACATTGGGTATGTGGCAGCAGAGCAGCCTGAGCGGTGCTAGGCAGCTTGCTGCAGTAGGCATGCGGTTGCACCTGGCAACCTCTCCTATAGGTGTGCCTTTTATCAGTGTGCACGGGGTGTTATATGTGTTGTGTGCACGTCCCCTTTAGGTTGATGTTTTCCCTTCCCTGGTGTTGGAAGGGTTAACTTCCTTCCTAGTGTGTGTGTGCACTGGGTGTGTCTGACTGTGGGTGTGGCTACTTGGCCCTATAAAGCCTCAGTGGAAGGCAGTAGTCAGAGAGGGTGCTTCAGCCATGCTTGCTGGAGACATCCTCCTGGTTACTTTACCATCTGCCAGTGGGGGCCTCCCTTCTGGTCATAAAATTATGTTACACGGTGTTATGAAGGTGTGTGTGGGGTTTCCTTATTATTGCAGCTTATGGTCCTGGGTTCCTGTGTGATGTCTGGTGTGTGCTGTGTTCGTTGGTGTTCTGAACAGCAGCACTTGCACATGGGTTCCAGGCTTTGTTGTCTGTGGCAGGTGAGTGTTGTGTTGGTTTATTTGCCTGTCACTGCCATAAGTTGTTTCTGTTCCCCTTGTAGCTTGGCCACTTTAGACTCCTGTTTCTCCGTGTCCAGGAGGAACGGGCTGTCTACCCAGCTCCTAGTTCAGGGAATGACGGAGGGTCAGTAGGGATCCAAGGTTCCTGGGCATGGGCCCTCCTACCTTTATGGGCGGCTCATGCAGCTAGGAGTCAGGGTCAGATTAGGGAAGCGCTAGGAGGTGACATGCTCCCTAATTCTGTGGTTCTGGCCAAGTAGCAACCTTACCATCACCAGGCACTCCACGGCTGAGGGTGTTCCCCATCCTCAGCCGTGACAGATAATGACTGTATCAAACAGCACTTGTACCCCAATAAAGAGAACTGTTTGCTAGAATTACAAAGGTATCATCTATTGCAAACCTGAAAGCAGCAGTATAATGGCAATTTGGATCCCCAGTCAGTGCAGCAAGGTGTAATAGGATTGTTCCTATTACCCAGGCTGTACACTCCCCTATTGGACCCTGTTCTGCTTCAATACTGTGGAAAATTCCTCCCTATCCTTTCCCTACACTGCGCTGCTATGACGGGGACCCAATGGCAGGGAAGGCAGCTTTTCCGGGAGAGCCTGTGAGATCCAGCTCCCTGGATCTCACAGGATGCAGGCTGTAACTGTATTACACTCAGTAATACACTTACAACCAATGCATTACAACACAGAAGTATTGTGATGCATTGTAAAGGGGATAAGACCCCCAAAAGTTGAAGTCCCAGGGTGGGACATAAAATAGAGTGAAAAAAGTAAAAAAAAAAAGTTTTCTAAACAAAATAAAAATTTAAAGGGATTCTGTCACCTGGATTTTAGTAACAGAGCTTTTGACATCACCACATCAGGATCCTCGATTTGTTTTAAAATATACCAATATTACTGCCATCTGTCTTGTCATTTTGTAAAATAAAAAATAAAAAAAATATGGCTTTTATTAATATGCTAATTACCTCAGTAATGTGCCCAAGGGGCTGTCCCTCTGGCCGTTGGTGCCCAGCCGCCCCCATTCTCTAGGAGCCTAGCACCGCCCCACTGCTAATTTTTTTTTTAAACAAAATGACAAGACAGATGACAGTAATACTGGTATATTTTAAAACAAATCGAGGAGACTGATGTGGTGATGTCAAAAACTCTGTTACTAAAATCCAGCTGACAGAATCCCTTTAAGGTTTCAAGTAAAAAATAAAAAAGGGTCCTTTTCCCAAAATAAAGTAAAACATATTTTTTATATATATTACTCTTTTTATGAGGTAAGATAACCAAAAAATGGCTGTTCTGGCACAGTTTTTATTTTTTGTTTATAACAGCGTTCACCTGATAGAGTAGATAATGTGATATTTTTATAGAGCAGGTCGTAATGACGCGGCAATACCTAATATGTCTATTTTTTTGGGGGGGGGGGGGATCTACACAATAAAATAAAAAATCATGTTTTTGTGTTTCCATTTTCTAAAAGCCATATTTTTGGGGGCGTTTGTCTTAGGTAGGGTCTCATTTTTTGCGCGATGAGATGATGATTTGATTTGATTGGTACCATTTTAGGACACATTTGACTTTTTGATCGCTTGGTATTACACTTTTTGTGATGTAAGGTGATAACAAATTACTTTTTTGGCACATTTTTTATTTTATTTTTTTACACCGTTCACCAGATGGGTTGGATAACATGATATTTTTATAAAGCAGGTCAAAATTTACCGGTAATTTTACACAATAAAAGCATTTTAGAAAAAAAAACATGTTTTTGTGTCTCTATTTTCTGAAATCCCTATTTTTTTTATTTTTGTCTTATGTAGGATCTCATTTATTGCGGAATAAGGTGACGGTTCGATTTGTACCATTTTGAGGCACATATGAATCACTTGGCAAAGTGATAAAAAATTGATTTTTTGGCATGGTTTTTATTTTTTATGGTGTTCATCAGAGGGGTTAGCTAATGTGATATTTTTATAGAGCAGGTTGTTACGCAGCAATACCTAATATGTCTGTTTTTTTTCAATATATTTTGGTTTTAAACAATATGGCCTCTTGCATACGAACATGTGCTGCCTGTTGCCGTATTGCGGACCGCATTTGCGGATCCACAATACACAGGTGCCGTTCTGTGGGCATTCTGCATCACAAATGCGGACCCATTCACTTCAATGGGTACGCAAATCCGGAAATGCGGAATGGTGTGGAACGAAAGCACAGAACACAAACCTACAGAACATGTCCTATCTTTTTGCGGAATGGGCGGATCGCGATTCGCTGCGGCTGCCCCACGATCGGTGTTCGTGCATTGCGGCCCACAATTTGCAGGCCGCAGCACGGCCATGGGGCGCACAAATACGCGTGCAGGAGGTCTAAGAGCATTTTTTAAACAATAAAATAATGTTTTAGTGTCTCAATTTTCTGAAAGCTATATCTTTTTTATTTTTTGGGTGATTGTCTTATGTAGGGGCTCATTTATTGCGGGATGAGGTGACGGTTTGATTGGTACCATCGCTTGTTATTACACTTTTTGTGTTGTAAGGTGATAAAAAATTGATTTTTGGCACGGTTCATGTGATATTTGTATAGAGCAGGTCTTTACTGACGTGGCAATACCAAAAATGTTTAGTGTTTTTTAATTTTTTTAATTTTTAACCAATTATATGTGCGGATAGGAAGAAGTAAAATTTTTGTTAACTTTTTTAGGCTACTTTCACACTAGCGTTCGTCGGTCCGCTCGTGAGCTCCGTTTGAAGGAGCTCACGAGCGGACCCGAACGCCTCCGTCCAGCCCTGATGCAGTCTGAATGGAGCGGATCCGCTCAGACTGCATCAGTCTGGCGGCGTTCAGCCTCCGCTCCGCTCGCCTCCGCACGGACAGGCGGACAGCTGAACGCTGCTTGCAGTGTTCAGCTGTCCGCCTGGCCGTGCAGAGGCGAGCGGATCCGTTCAGACTTACAATGTAAGTCAATGGGAACGGATCCGCTTGAAGATGTCACCATATGGCTCAATCTTCAAGCGGATCCGTCCCCCATTGACTTTACATTGAAAGTCTGAACGGATCCGCTCAGGCTACTTTCACACTTAGAATTTTTTCTAAGTTATTAATGCAGACGGATCCGTACTGAACGGAGCCTCCGTCTGCATTAATATGATCGGATCCGTTCAGAACGGATCCGATCGAACGCTAGTGTGAAAGTAGCCTTTTTTTCACTTTTTTTTTTTTACACTTTTTTGACCCAGACCCACTTGGTTCTTGAAGATCCAGTGGGTCTGATGCCTCTACAATACACTGCAGTGCACTGTATAGTGTACTGCAGTGTATTGTCATTCATAGTAAGCCTGATCAGGCTCCTGCCTTTAGCAGGAGCCTGATTAGGCTTAGATATACCACGGCAAGCCGGATACCTGTGAAGATTGCAGCACAGCGGCCCGATGGGGAAGGGATGGAGTTCCCTCCCTAAGTTTACCCTTCAAGCATCGGGCCTCTGCCACAGCATAGCAGCGGCCCGAAGGTTAGCCCCTCCATAATGCGGTCCCTAAGGACCGCGGCATGGAAGGTGTTAAACGGCCATACTAAAGAGGGGAAAGAGGGGGTTAATGCCACAGCATCGGGCCGCTGCCACAGCAGAGTAGCGGCTCGATGGTTAGCCCATTCCATACACCGGTCCCTAAGGACCGCGGCATGGAAGGGTTATGTCTGCATTCTGAAGCAGACTGTCATCTGTATGTTACAGTTGACAGTCTGCACTGCTCTGCCATCCTGAAGGAGAGGGGGGACAGTAGGAGGAGGGAGAGAGAGACAATGCGCGCTCCCGTGTGGAGCAAGGAATGGTTACAGAGAATCTGACGGATTCTCTGTAAATCTACTGAGAGCAGCCTGCTGTGCATAGGAAGCACAGTAGGCTGTAGATCAAAAAAGATAGATAAATAGAACCAATTGGAAAAATGATTTTCTCCACAAAATATTTTTTTTTTTTTACAAAGGTGTCCATATCCTTTAAGGTGTTTCAAACAAGTCGCATTTAGAAAAAGACACAGCATTTTTGCAAAATATTTTCCTGCAATTTTTTTTTAAACATTGGCGACAGATGTTAGCTGTAAGTTAATAGGGACATTTAAGTACTAAAAAGAATAGCATATTTCTACTTTTTTCTTATGAGTTTTCCCATAGTCTTCTCTATAGGGCTGGAAAATGCATGTAAAAATAAATGGGGGAAAAAACACACACAAAAAAAAAAAAACATTTGCACAAAATGCATTTTTTTACTGACCAACACAAATGCCTAAAAACGATTCTGGCTGCCACAGTGTGCTGGGACGTTAAGGCCCCTTTCACACGGGCGAGTTTTCCGTGCGGGTGCGATGCGTGCGGTGAACGCACTGCACCCGCACTGAATCCTGACCCATTCATTTCTATGGGACTGTGCACACGAGCGGTGATTTTCACGCATCACTTGTGCGTTGCGTGAAAATCGCAGCATGCTCCTCTTTGTGCGTTTTTCACGTAACGCAGGCCCTATAGAAATGAATGGGGTTGCGTGAAAATCGCATGCATCCGCAAGCAAGTGCGGATGCGGTGCGATTTTCACACATGGGTTCTAGGTGACAGTCTATTCACTGTATTATTTTCCCTTATAACATGGTTATAAGGGAAAATAATAGCATTCTGAATACAGAATGCTTAGTATAATAGTGCTGGAAGGGTTAAAAATAATAAAAAAGTTAACTCACCTTCTCCTCTTGTTCGCGTAGATGTCGGTCTGTTCTTTAGCTGTGGGCTGAAGGACCTGTGGTGATGTCAGATCACATGCTCCATCACCATGGTGATGGACCATGTGATTGGAGCATGTGATCTGACATCACCTCAGGTCATTCAGCCCACAGCTAAAGAACAGATCGGCATCTACGCGAACAAGAGGAGAAGGTGAGTTAACTTTTTTATTATTTTTAACCCTTCCAGCACTATTATACTAAGCATTCTGTAGTCAGAATGCTATTATTTTCCCTTATAACCATGTTATAAGGGAAAATAATACAATCTTCAGAACATCAATCCCAAGCCCGAACTTCTGTGAAGAAGTTCGGGTCTGGGTACCAAACATGCGCGATTTTTCTCACGCGAGTGCAAAACGCATGACAATGTTTTGCACTTGCGCGGAAAAATCATGCATTTTCCCGCAACGCACCCGCCTCTTATCCGGGCAAAAAACATGACGCCCGTGTGAAAGAGGCCTAATACATGCTTTCTAAGAGACTAATAAAGTCACTGGAAGGAGTTTTTTTGAAGAAATGTCACAACTAAATGTAAATGTAATCCTCCCAGTGTAATGTTCTTCTTCAGCACCATTCTACGATACAAGAAGAACATTGTAGGAGCATGAAGGATATAAAAAACACAAGCTTTGATACTTACACAAAAAAGAACCGTGTACAGACGTGATCCGTATTGGGAACAACCCAGATCTCCCCATGTTTGTGCAATTCTGGTGAAGTAATCACTTTAATAGAAAAATCACATTAGATATTCAGTGGTTAATTCACGACACACCGTTAAGGAGTTTTACAGCAGAACACAAGATTTGGCGACCTATTATATCATGAATAATGTATAAAATTTTAATATCATATAGTACATAACAGTCCCTTTCTAACAAACCTAGAACCAGCCCTGTACTTCACATGGAACCATTTAGTGCTAGATTTATTTCAAGCTCAGGGGGTAAGCACTTTCTGAGAGGGTGTGTCCTTTCTACTGCAGCTGGTGGCACTTGAAGGATGGAACTGAGCCCGTGCGACCATCTCAGTACGCAGGACAGAGAAATTAGAAAAAGAGTAAACAAAAGGTGGCGCTATACTGCTAGATTTCAGTAAATAACTCACTGGCTATGCTAAATTTTCAATTACATGCAATTACAAAAGTATTCAAATCCAGGTGCTGGTTTGAAAAATGTAAAATATTTTTGCCATGATCCTCATTTACACTGAGAATTAAAGGGAACCTGTCATCAACTTTATGCTGACTCCACTGAGGGCAGCATAAAATAGTGACAGAAATGCTGATGTCAGCGGTGTGTCACTCATGAGCTAAAAGTAAGTGGTTGCTGAGAACCAGCATCATAATCATTGCAGACTGGGCCTTGAGAAGAGTCACATCTAACTGAGAAGAGTCCTGATTATTCAAAATCTCCTGCACGCTCACCCATCTACTAATGATTGGCAGTTCTCTCCTAGAGAACAAGGGAGAAAACTAGATAGAAGCCTGACAGTCATCAGCAGGTGGGAAGGAGAGCAGGAATTCATGAATAACCAGGACTCTTCTCAGGTGGCCGGGACTCTTTTCCGGGCCCAGTCTGCAATGTTTGTGATGTTGGTTCTCAGCAACCACTTACTTTTAACTATAAATGACAGACCCCTGAAATCAACTCACCTGTCTATACTGTATACTGCCGTTAGTATGGGCAGCATAAAGTTCTCCATGCAAAGAACACTTCAGAGGGAGGGACCACTTAGGGTGGTAAAACAGTAATAGAAACCAAGCAGAAACCACTCAAATATTAAACTACAGCTGAACTTCTTACCTTCGCATAAGGCTATACATTTTAAGTTACGGCTTTGCAAAAATTGTGATTGTTGTCCTTTCTTCTGTGACTAAAAAGCAAAGAATGGAGAGAGCATTATTGCTAAAAGAATCTATGGAAATATTATATAACAAATGTCTGCTGTCAAAAGGAATTATAGAAAAGTTCATAAATGCGGTTTTGACATCTTTGTGTAAAACTGCAACTTAGGGGCTTCTATTTTATTTTTTATTTTTATGATGTCTCATTTGAAGTATTTATTACTGTATTTTTCACTTTATAAGACACCTGATCATAAGAGGCACCAAGGTTTTAGAAGAGATAAATAAGAAAAAAAGATATTTTTCATCAGACCTCAGATCAGACCCCCAATCTTCATCAGACCTCAGATCAGACCCCAAATCTTTATCAGACCCCCAAACCAGACCTCCAATCTTCATCATACCTCATATCAGACCCCCCATCTTCATCAGACCTCAGATCAGACCCCAAATCTTTATCAGACTCCCAAACCAGACCTCCAATCTTTATCAGACCTCAGATCAGAACCTTCAATGAGACCCACAATGTTTATCAGACTGGATCAGACTGCCCAATCAGACCCCGAAACTGTATCAGACCTCAGATCTGACAGTAAAATAAATAAAACAACTTACGTCTTTACTGTAGGTCCCTTTTTTCAGAAGAGTAGAGGGCACCTGCTCTACTATGGTAGCCAACAGAGTTAGATAAAAATGAGTGTAAATGGGGCAATTCCCAATTACTGCTGAAATACAGGTATTGGGCATGAATGATGTTCACAACACTAGCAGGGTCATACACAGATCTCATAGGGCCCCATAGCAAAACTTAGAATGGGTCTTCAGTGAGCTTTCAGACCAGGTTTTTTCTTATTGAGTGGATGAATATTTTTATTAAAAAGATTCACCCTATGCCTAACCCACTTCTATGATCGACAAAGCTGCTTCATACATATAGTGATTTCTCTGTGTTTCATCACCATGTTTCTTCAAGTATTTACCCCAGAAAACTGGGATAAATACATTGATAATTCTCCTCCTCCTGCACACGACCGTTTTGTGCACCCGTGGCCGTTGTCCCGTTTAACGTGTTTTTCTGCAGTCCCATTGACTGCACCGTTTGGCAGCCACATCCGTGATCCGTGTTTCCTGGCCGTGAAAAAAATAGGACCTGTCCTATTTTTTTCACGGCCAACGGTTCACGGACCTATTCAAGTCAATGGGTCCGTGAAAAATCACGGATGCACACAAGATTGTTATCCGCGTCCGTGATCCGTGTCCGTTTTTTCCTATCATTTCAATGGCAAACTTGACTTAGATTTTTTTTTCATTTTTCATGTCAGTGGATCCTCCAAAAATCACGGAAGACCCACGGAAGAAAAAACGGGCACGGATCACGGAACCACGTTTTGCGGAACGTTAAAAAATACTGTAGTGTTCAGGAGGCCTAACAGTTCCTGCAGTTGTGTGACTTGCCTCCAGGGTAAGCACCTCTGGTCAACTACTCAGGGTGCTGTCTGCATCATCTTATACCACATTCAGGTCAATCATATGCTACTGTCCATGGCATGAGGAAAATATGTAAAAATATACTTGCATTATAATACCATAAATAGCAGTTATCTGAGATACAATTATAGATAGAATTATAGGCAGACATTATAAATGTAATATGCCAAGATTAAGTATCAATGAAGAGGGTAAGTGACAAATAAGAATGGACTGACCATATCTGAAATGCCAGAAGAATGTTACCTGTGATGTACTACTGCTTTTGCTGCTTGGGGGGTCGTCCTTGGCTGATACTTTCTGTTGCTTCTTGTTCATCCCTGTGTAGAGAATGTTGAAATGTTACACCCTGTAAGGTATCATGTACTCAGCTGTATCCCCCGATGTACAGATCCTGAATATGATGCCAAAGAACTGGTATACAGTAGCTTTGTTCTTGTTAGGATAGGTTCACATCCGCATTTGAGCATCCATCACAGAAATTGTCAAAAATAGCGGCGAGAAAAGTCCTGCACAACTTTTTTCTCCGTTAAAGAAATGTTCTCCAGAATTGAAACCAAACGGATCCCACTATAGACACAAAGGGATCTGTTAGGTTCCACCTGTGTCAGTTATGTGCCAAATCTCCATTATTTCCATTCTTCTAATCACGGTGATGTGAACAAGCCCTAAGGGTGATTTCAAATATCCTTGTTTGAGAGTGTTTTTTCTTGCCTTCATTATATAATATTTTTGTGTTTATGCTGTTAGACATATAATTTAAGGTGTTTTAGAATAGTCGTTGAGGTTTTCTTTTCTTTTCAAAATGCAGCATGCTCTAGGGATGGTGTTTTCCTATAGACTTGTGTATAAAAGAAAAGAAAGCCATTTAAGGTGCAAAAAAGAAAAACTATAAAAAAAGCTTAGCATTTTTTAACTAGCAAAAAAAGTCTCATCACAATCCAGTAATAGATCATTTGTCTCTATACTCGGAAACTACCTCTGGGTTCCCATAAATATATCAGGTCATCAGTTGCTTTTAAACTTAATAGAGATAGAAAAAGAGTTTTTGGCTCGTTTTGATTTTGGTAGTACTATGCCATTGGAAAGGAAATAAAAAATGCTGTCCTTCTGCAGCAGTCAGCATAGAGAGATAAAACTCCTATATAGATAGATAATCCACTGTCAGTTTACTGCTGCTGTGAAGGAGAGATGTTATATTAGTAAATTAATAGATTAGTAGAATTGAAATAACAGTATAACAGCGCTATTGTACGTTTGATAGGCCTAGATAAGGATGCCCCCCGAAGAGCATTGCACTTATCAGTGTGATGTGGGGTGCTCTGATTGAGTCAGTCATCCCTTTCCCTCTCTGGTCACAGTGATGGTCTGACTGAGAGAGTTAGTCGAGGCTGTTTGCTGTGGAGGAGGAAGTTAAAGAACCCGGACAGGAAGTAGAATACATGGAGTGGCTTCAAACATTATATATAGAAAACCATCCACCTGTTTTTTGTAATAATTTAAACTACATAGAATAATCACATATAGGCTGTTAATATTCTATGTAATGATGGTAGTGCCCCTTTAAATGAAAGATTAAGTATCAGTTTAAATCAGAAAATAAAACATTGTCAACATGCAGAGGCCAAAAACCTCCACAATACTCCGAATCATGTAGACTCATATACTGGATTTTTTCTATTATTCAGTGAGCAATTATATCCTCCTCACGACTGATGGGCGAACTACCTTCATCCTTTTATTATTTCATAAAAAATCCTCAGTTACATAGATATATTCTAAAACATAAGAGACGCCGAGCCCTACAGCATCCTGGCCTCCATCCCATGCCTTGCTCATGGGTATACCTATACAGTCCTTGTATCAATGTGGACACACATTGATACAAGGAGAGATGTCAATCACCCTATGTGGGTGGGGTCATCAGGACTCTTCTGGTCTCTCTTAGGAGTCCTGTCAGGATTTGCTCTGCATTTTCTATGCAGAAATCCTGTTCCAAATGACAAACTTATATATCACAGAGCTCAGCTTCTCTCCCTCTATCACATACCACTCTCAGATAGGGCAGCATAAATCAACGGAAAGGTGTTCCACTATAGCTACGTAGGCCAATATATTAAATGGTTTTCTAAAATGCACCAAGCTGCCATGGTACCAGTATGGGTTCCCATGAAGGACGGGTGGGGTGTTTTAGTTTTGTCTATAGATTCACTAAAGTGTTAACCCAAATAAGTTCACATGACTGTCCACACATAGACAACAACTTTAACTGCACAAAATACAATAAAAAGAAATCTGACATTTACCTGAGTAGCCAAATGATATGCTTGCTAATGGACTTAGATAGATTCCACTTCCGTACATGGCACCATGAAGCTAAATCAATATCAAGAGAGATTTGCATCACATAAATGCTTTACATCACTCCGTCCATCACTGTATAAATGGCAGGTGTTAAAATGCATTTACACATAAGAAACAAAGAAAAAACTAAAAAAATCTATAGATTTAATCTACAGACCCTCTGGGGTCCCTTCACAGCGCCATTGATTTGAGAGGTTTACAGAAGTTGATGCAGTAAAAGGATTTAATAAAACATAACAGAACTTGAAGATTATTGTATCTGACATAGGTTGAGCCCCAATCACACAAAATTAAATGTTAAAATTCAGTTTCTGTGGCTTTACCTGGTGTCAGGGTGTTTGACGTTTTTATTTTAAAAAATTGTGGGCTCAAAACATATTTGGATTCCAGTGTTAGAGGAGGTATTTGAATGACACATTATACTACTATAAAAAGTAAAATCTCTAATATAAAAAAAATACACCAACATGTAAAACAAAATCAGCACTGGCATCTGATGGGTTAATCAGCATACCTACTGATAACTGAAGTCCTACCCGGCTCTACATATGAGTGTCTCAAAACTGCCTCCTTTAAAGGGCATCTGTCAGCAGTTTTGTCCCTATGACACTCCCTGACCTGTTACATGTGCGCTTGGCAGCAGAAGACATCTGTGTTGGTCACATGTTCATATGTGCCCGCACTGCTGAGAAAAATGATGTTATAATATATGCAAATGAGCCTCTAGGAGCAACGGGGGCGTTGCCGTTACACCTAGAGGCTCTGCTATCTCTACAACTGCCGTGCCCTCTGCACTTTGATTGACTTAAGGAGAAGTCAGGGCCAGGAGTGATGACGTTTTCAGAGCCCGGTCCTGTCAATCAAAGTGCAGAGAACGCGCAGTTAGTTGCAGAGACAGCAGAGCCTCCAGGTGTAATGGAAACGCCCCCATTGCTCCTAGAGGCTTATGTGCATATATTAAAACTTCATTTCTCAGCAATGCGGGCACATATGAACATGGGACCAACACAGATGCCTTCAGCTGCCAAGTGCACATGTAACAGGTCAGCCAGTGTCATAGGTACAGATCTGCTGACAGATGCCCTCTAAGAGTGTTCCAAACTCAGAGATTGCATAGGCCGAGAATATGCCGCAGATGTCTTATAAATGAGGGTCACACTTTTGGGATTCACACCTGTATCATGTAAGGGCCTGTGAAGGGTTAAAACTGAATTTTGGGTGCTGATTTTGGTGCGTTTCCATCTGAAAATCAGCTCCAAAATATCCTAACAGAACAATGATCACGTCCCCACATTTTTGGGGGCGGTTTTTGGCGTAAATATGCGCCAAAATAGCAAGCTGAAAATGCAGTTTTGTATTGAAGTAAACGCCCATTGGTTGAAAAATGCACAAAAAAATGCATGAAAAGCGTGTAAAAAACTGCACAAGAAACCGCACTGTAAAAAAAAAAAACACAGTGAATTCTGTAGAAGGATTTTCAAAATCTGTTAACATACCCAACTCATGACTAGTGTTGATCACGAATATTCGAATCGCAAATATTAATTGTGAATATCAGCCGTTCGAGAATTTGCCAATATTTAGAATATAGTGATATATATTCGTTATTTCGAATATTCTAGATTTTTATTTTATTTTTTATCAGTAACCTTCCTTCTTGCGGGCCAATGAGAAGGCTGCAATGTCTTTGTCAGAGCTTAGCAACATCCCTAGCAACCAATAGGAAAGTTGACCACCCCTTACTATATAAGAACCTCCCCAGCTGTTCTGAGACAGACAGCAGTGTTATTGCTGTGCTCTGTGCTTTCCACACTACAGTAGATAAATAGATAGATAGCTTATATATATAATACAGATAGTTAGTGTAGGTTATATCCAGATATAGTGTAGGTACTGCTGTCCATACATATATGCAGACCTGCTAAAATGTGAAGTTCCACATATTGCGCCAAAATATTTGCATCGTAATTGCCGATTTGCGCATTCACGAATATATTGGAGCACTTGACTCTATCTGCATATAAAGCTATTTTTAATGTTCTGCCGTGCCAACTATTTTCTCCAGTCTCAGGAAACTTCTAGCAGCTTGGAAAATGGAGCAGCCTGTATTTCGCGCGCATTACGCAAATATTACATTGTCGATTTTTCGCGATCGAAAAAATAATCTTGAATTCTCGAATATATGAAGAATATTCGCCCAAATATACGTGAAATATCGCAAATTCGAATATAGCCCCTGCCGCTCATCACTACTCATGACGAGGTGGCCACTGGCTGACACATCTAGGCAAAGAAAGTGGCTTTGGATCGGTGGCAAGTGGGATCACCTGCACTCATCCCCCTCACAATGAACAGAGAACTGCCCCCCCCCCCCCCCGTGACCTCCTTACTAAAGTTGCAGATTTACATAGCGCACATCACTTTTGCGGCTTGGTCCACAGGGTGATCACTGGGTTGTTGGCTGGTAACCAATATCAGTGAACAGACCGGAGACTTGGGGGCATTTCATATGGCTGGCCCTTATATGCTATGAGCTGGCTTAGATTTACACTCTAACTGATGCCAGTTCCTGGCATAAAGTTTAGTAAATCTGTCGGGGGCCACTCCCTTTGAATGAACCCCATCCCCATTTTGTGTGGTGTAAAATTGAAAAAAGTTGCATACTTTTTTTCACAGAATACCTTTTGAAAAAAAAAAATATATTGCTAGAAAACTGGCGTGCAAACTTTGATAAATCCCCCACCCATTGTGAGATGCTAAACTGCAATCATTTTTATTGCTATAAAGCAAATAGTCTACATGAATACAGCTCCAGGGCAGACCAATGTGTATCCATGGTGAAGGACTACAAGCAGGTGTTACTTTATTCTCTCTGATTCCTCCCTCTTCTTGCTAATCTACAGAAAGTAGAAGATGTGGCAGATGGAAGAGAGTACCACATGACTGTGGGTTCTGACTACATAGGGGTTGTTTGTAGTCTGTAACCATGGAGACACATAGTTCTGCACTGAAGTCTATAATAATATTACATTTTGCCACCTTTGGGACAAAGCAGACCATGTGGCTGCTGTGGGACCCTTGGAGGGAGGGAAATGCCCCTGTGATTCTGGGTGGAGAAAACCTGATGCCTTTCTTCTCCAGAAGAACTGCATCATTGGCAAACAAGGGGCACTGATATCGGACTAGTGGTTATGGAAAGGGAATGAAAGGGGAAGCCAACACAAAACTGTTCGGTCTCATTTGGTAAGACCTGGCACCATTATAGGGACCACTTTGATTTTTGCTATTGGTACCTTCTTTTCCAACCGTGCCACTGCTTTGTGGTCAGAGTAATCCCCTGGAAGGTTTCACCGGTAGTAATACTTGACATTACCTGCAGTCTTGTGTTGGAAGCAACTACTAAGCCGTTCCTCAGGATAGAGTGCCAATTTTCAATGTGTGAGCCACTGAAATAGAAAACATAATAGAAGTTCAGCAGCCCAAATTGTGGCTCTCCGGTTGAAAATAGCATGTTATGGCAGCCTCCTGGCATCAGGGCTCCTGGCATAGTCTAGTTGTGCGACAGCTGGAGAAAAACCTCGGATTATTGATTCCTTTAGTCATTGTGTGAAATAAAAATTATATGAACACATTCAGTGCAATGCCATTATTTTGACCAGTCTCTTCAGCTTCTAGGATTTCCAGATGAAATTATTTTCTAGAACACATTGATCGATGAAAGTCTCTAAGCTTGGCAATAATTATTTATTATTATTATTTTTTTATTATTATTATTATTATTATTATAAATAACAGTAACGTTGCAGCTGTAATTAACAATTCCCTTTCACAAATATAAAAAAATCAATAACTAATACATAGAAAACCACATGGAGTAATCTGGTATTATGTGAGACGCTATGGGTGGAGGGGACTAAGAAGGAGAAAAGTATGCTCTGCTGGCGGCGGTGCAGCTAGAGGGGGGGCACAAGTAGCACTTAGCACCAAGGCCCTGGCACTTAGGGAACCCAAAGGCTCCTCTGCTACATAAAAAGGCACCTGCATTATAAATGGAACATGTAGCTGAGGGGCCCTGCTATTGATTCTGCTTCGGGGTCCAGGTGGCCCAGCACAGTGAACCCCGCTGGAAGGTTTTAGCAATGATATTCAGACCTGAAGAACCTAAGCTGAAGGCGACAATAATACCATTAGTGTTGAGTAAATCACAGTGAAACAAATTGACTTTGATCCGAATTTCACCACAAAGCCGAATTTCCTTGCGCTTTATGGTAACAAATCAATTTTTCCTGAAATGGCAGTAAAAAAACAACTAAAAAAACATACCTCAAAAGGCCGTTGCGGCCATCTTGATTGAAAAAACCCTCATGCGCGGTGACGTGTCACGTCACCACGTCAGAGCACTAGCAGGGTGTGGGGACGTCTTCAGTGCAAGATATTTTGAGTGGTTTCTTCAATCAAGATGGCCGCCATGGCCTCTCCGCAAGCAAATGGATGAGGTGAGTATGTATTTATTTTTTTACCACTGATTAAGCCCTGAAAGGCCGTGGCATCTGAGGGGTTCAATGAAGGGGTGCGGCGCGATCGCCGCTCCCTGTCATTGCGATTACTACATACAATGGTACAGTATATGATTCGTGATGAAGTCATTTGTAACAAATCAAATGTCTTTGTGAAATTCGGTGAAGCAGGCGAATCGATAACGAATCGATAACTTCGCTCATCTCTAAATGACATGATTGGTGACGTATTTAGCCCACCAGTAGTAAACAAGACAATGACATCAAAGGAGTAGAGGTTTATAATAGGGAAGACTTTTCTTGGGCGAGCCAGGCTCCAAACATTGAAAATGTAAGTTTCATCTTTCCTGTGACGACCTCTATAATAAATCTGCTATTATTCATCTATACCGCGTTACAATTAAAGACCAGAAACCACGAGAACTTACTGAAATGCAAATGTGCTTCCGAAAAGTTTTTTAGCAGCTCTGAAATTTGCTTCTTTGGCTGGTGGACTGCTGAGTAGTAGGAACTGGTGAGGGGTGTGCATAAACTTCAGTTGCTGCAAAATATAAAATAAGTATAAATAGTTCTGCAGTGACAGAATGCAAACACACAAGACCAATCACACGGCATAGCTCCGGCTAGTGAATGCGTTAATGGGAAGCTGCCAGCAGTTTTATGTTGTCCTATCTGGGGAGGAGGACATGTATGGGTGTAGAAGCCCTGGGGATGGGTGGCAGAGGGCTCCTGCACAATCGTCAGTCTTAGGCCTTGTTCACACGACTGTGCCAAGTTCTGCGGTCTGCAAACTGCGAATACGCAAAACACGGATGCCGCCAGTGTGCCTTCCGCAATTTGCAGAAAGGAACAGGAGACCCATTATAGAAATATCTCTTCTTGTCCGCTAAACGGACAAGAAAAGGAAGTGACTCATAATTTTTGCGGGGCCATGGAACGGAGCAACAAGCCCTTACATGCAGTTTACAGGTGCTTGCCCCCCCCCCCCCCCCCCCCAAGTACTTATAGAACAATAAAGTGCCATATCTCCAGGGTAAAAGGTGAGTTACATAATATGGGCATCGCTTTGTTTGTCTCGAAATGGGGAATCAGCAGTTAACATTTGAAATCGTTGGTACGCTTTAAATGGGTTTTCCATATCTCCTTCCAACAGCTGATCTGCAGGAGTGACAGGAGTCGGTCCCCCACCCATCAGATATTAATGACCTATCCTGAGGATAGGTCATCTAGGAGAAACCTTTTAAATCAAGTTTTTATGTTAAAATACATTTTATTTTTAATTTTTGCTGATGCAATTTTTTTTCTTTTCCATGTCAGTACCTACATATAAAATAAATCCTAAAATCCAGCAGTTTTAAAAATGGCCACTAGGACTAATAATAGGCGTCACTACTTGGTCTGTACATATTGCTTACCAGCAGTTATCTCATTATTATCCCAGGCAGGATTACAGTGACAGATATCATCTCTATATAGACAACACAGGATCAAACCATTAAAATATGTGATATCAGAGCTTATCTACTCCCTCCCTGCACAATGACCTCCGCACAGGTTAGAGTAGGTCTAAAAAATCTCTTATAGGCAGAGCTGCCAAGCAGAATTTTTCTTTTTTCTGGACAACTTATCACAAAATCATGGACAGCCAACAGTTTTACAGACAAACTGGAAAACCAGAATAAAGATTCTCAGTACTACATGTCTATAGCTCAATATACTGATAACTCCTCATTACCAGCATTTACTGTGAGCCGCCAAAGTAATCGAGTCAACTACCACCAGCTTAAAAAAAATCATCTATTTTTAAGTACTGTCCAGAAATTTCAGATTGGTTGGCAACCCTGCTTACAGTACTCTGTGACCAGGATCAACCCTATTAAACCAGACATATAGCCTGTTAGGGTTGATGTAGTATTTTTTTGGTAGGTGCTGGTAGGTATTGTGGAGAAATTTACACTTTTATATTTCGCATATGAGCCATAGGAGGACCAAGAGGTGGTTTTATGTGGTTAGTGCACTGCTCCAGTGATGCCCCGGTGCCTCTATTGCTTCAAACATGCCCCCTTCCCTTAGATTGACAGAGCTAGACTTCACATCTATCGTTTTCTCTAACCAACGCACTCGATAGCTAACACGGCGCATGCGTAACGCATCTTCTGCAGGTTTCCAAGCAGCGAAGATGTTAATTGTGCACCTGCTGTTGACGTCATTCTAACCAGAAGTGGAGGCACTGTCGGCTTCATCTGCAGTTGCCTCCATTTCCGGGTGTAGTGATGTCAATGGCGCGTGCGCAGTTATCACCTTATAACTTTTTCTAACATTTTTACTCACAAGGGGGCAGGGGTTAGCAGAAAGGGGGCATGGCTTCACTGGGAAATGGGCTGTGCGCCAAAAACTTTGCCAAGATTTTGGTACAAAGCCAGCAAATAGGTGGTGTAAAGTTAGATTAGGTCTGTCTGTAATCGGCGTTATCGCTGATCACAAACATTAGCTTTGGTTGTCTGCTGTTTAAAAAAGCACAAACCTGGCGGCTATGGCTCTCACTCAGCTTCTGGGTGGGTGCCATGTTTAAAGACCTGACTTCCATTGTACATGTATGGCAGAGGTGGGGAATGGGTTTATAAAATGTATCTGTATAGTACCACCTACTGTTTTTCTTTTCCTTATTTCTCTGCCCACCTTGGTAAGATCCTTCAACTATCACCAGTTGCATCTAATGTTAGAATCTTTGATAGTTACAGGGAGAAAGATGTAGCAAAAAGCACATGCTCTCTGAGCTTTGATAGCGAGAGAGCTGCAACATAAAGGGCACTCTCCCGAGCTGTGGTAGCAGGAGAGCTGCAACATAAAGGGCACTCCCCCGAGCTGTGGTATTGGGAGATCTGCAGCAGAACGGGCACTCCCCCGAGCTGTGGTATCGGGAGATCTGCAGCAGAACGGGCACTCCCCCGAGCTGTGGTATCGGGAGAGCTGCAGCAGAAAGGGCACTCCCCCGAGCTGTGGTAGCGGGAGAGCTGCAGCAGAAAGGGCACTCCACTGAGCTGTGGTAGCGGGAGAGCTGCAGCAGAAAGGACATGCCCCTGAGCTGACAGCTTAAAGGAAAACTAGCAGAGCAATTGAAACAATGAATGGGGAGATCTCTGGATCCATGTGAGGTACAGGGCTGGGTCTAGCTTTCTTAGAAAGATATTGTCATGTATTATATGATGTCTGATTTTTTACATTAGTCATGGGATAAACACTGTAAATATACTGCATCATTAAGACAATGTGGTGCATTATACTGTATTATGTACAGTGTGAAATATGCATATGTCATACAATACAGACTAAAAAGTAAATGAACCAAATAATACAACATAACCATATCATTAACCCAAACCATTCCATTGTTTAAATAGGAAACCAAACTTACCCTGTTAACTGGCAGTTTCACTATATGAGACCTATTACTCGAAATAACCCTGGAAAAAAACATAAGCAGAGGATAAACAGATGTTCTCCTTCACGTAGTCCCTAAATCTCAGTGTGCGATAGAGATTTGCATGGCGATGGTGGAGAGAATGCGCCATTCTGCAGATATCCTCTTACAGACATTTCCCTTATTGCCTTTACAGTCGATATCTTAATGTGTGAGGTAACAAAGTGGAAGGGAAATGGCCCGAGTTACAGAGACAAACACGATCTTCTCAGCACTAACGATACAAATGGTGATGAGAGGAATCAGCCACCGCTGAGCGCCAGCCGCACTGAATCATAATGTGACATTAGATTGGCTGCGTTACCTACGACGGTACTTCTATAGCGGTACACTGCTGTATTGTACTGCACTGATGAGAACTCATAAGGTGCCATGTATTTGGCTCTATCTGTACTATGTCCGTTGTTTTAGATAATTAGCTGCCCGGCAGAAGGTTTTTACAACCTGTGGCTCTCCAGGTATTTCAAAAGTATGGCTGGGTTCACACGAGCGTTGCGGAAAAAGATGCGGGTGCGTTGCGGGAACATGCGCAATCTTTCCGCGCGAGTGCAAAACATTGTAATGCATTTTGCACGCGCGTGAGAAAAATCAGCATGTTTGGTACCCAAACCTAAACTTCTTCACAGAAGTTCGGGTTTGGGTTAGGTGTTCTGTAGATTGTATTACCCGGGCGGCTTTTGTTTTTGCAGATCCGCGGTTTGTGGACCGCAAAAAACAGCACGGTAGTATGCATGTAGCCTGGGTTAGGTGTTGTGTAGACTGTATTATTTTCCCTTATAACATGGTTAAAAGGGTAAATATTAGCATTCTTAATACAGAATGCTTAGTACAATAGGGCTGAAGGGGTTAAAAAAAATGTTAAAAAATTTGTTCGCGTAGCCCGGCTTTTCTTCTTTCTTCATCTTTGCTGTGCACAGGAAAAGGACCTCTGGTGACTTCACTACGCTCGTCACATGGTCCGTCACATGATCCATCACCATGGTAAAAGATCATGTGATGGACCATGTGATGAGCCCAGAGACGTCATCAAAGGTCCTATTCCTCAAAGAAAGAAGACAGAAGAGATGCCGGGCTGCGCGAACAAGTGGATTAAGGTGAGTTAAATTATTATTATTATTTTTTAACCCCTCCAGCCCAATTGTACTATGCATTCTGTATAAAGAATGCTATTATTTTCCCTTATAACCATGTTATAAGGGAAAATAATACAGTCTACACAACACCTAACCCAGGCTACATGCATACGACCGTGCTGTTTTTTGCGGTCCACAAACCGCGGATCTGCAAAAACAAAAGCCGCCCGGGTACCAAAAACGAAATGAGGCCTTTGGGTACCAAACATGCCGATTTTTCTCACGCGCATGCAAAACACATTACAATATTTTGCACTCGCGCTGAAAAATCGCGCATTTCCCCCCGACGCACCCGCATCTTATCCGGGCCAAAAACATGACGCTCTTGTGAAAGAGGTCTAACTCCTAGCATGCTCCCAGGCCACAGGCCATGCTGGGAGCTGTAGTTTTGCAATAGATCGAGAAGTAACCAGGACCCCTACCCAATGCCACTTATAATAATAGTGTCGTCATGTGGGTCCCCTCAGGCTCCAGGGCCCAGGTGCAATTGCTAGTGCTGCATCCCTTCTAATTTTGCCCCTTGTCAGGTTGGGAATCATTAGCTTCCAGGTATGTATAAGGAGTCATTTTTAATATCTATATTAAAAATAATATATATTATATATTAATATATTAAAAAAGATCTATACTATATACAGTACAGACCAAAAGTTTGGACACACCTTCTCATTCAAAGAGTTTTCTTTATTTTCATGACTATGAAAATTGTAGATTCACACTGAAGGCATCAAAACTATGAATTAACACATGTGGAAATATATACATAACAAAAAAGTGTGAAACAACTGAAAATATATTCTAGGTTCTTCAAAGTAGCCACCTTTTGCTTTGATTACTGCTTTGCACACTCTTGGCATTCTCTTGATGAGCTTCAAGAGGTAGCCACCTGAAATGGTTTTCACTTCACAGGTGTGCCCTGTCAGGTTTAATAAGTGGGATTTCTTGCCTTATAAATGGGGTTGGGACCAGTTGCATTGTGGAGAAGTCAGGTGGATACACAGCTGATAGTCCTACTAAATAGACTGTTAGAATTTGTATTATGGCAAGAAAAAAGCAGCTAAGTAAAGAAAAACGAGTGGCCATCATTACTTTAAGAAATGAAGGTCAGTCAGTCCGAAAAATTGGGAAAACTTTGAAAGTGTCCCCAAGTGCAGTCACAAAAACCATCAAGCGCTACAAAGAAACTGGCTCACATGCGGACCGCCCCAGGAAAGGAAGACCAAGAGTCACCTCTGCTGCGGAGGAAAAGTTCATCCGAGTCACCAGCCTCAGAAATCGCAGGTTAACAGCAGCTCAGATTAGAGACCAGGTCAATGCCACACAGAGTTCTAGCAGCAGACACATCTCTAGAACAACTGTTAAGAGAAGACTGTGTGAATCAGGCCTTCATGGTAGAATATCTGCTAGGAAACCACTGCTAAGGACAGGCAACAAGCAGAAGAGACTTGTTTGGGCTAAAGAACACAAGGAATGGACATTAGACCAGTGGAAATCTGTGCTTTGGTCTGATGAGTCCAAATTTGAGATCTTTGGTTCCAACCACCGTGTCTTTGTGCGACGCAGAAAAGGTGAACGGATGGACTCTACATGCCTGGTTCCCACCGTGAAGCATGGAGGAGGTGTGATGGTGTGGGGGTGCTTTGCTGGTGACACTGTTGGGGATTTATTCAAAATTGAAGGCATACTGAACCAGCATGGCTACCACAGCATCTTGCAGAGGCATGCTATTCCATCCGGTTTGCGTTTAGTTGGGCCATCATTTATTTTTCAACAGGATAATGACCCCAAACACACCTCCAGGCTGTGTAAGGGCTATTTGACCATGAAGGAGAGTGATGGGGTGCTGCGCCAGATCACCTGGCCTCCACAGTCACCGGACCTGAACCCAATCGAGATGGTTTGGGGTGAGCTGGACCACAGAGTGAAGGCAAAAGGGCCAAAAGGTGCTAAGCATCTCTGGGAACTCCTTCAAGACTGTTGGAAGACCATTTCAGGTGACTACCTCTTGAAGCTCATCAAGAGAATGCCAAGAGTGTGCAAAGCAGTAATCAAAGCAAAAGGTGGCTACTTTGAAGAACCTAGAATATGACATATTGTCAGTTGTTTCACATTTTTTTGTTATGTATATAATTCCACATGTGTTAATTCATAGTTTTGATGCCTTCAGTGTGAATCTACAATTTTCATAGTCATGAAAATAAAGAAAACTCTTTGAATGAGAAGGTGTGTCCAAACTTTTGGTCTGTACTGTACATGAAATCACGATCAGGGTAATTTTGCCATAACCCAGACTTATATGAAAATAGGGGATGTATAACTGTATAACTGGCCAGATCGGACAAGCTATGTCACAGCTCTTGTGGGAACGACTCAACCAATGACAGGACAAGATTTTACAGATTTATTATGGCAGAATGGATGTAGGCGAGAACATACCCTAGGAGGTACAATATACAGGTCCTTCTAAAAAAATTAGCATATTGTGATAAAGTTCATTATTTTCTGTAATGTACTGATAAACATTAGACTTTCATATATTTTAGATTCATTACACACCAACTGAAGTAGTTCAAGCCTTTTATTGTTTTAATATTGATGATTTTGGCATACAGCTCATGAAAACCCCAAATTCCTATCTCAAAATATTAGCATATCATGAAAAGGTTCTCTAAACGAGCTATTAACCTAATCATCTGAATCAACTAATTAACTCTAAACACCTGCAAAAGATTCCTGAGGCTTTTAAAAACTCCCAGTCTGGTTCATTACTCAAAACCGCAATCATGGGTAAGACTGCCGACCTGACTGCTGTCCAGAAGGCCATCATTGACACCCTCAAGCAAGAGGGTAAGACACAGAAAGAAATTTTTGAACGAATAGGCTGTTCCCAGAGTGCTGTATCAAGGCACCTCAGTGGGAAGTCTGTGGGAAGGAAAAAGTGTGGCAGGAAACGCTGCACAACGAGAAGAGGTGACCGGACCCTGAGGAAGATTGTGGAGAAGGACCGATTCCAGACCTTGGGGGACCTGCGGAAGCAGTGGACTGAGTCTGGAGTAGAAACATCCAGAGCCACCGTGTACAGGCGTGTGCAGGAAATGGGCTACAGGTGCCGCATTCCCCAGGTCAAGCCACTTTTGAACCAGAAACAGCGGCAGAAGCGCCTGTCCTGGGCTACAGAGAAGCAGCACTGGACTGTTGCTCAGTGGTCCAAAGTACTTTTTTCGGATGAAAGCAAATTTTGCATGTCATTCGGAAATCAAGGTGCCAGAGTCTGAGGAAGACTGGGGAGAGGGAAATGCCAAAATGCCTGAAGTCCAATGTCAAGTACCCACAGTCAGTGATGGTCTGGGGTGCCATGTCAGCTGCTGGTGTTGGTCCACTGTGTTTTATCAAGGGCAGGGTCAATGCAGCTAGCTATCAGGAGATTTTGGAGCACTTCATGCTTCCATCTGCTGAAAAGCTTTAAGGAGATGAAGATTTCATTTTTCAGCACGACCAGGCACCTGCTCACAGTGCCAAAACCACTGGTAAATGGTTTACTGACCATGGTATCACTGTGCTCTATTGGCCTGCCAACTCTCCTGACCTGAACCCCATAGAGAATCTGTGGGATATTGGGAAGAGAAAGTTGAGAGACACAAGACCCAACACTCTGGATGAGCTTGAGGCCGCTATCAAAGCATCCTGGGCCTCCATAACACCTCAGCAGTGCCACAGGCTGATTGCCTCCATGCTACGCGGCATTGAAGCAGTCATTTCTGCAAAAGGATTCCCGACCAAGTATTGAGTGCATAACTGAACATAATTATTTGAAGGTTGACTTTTTTTATTAAAATCACTTCTCTTTTATTGGTCGGATGAAATATGCAAATTTTTTTAGATAGGAAATTTTGGTTTTCATGATCTCAATGCCAAAATCATCATTATTAAAACAATAAAAGGCTTGAACTGCTTCAGTTGGTGTGTAATGAATCTAAAATATATGAAAGTCTAATGTTTATCAGTACATTACAGAAAATAATAAACTTTATCACAATATGCTAATTTTTTTAGAAGGACCTGTATAAAAGTCCTGGCGCAATCACCACGATCCTCAGTGATATATACATATATATATATAATACCACAAATAGTGCAGCAGCACAGTCAGAAGTCGTGCACTGGGTGCAAAAATTCCTCACAGAGGCTGGCTTCTCCTCCAGGATATATATTCAACAAATGACAAAGGCCTCAGTGAGAAGGCTGAAACGTTGCTGGGAATAAAGTTTGGGGTTGTCACCCTATCACCAAAAACTGGAAGTGCTGCCTCTTCATTCGTTGAATATATATATATACCCTGTATTAGATCATATTCTCTCCTAGAAGCAACGCTTCATTGGATCTGTAGTACCCCAGACAGGGCACCACCATTCCTACACCTAGCTACTGTCTCTAATGGCTAGCAGACTATGTCATCTGTGTATTTAATTCCTGGTCCTCTTACACTGTGCCTTAATAACATTGCTGTGTAAATTACAACAAGAGCTCCGTGCAGTTCATAGAGTATTACGAGGGGGTCAACAGCCAAGGGTACCGCACTCAAAGCTACCAGAACTGCTGGAAAGTCCAGTAACCAAACTGGAGCAGAGAATAGCAGAGCAGAAAGGGAGAAGGCAAAGTATTCAAGTTTGCCTGCCAGTTTACCCTTCGCCTGCTGGAGCCAAGAGAAAGATCACATATCGTTTAGATGACACAAATTTATCTCAAGTTTATTTAAGTAAAACTGTTGAACTTTACCAAGTCTGGGCTCGACTTATTCCACCAACTACAACTCCTTGAATGTTATAGAGCCTAACCCTGGGGGGAGCGACAGTACCCAGGTAGGAGCACCGTGACACAAAACTATCAGGCCACATCACCACTCAACATTTCTAACACTGGCACCTGTGGCACATTACAGATCTAGGGGGAATAAATTGCTCTATATGGCATACAATAGTGACCGATACTGTGCACAATGCAATCCTATACCACCCACTGTATTGTAAATGTGACATCATGTTATCGTCATGCTATCAGGTCAATGTAAAACCTGAAGAGGATCTGTCAGCATGATCAATCCTATGAATCCCGGCCTTCTGCCTTGTAGAGCTGATCATACTGACTCATATGAGTCCTTTCTCTCTGCAATCGGTATTACCATTGCAGGGCCATTCTTTTTTTTAAAGTTATATGCAAAGGAGGTGCTTGGAGCACTCAGAGGCTGGCATAGCACCTGGGCACCTCCGCCTCCCAGTGAGATTGACAGGGCCAGGCATCCTTACTACTCCGATTCCTGGTCCTGAAGTCTGGCCCATAGATGAGTATTCATTTACTCTGTTAGCTCTTGCAAAATGTAAAACATGTTTTAAACCTGCCCCTGCCTGCCTTTAATTCCCCTTCCGAGTGTCCACCTAATGTGTCCAGTGCTGGTGGTCACACATGCTGAGTTCGTTCAGTCCCACCAGATCCTCTTGTACATGGGCGATGATAATGATGAGAACAGGAGCGCTAGAAGTGGCTTTTTCTCACCAGCACTAGATGGATGTTCCAGGAAAGAGTTAAATGGCAGCAGGGGGCGCTGGTACAAGTAAGAGCAGTAGTTGCACACAGAAATGTTTTTAAAATAAATCCAATTAAAAAAAAAAACTTTTTTGCGTGATCTAACGGATTCATATTTAATCATGAGACAACTATTACCGTGGCCAGCACAATGCTGAGCCATGGCTACGGTCAGGAGCCAGGTCCATGCTGCCTGCCAATGCAAGAAGTGTGAGCTCCTTGCTGTTTGCTAATAGCCACACGGATTTTAGGCAAAAGACGGCAATGAGCAGTACAGTAGCTCGGCCATACAGCACCCGTGCGGCACCCACAATTGCTGACAGCACCCTAAACGAGTTTCAGCAAATGGAGATGAATCATTGTTTATTTATTAGGCCCCATTCGCATGGTCCGCATTTTTTGCATTCATTTCAATGGGTTAGCAAAAAATGCTGACAGCACACCGTGTGTTATCCACACCCATATGTCAGTGTCCTATTCCTATTCTTGTTTTGCAGACAAGGATAGGCATTGTTACAATAGATTCACAAAAAATCGGATGTCACTCGGATATATCAAAGATGTTATCCATAGTTATGCGGACATGTAAATGCACCCTTAACTCCATTTTTAGGTTATTTTCATACCAGTGCTAAAATGTTGCAGCAGACTGTTCCGGTAGAGGATACTACCTTTCCCCGCCGGAGCCCATTGACTATAATGGGACATGGCCTGTTTCCGGCATTAGTTCCAGTATTTGTCTGGAAAAAACGTTGCTCGCATCGTTATTTGTCCGACCGGATCTTGGCACTAATGCCGCAGCTGGCTCCCATTAGAGTCAATGGGGCGTGGTGGTTCTCCGACAGTTTCCAGCTGGAAGCAGCCTGCCGGAACATTTTAGCGCTGGTGTAAAACTAGCTTTACTTTAATCAAGTGCAAATCTGTCCTGGTCCTGGATGTTTAAGTCGGAGCTGTGCAAACCTTACTGCAATCGAGAAAATAAGTCAGCGCCTCCTAAGGCCCCTTTCACACATCAGTGTTTTGCGCAGTGATTTCCATCAGTGATTGTGGGTTTAGGAAATTAGTGATGAGCAAAGAATTCTAAAATTCGATTTGGCGGCTTCGCTGAACTTTGACAAGAAATTCAATTCGTTATGAATTACTTTGTAACAAATCACATTTCATTGTATGGAGTGGGCACAATGACGAGGAATGGCGATCACCTCCTCAGATGCCGCTTTCAACACAGATTGCGGCATCTGAGAGTCACAGACGGCCTATCAGTGGGTTAATCAGGGGTTAAACAAAAAAATAAATACATACTAGCTCAGCTGAATGTAGTGATACCTTTCACTTAGTGATCTACTGCTTTATTCTGGAGAAAAGGTACTTTTAATCCATATGCAAATGAGTAGTTAAGTGCACTGAGGGCGGGCCCAAGCCACTCTGTGCACCCTTTCTCCTACTTCTTCCCTTCCAGCCCATCCCTCTCCTTTCTTACTGATCAGATTCCTGCATAGTCATCTGGCCTGGCCATGTCAATCAAAAGGAGAGGGAGGGGCTTGTAAGGAAAGCAGGGAGGGAGGAGTACAGGTGCACAGAGTGGCTTGGGTCCTCCCTTGGTGCACTTGACTGCTCATTTGCATATGGATTAAAAGTACTTTTTCTCCAGAATCAAGCAACAGTTCGCTAAGTGAAAGGCATCATTACATTCAGCTGAACTAGCCCTACAAGACACCGCGCCTGGTCTATCAGTGAGTTTCTTGGTAACTCTCAAAAAAGACAAGGTCACGTGTCATGGCAGATGGGCTCACACAATCTGATCCAAATGTTTGCTAAGAAACTTAAAGGGGTCGTCTCACTTCAGCAAATAGCATTTATCATGTAGAGAAAGTTAATACAAGGCCCTTACTAATGTATTGGTATTATCCATATTTCCTCCTTTGCTGGCTTGATTCATTTTTCCATCACATTAGGCACTGCTCGTTTCCATGGTTATGACCACCCTGCAATCCAACAACAGTGGCCGTGCTTGCACACTATAGGAAAAACAGTAGCTTATGTGCACACCCACAGAGAGCCCGGCGGTTTTCTAATAGTGTTTCAAGCATGACCACCATTGATGGAATACAGGGTGGTCGTAACCATGGAAACGAGCAGTGTATAATAATGTGATGGAAAAATAAAAGAAGCCAGCAAAGGAGGCAATATGGACAATCACAATACATTAGTAAGTGTCTTGTATTAACTTTTTTAACATGTTAAATGCCATTTACAACCCCTTTAAATGTATAAAAAATACAGCAGTAATACAATTAAAAGTAATACAAACTACACTGCAACTCTAGTCAGCCATGCACCCACACGCAGGCTCTATAAAACTATAAGGAAATTATATTAGAAAAGTGCAAAATTTTTCATTCTACAAAGAGGAAGCTTTATTTGCCGAAAACAGAAGATTCCATTAATTGGATTTTTACTAGCTAGCTGTTTTCAACATAAGAGCTCGGAGGCTTGTTTAAAGTATCACTGTACAGGCTCATTCACACAAAGGTATGGGTTCCGTTTCCGTATTGCGGACCACATCCTGCCTCATGAAGAGGAGAAGGAAGTTAAGTTAGTGTACCAGCCACCCCTGCCAGGGGCAGGCTGTGTTAGTAGGAGCTCCCAGTTACAGGGATCCCAACCTAGGATCCAGCCTCGGCTGAGGCCAAGGATCCATCCTCCCAGTCTGAGCCCTTCAGCCTCGACTGTGGACAACCAAGCAACACTTTCTAGATCTCCAGGAAGAATCATTCCCTGAAAGCAGTCCGGTGAGTACTTATCCAGAGTCCAGGAGAAGCCAAATCCCTCCTCAGCTAGTCAGGCCCATACCAAGCAGAAGACAGACAGAGCAGACGATAGATACCTGCCAGATTCTCTAGGCATATGACAAGCAGCAGAATATATATACAGGGTGGGCCATTTATATGGATACACCTTAATAAAATGGGAATGGTTGGTGATATTAACTTCCTGTTTGTGGCACATTAGTATATGTGAGGGGGGAAACTTTTTAAGATGGGTTGTAACCATGGCGGCCATTTTGAAGTCGGCCATTTTGAATCCAACTTTTGTTTTTTCAATAGGAAGAGGGTCATGTGACACATCAAACTTATTGGGAATTTCACAAGAAAAACAATGGTGTGCTTGGTTTTAACGTAACTTTATTCTTTCATGAGTTATTTACAAGTCTCTTACCACTTATAAAATGTGTTCAATGTGCTGCCCATTGTGTTGGATTGTCAATGCAACCCTCTTCTCCCACTCTTCACACACTGATAGCAACACCGCAGGAGAAATGCTAGCACAGGCTTCCAGTATCCGTAGTTTCAGGTGCTGCACATCTCGTATGCTGAAACTATGGATACTGGAAGCCTGTACTAGCATTTCTCCTGCGGTGTTGCTATCAGTGTGTGAAGAGTGGGAGAAGAGGGTTGCATTGACAATCCAACACAATGGGCAGCACATTGAACACATTTTATAAGTGGTCAGAGACTTGTAAATAACTCATGAAAGAATAAAGTTACGTTAAAACCAAGTACACCATTGTTTTTCTTGTGAAATTCCCAAAAAGTTTGATGTGTCACATGACCCTCTTCCTATTCAAAAAACAAAAGTTGGATTCAAAATGGCCGACTTCAAAATGGCCGCCATGGTTACAACCCATCTTAAAAAGTTTCCCCCCTCACATATACTAATGTGCCACAAACAGTAAGTTAATATCACCAACCATTCCCATTTTATTAAGGTGTATCCATATAAATGGCCCACCCTGTAGATTCCTGCCCATATTGCCAATACCTGCTGGGACCCAAGACTATTGCTGTAAATCGTATGGATTTCTGTTGCCATTCAGTAAAGATAAGTTGGATTATATCTCCTGTCTGGATCTCAATCATTCCTCAATTACTCCTACTGACCACACTCAATTTATTGCAAGTGAGCCAGGATCCAGGAGTCCAGCCGTACCCAGGTAGGAGACACCGTTGACACTACCATACCTACTACACAGAGACATTATCCCCCTCTGGCATTCCTCACCTGGTACGTGAGCTATTACATCTTAAAGGGCCCTGCTACAGTACCTGAGCAAGCTGCAATTGGGATCACGAACAAACTATAAACTTATATACACATATCCTGACCCACTGCATTGTACCAGTGTCCTGCTCATTGCACATTAATCATGAGATTATCTGCTTAAGGGCACTTTCACACTAGCGTTTTCTTTTCCAGCACCGAGTTCCATCACAGGCGCTCAATACCGGAAAAGAACTGATCAGTTTTATCCCCATGCATTCTGAATGGAGAGCAATCCGTTCAGGATGCATCAGGATGTCTTCAGTTCAGTCTTTTTGACTTTTCAGGACAGAGATAATTCCGTCCAAAATTCCGGAACACTTGCCGGAATACCGGATCCGGCATTTTTTTCCCATTGACATGCATTAATGCCGAGTGTTCAGGCAAAACGCATCCAGCATTGCGGTCTGCGCATGCTCAGACCGCAAAAAATGTGAAAAATATAAATGCAGGATCCGTTTTTCCAGATGACACCGGAGAGACGGATCTGGCATTTCAATGCATTTGTCATACGGATCAGGATCCTGATCCATCTGAGGGCACTTTCACACTTGCGTTTTTCTTTTCCGGTATTGAGTTCCATCCTAGGGGCTCAATACCGGAAAATAACTGATCAGTTTTATCCCCATGCATTCTGAATGGAGAGCAATCCGTTCAGGATGCATCAGGATGTCCTCAGTTAAGTCTTTTTGACTTTTCAGGACGGAGATAATACCGCAGCGTGCTGCGGTTTTATCTCCGGCCAAAACAACTGAACACTTGCCTGAATACCGGATCCGGCATTTATTTTCCATAGGGACATATTAGTGCCGCATTGCCAGATCTGCTATTGTGCAGACCTTTAAAAATGTGAAAAAAATAAATAGCGGATCCGTTTTGCCGGATGACACTGGAAAAACGGATCCGGTATTGCAATGCATTTTTACTGACTGATCAGGATCCTGTAAGTCTGAAAAATGCCTGATCAGTCAGAAAAAATGACATGCGGTTGCATACAGTTTGCCGGAATCAAACAACGCAAGTGTGAAAGTACCCTGACAAATGACATCAGTTTGCATACGTTGTGACGGATCCGGCAGGCAGTTCCGGCGACAGGGCTGCCTGCCGGAATCCTCTGCCGCAAGTGTTAAAGTACCCTAATGACTTTTCTTTCCAAAAAATCACTTCTGTGAATAAGCAAATATTTTTTTTCACTTTTATCCGCCCGCCACCACAGGGTTACATCTGACAGTGAATTCCTTCTAATGCATTTTTCTTTCGTTCCTCCGTTAGTCGCCATCAGAGCCCCTTCCGCTGAGGATATCATTCCTATTTCCCAATATCACAGCAGCAAATCTGATTTGGAGTATGATGTGTTTCTCAGGAAGCTAGGTAGACTGCGAGGCTTATAAATAGCACCACGAACCATTGCAGCAAAGGATGGGCTAAGGGATCCTGCTTATCCATCTGCTTCTTGATTTCCAAATAAGGTGCCTGGAAGAAACAATCAGAATGTTACTGGGAATATTCTAGGACGGGAGACGTAGACTCGGTGCATGATGAGACGATCATTGCTGTAGCAAGCCACATGAAGGGCTGACATGGGAAGCACTATCCGTGACATAAGGACAGGCCTCCTTCTTCTGACCATAGGCCCCTTGCAGACGAGCGAGTCCGGATTAGGTCCGGATGCGTTGTGTCTGCGATCAGGGAAAATCGTGCGAGTAGGTACGTAATTGCAATCAGTTTTGACTGCGATTGCGTTCCGATGTTCAGTTTTTATCGCGAGGGTGCAATGCGCTTTGCACGCGCGTGATAAAAAACTGACTGTGGTACCCAGACCCGCCTCTATACAGTCTAATTGACACCCGGCTCAGTCGCCGGGACCGCGCTTGTACAGGCGGCGCATGCGCCGCCGGCCTCAGTAGCAGCGTGATCCCGTCTATCGCGCGGACTCAAGCGCGATCCTGTAATTCAGTTACAGGATCGCGCTTGAGTCCGCGCGATAGACGGGATCGCGCCGCTACTGAGGCCGACGGCGCATGCGCCGCCTGTACAAGCGCGGTCCCGGCGACTGAGCCGGGTGTCAATTAGACTGTATAGAGGCGGGGTTAGGGCAGGGGAGTTACAGCCTGGAGTGAGGGAAGGGCTACCCCCTTGACTTCTATCGTGACTTGTGGAGCTGGAGAAGAGTACTTTATAAGGCGATTTTTTCATGCATACACATGGCAGAAAAGCGGGACAAGACTGTATGATAACACAATGAGGATGATCTATAAGGTACTTTTGATAGTTTATTAAGTGAAATGCAGGTGAAAGGTTCGCTTTAAGAGAGTTAAGCTGTATATTATATTACATGAGCATTGTATGTTGGTATTATGCCGTATCTTGTATTATATGAGCATTGTATGTTGATATTATGTTGTATGTCATATTTTATGAGCATTGTATGTTGGTATTAAGCTGTGTGTTGTATTATATGGGCATTGTATGTTGGTACTATACAGTAAGTTGTATTATTTTAGCATTGTATGTTGATATTTTGCTGTATGCAGTATTATATGAACATTTTTTGTTGGTATTATGCTGTATTATATGAGCACTGTATGTTGGTATTATGCTGTATATTGTATTATATGAGCATTTTATGTTTGTATTAAGCTATGGTTGTATTATATGAGCATTATGCGTTGGTATTATGCTATATCTTGTATTATGAGCACTGTATATTGGTATTATGCTTTGTTGTATTATATGAGCATATTAAGCTGTGTGTTGTCTTATATCGGCATTGTAAACTGGTACTATACAGTAAGTTGTATTGCATGAGCATTGCATTTTTGTATTATGCTGTATGTAGTATTATATGACTGCTGTATGTTGTATTATATGTGTACAGGGCTGGTGCCACCCATAAGCAAAGTAGGCCACCGCTTAGAGCGCACTGTTGCTGGGGGGGCGCACGCGGTCGCCTACTTTGCTTATGGGTGGCGCTGGCCCTGCCCACCGCTCACCCCCTGCAACCTGTGACATCCCCGTCTCTATGGGGTATGGACTTCCCTGTCTCCTAGCTGCAGTATGGGCTTTTTCCAGTAGAGGTCACTGTTTCTTCTCGTGTCGCACTATACATGCCTATCTGCCCGCAGCCCGCTCTCTCTGCTGTGTGTGAGGAGTCGGAGATACTTCCGCAGTGCAGCCAGCAGTCCGTACCCCATAGAGACGGGTATGCCACAGGTTGCAGGGGGTGAGCGGCGGGCACCATGACAGGGGAGAGCACCCGAGCGCTCATGTCAGGGTTCATGTTTGGCGCCCTCGCCTTTCAGCATGTGAGCTCTGGCTCAGACACGATAAGTAAGGCAGCAGGCTCCTGTGACAGGGGGAATAGGAGAGGACCCCTACTACTGTTTGTGGGTGTAGTGTGCCTCCACATGTGCCATGGAGACCATGGTCAGTTCTTCTATGTGCAGCTTAGTATGGTGCCCTACGCCTGGCTTCACCAGCTCAGTCCCTGTACACTGGGGGGAGAGGGCACGTTTCTGACCTGTTAAAAAGGGGCGGGTCAAAGGGCGTGGTCAATGGGCGGAATCAAGGGGGCGGCAAAATTAGCTTTTGCCTAGGGTGGCAAAAATCCCTGCACCAGCCCTGTATGTTGGCGCTATACAGTATGTTGTATTATATGAGCACTGTATGGTGGTGTTCACTGTGCATCACAGATATTTGTATACCAGACGGTACTTTATTCTTGCAGTGTATAGCAGTGGCAGAGATATATTTAATACCAACATACAATGCTCATATAATACTTATAAGGGTTGTTGATACAGGGAGTTATTCTGATGGCCTGATTGGAGTCGAGAAGGATTTTTTTCCCCTAAAAAGAGGAAAATTTTTCAGGATAACAGGCTGAACTGGATGGATGTACATTATGTCTTTTTTCAGCCTTACAAACGATGTTACTATGCAACATGCAATGCTAATATAACATACTTTACAATACCAGCCCACAGTGCCCATATAATACAGCATACAACATGCAGTGCCAAGCCCTACTGTCTGCCAATGCGGCCGCTGTTTGTGCAGACCTGCTGTATCCAGGCAGCAGGTATATAGGCTAGATTAATCAGAAGCGTCTTGCCCACGTCATTATATAATAGGATAAAACAAACCTCATTACACTATAATAATAAGTGTGCTCACTTGCGTCATCTCTCTGATGGAAGTGATGCTGTCTAACGCTTTCATTACTCTGTCGTAGTTCTTTTTCTGTTGGGAAAATAAAGACAAGTCAAGAAATCTCCCAACAATATGGTTAAAATGGTTTGTACAGTGCATAAAAAACCTGAATGAGTTAAAAAAAATACAGCAGTATTCACCCCCTCCACCCCTGCCAATCTGACACCTCCTGGTTCTCCTGCTGGTTTCCACTACCAGGTGTCTTTTGACACATCAGAAATGAGCCAGGTAAGTACTGCAGCCTGGCATTGGGTGGGCTGACAGACCCCGAGAAGCAGCGGGGGCTCTATGAGATATGCCAAGTAAAAGCAAACATTCTAACTTCTCCTTCATGGAACCTGCATGGAGATTAGTTACTCTCAACGGACATTAAAGGAGTTTTCCAGGAGTTTGGTAATATATAAGTAGCCGCCATAGTGTGTAGCACCTAATGAAAAAAATCTCACCTGCTCCCCACCACTAAGCGCCAATGCCCTGGCTCTTTTTGGCAATCTTCCGGTCCCCAGCTTGTTTATTTCTGGCAGGGGTACAGATGGAGACATGTGCGCTGCTGCAGCCAATGACAGGCCTCAGAGGCGACATGTCTCCAGGCGGCACATGACCCAGCAGTGAAATACTGTTTGGGGCTCATGCACACGACCGTATGTATTTTGCAGTCCGTAAAAACGGATCAGAAAAAATACAGATGACGTCCATGTGCATTCCATATTTTGCGGAATGGAACAGCTAGTACCTAACAGAACAGTCCTATCCTTGTCCGTAATGTGAAAAATAATAGGGCATGTTCTATTTTTTGGCGGAAAAGACATATGGAAATGGAATGCACATAAAGTACCTTCAGTTTTTTTTGCGGACCCATTGAAATGAATGTTTCCGCATATGGTCCGCAAAAATACACGGAACGGACATCACTACAGAGGCCCGTCATTGGCTGCAGCAGTGCACCTGACCCTGTCCATACCCTGACTGGAAGTAAAATAAATAAATAAATAAATAGGAACCAGCAGATCGCTGAATGTATCATTTACTCATTAGGTACCACACTCTACGCATGCAAATTAAAAGTGGCCAAACTTGTGTCCAGAACAGTCCGTAAGAAGTACTACAAGTGACAATGAGATGAGCGGTGAGATGGTCTTAAAGGGGCGGTCACATCAGGACAGCATACGCTCATGTGCACTTGTGACTCTCAGGTGCTCTCTCTGTGGACCATGTAATAGAAGGTTACCCATTGGTTTTGCTGTGTTATAAAAACTATTTCAAGTGCGTCCAGTGGTGGACACGTAAAGCAGGTGAACACTGTGCAAAAACAAGACATGGACCTCTCATCCTTGAAAAGCTAAATACAGAGCATCTACTATAAAGGGGTTATGCCATGAATGATATAAAAAATGAAAATCAACATCACATAGTACATTTTCTAACAAGGCTAGAACCCGCCCTGTACCCCACATGGATCCAGAGATCTCCCCATTCATTGCTCCAATTGTTCTGCTAGATCTCTTTCAGGCTGGCAACTCAGGGGGAGTGTCCTTTCTAAGGGGGGCTGTCCTTTCTGCTGTAGCTCAGGGGGCCTGTTCTTTCTGCTGTAGCTCAGGGGGCCTGTCCTTTCTGCTGTAGCTCAGGGGGCCTGTCCTTTCTGCTGTAGCTCAGGGGGCCTGTCCTTTCTGCTGTAGCTCAGGGGCCTGTCTTTTCTGCTGTAGCTCAGGGGGCCTGTTCTTTCTGCTGTAGCTCAGGAGGCCTGTCCTTTCTGCTGTAGCTCAGGGGGCCTGTCCTTTCTGCTGTAGCTCAGGGGGCCTGTCCTTTCTGCTGTAGCTCAGGGGGCATGTCCTTTCTGCTGTAGCTCAGGGGGCATGTCCTTTCTGTTGCAGCTCAGGGGGCATGTCCTTTCTGCTGCAGCTCAGGGGGCCTGTTCTTTCTGCTGTAGCTCAGGGGGCCTGTCCTTTCTGCTGTAGCTCAGGGGGCCTGTCCTTTCTGCTGTAGCTCAGGGGGCCTGTCCTTTCTGCTGTAGCTCAGGGGGCCTGTCCTTTCTGCTGTAGCTCAGGGGCCTGTCCTTTCTGCTGTAGCTCGGGGGGCCTGTTCTTTCTGCTGTAGCTCGGGGGGCCTGTCCTTTCTGCTGTAGCTCAGGGGGCCTGTCCTTTCTGCTGTAGTTCAGGGGGCCTGTCCTTTCTGCTGTAGCTCAGGGGGCCTGTCCTTTCTGCTGTAGCTCAGGGGGCATGTCCTTTCTGCTGTAGCTCAGGGGGCATGTCCTTTCTGCTGCAGCTCAGGGGGCCTGTCCTTTCTGCTGTAGCTCAGGGGGCCTGTCCTTTCTGCTGTAGCTCAGGGGGCCTGTCCTTTCTGCTGTAGCTCAGGGGGCCTGTCCTTTCTGCTGTAGCTCAGGGGGCCTGTCCTTTCTGCTGTAGCTCAGGGGGCCTGTCCTTTCTGCTGTAGCTCAGGGGGCCTGTCCTTTCTGCTGTAGCTCAGGGGGCCTGTCCTTTCTGCTGTAGCTCAGGGGGCCTGTCCTTTCTGCTGTAGCTCAGGGGCCTGTCTTTTCTGCTGTAGCTCAGGGGGCCTGTCCTTTCTGCTGTAGCTCAGGGGGCCTGTTCTTTCTGCTGTAGCTCAGGGGGCCTGTTCTTTCTGCTGTAGCTCAGGGGGCCTGTTCTTTCTGCTGTAGCTCGGGGGGCCTGTCCTTTCTGCTGTAGCTCAGGGGGCCTGTTCTTTCTGCTGTAGCTCAGGGGGCCTGTCCTTTCTGCTGTAGCTCAGGGGGCATGTCTTTTCTGCTGCAGCTCTTTCCCCGTAGCTGCCACAGCTTCTAACAGAACGTATGTCTGAGCTTGCGCGACCAACTTAGTGAGGTGGACAAGAAATAAAGAAAAAGAGCAAACAGAAGGTGGCGCTATACAGATACATTTTTACTGAATAACTCAGTAGTTATATAAAATTTATGATTACATGCAATTACAAAAGTATTCAGATCCAGGTGCTGGTTTGAATTCTGTCTCTATTCTATTTAATATGTAGAATAAAGCTGTTTTTAAAGGAACAATGTCCCCCTTACCTATCGGGCAAATGCAGATGTGCCCGTCCCTACCTTTCCTCTTGGCTGGACATGTCCTGCTATGTGTTGGTCACGAGATACTTAGCCTTTCAATATAAAAGACACACTCCAAAGACATACTGATAGGGACCTTAGATTGTGAGCCCCATTGGGGACAGTTGGTAAAGCGCTGTGGAATATAGTAGCGCTATATAAGTGCATAAAATAAATAAATAATAAATAAATATACATTAACATGATTTTGAGATATTGTGTTACAAGGCATCTATCCTATATGTACTGCCACCCAGTGGTTGTGCTGTGTATGGCAGCCTGTCAAGGCTTTAGCTACAATATCACAATATTGCATTTAATCGGTTACATATGAAAATGTTGTTCCTAACTAAAGTCAGTAGAGCTAAGGTAATGGCGCGCACCTCTGTATTGCTGTGGTCAGGGGGACCTGGCACTACACATGTTCAGCTAAATACTTACTCTTGGATTAAAGGCCAGGGTCTGAGGATCATTGGGGTCTACTACTGAAGGATATGGCTCAAAAATGACAACTTTCCTCGGAGATTCCAAAGCAGAACGACACATTGACACAAGGAGATCTACAACCTGTAAACATAACACAGTAAATATCACTTTAAAAATGACTTGTAGAGAATACATGTTACTGTAAGCGAAGTTCTTTAAAAACTGTACCCTTTCTTCTGTCACACTGTCCATGCAGTCCTATCTGCTGCTGGCATGTTGGAGAGCAGGAGGAGCTGAGCAGATGGGTATAAAGCCTTGCGGGAGAAGATTCAGTATAACCTGTAATGTATTCATTTAAATCCCTGCTCTCTCTATACTTAGGAGTCCAGTGGGCGGTCCTATCAGTGATTGACAGCCTCCCCTGTATGACTGTGCACATAGATAGCTGTCAATCACTAATGGGACTGCCCACTAGACTCCTAAGCATAGAGAGAGCAGGGAGTCAAATGAATATACAGTCATGTGAAAAAATTAGGACACCCTTTGAAAGCATGTGGTTTTTTGTAACATTTTTAATAAAAGGTTATTTCATCTCCGTTTCAACAATACAGAGAGATTAAAGTAATCCAACTAAACAAAGAAAACTGAAGAAAAGTCTTTTCAAGATCTTCTGTAAATGTCATTCTACAAAAATGCCTATTCTAACTGAGGAAAAAGATAGGACACCCTCACATGTATTCCCTCTTAAATTGGCTCAGATCTCACACAGGTATATCACACCAGGTGCACATAATTAGTAGATCGTTACTCTGCATGTTGAATGAGGCTTGCCCTATTTAAACCTCAGACATTTAGTTTGGTGTGCTCCTGACTGTTGAAGTGAGAGTGAGCACCATGGTGAGAGCAAAAGAGCTGTCAGAGGACTTCAGAAAAAAGATTGTAGCAGCCTATGAGTCTGGGAAGGGATTTAAAAAGATCTCAAAAGATTTTGAAATCAGCCATTCCACTGTCCGGAAGATAGTCTACAAGTGGAGGGCTTTCAAAACAACTGCCAACATGCCCAGGACTGGTCGCCCCAGCAAGTTCACCCCAAGAGCAGACCGCAAGATGCTAAAAGAGGTCTCCAAAAACCCTAAAGTGTCATCTCGAGAACTACAGCAGGCTCTGGCTACTGTTGATGTAGAAGTACATGCCTCTACAATCAGAAAGAGACTGTACAAGTTTAACTTGCATGGGAGGTGTGCAAGGAGGAAACCTTTGCTTTCCAAGAGAAACATCGAGGCCAGACTGACATTTGCCAGAGATAAAGTTGACAAAGACCAGGACTTCTGGAATAATGTTCTTTGGACAGATGAGTCCAAAATTGAATTATTTGGACACAACAGCAGAGGACATGTTTGGCGTAAACCAAACACAGCATTCCAAGAAAAGAACCTCATACCAACTGTGAAGCATGGAGGTGGAAGTGTCATGGTTTGGGGCTGCTTTGCTGCAGCAGGACCTGGTCAGCTCACCATCATAGAATCCACGATGAATTCTACTGTGTATCAGAAGGTGCTTGAAGAACATGTGAGACCATCAGTTAGAAAATTAAAGCTGAAGCGGAACTGGACCATGCAACATGACAATGACCCAAAACATACTAGTAAATCAACCAAAGATTGGCTGAAAAAGAAGAAATGGAGAGTCCTGGAATGGCCAAGTCAAAGTCCAGATTTGAATCCCATTGAGATGCTGTGGGGTGACTTGAAAAGGGCTGTACGTGCAAGAAACCCCTCAAACATCTCACAGCTGAAAAAGTTCTGCATTGAGGAGTGGGGTAAAATTTCCTCAGACCGATGTCGAAGACTGGTAGATGGCTACAAGAACCGTCTCACTGCAGTTATTTCAGCCAAAGGAGGTAACACTCGCTATTAGGGGCAAGGGTGTCCTATCTTTTTCCTCAGTTAGAATAGGCATTTTTGTAGAATGACATTTACAGAAGATCTTGAAAAGACTTTTCTTCAGTTTTCTTTGTTTAGTCGGATTACTTTAATCTCTCTGTATTGTTGAAACGGAGATGAAATAACCTTTTATTAAAAATGTTACAAAAAACCACATGCTTTCAAAGGGTGTCCTAATTTTTTCACATGACTGTATTACAAGTTTTGCTGAATAATGTCCGCCCATACATCAGTCTGCTCAGCTCCTCCAGCTCCATGACACACTGCATTCTCAATGCAACAGGTTCCCTTTAACTGTAGGGGGATATAACTTCCACAGATCAGGGCCCCCAGCTTTCCTAGGGCCCTAAATGACAAATCTGCTGAGACCCCTACTTTTTTAATAGTGTAAAAAAGCAACAAAAAAAAAACTATTAACAATATTTTTTTTTAATTTTTTTTTATGGAATTAAAGGGGTTTTCCAGGATTTTTGAATGGATGACCTATCCTCTGGATAGGTCATCAGTATCTGATCAGTGGGGATCTCCACTGATCAGCAGTTTGAGAAGGCACCGGCACTCGCAGTAGCGCGGCACGCTTCTCTCCACTCACCAAGGACAGCGCCGTATACATTGTATAGCGGCTGTGCTTAGTATCGTGCTCAGCCCCATTCACTTCTATGGGGCTGAGCTGCGCCTAGACCGTGTGCCCAATGGATGTTGCATGCTACAGCTGAAGTCGCTTGTCTAAAAAAATGTGTTATAATACTGTACAGAGATTCGCCTCTGTACAGTATTAGGGTACTTTCACACTAGTGGAAGGACGGATCCGACAGGCTGTTCACCCTGTCGGATCCGTCCTGCCTCTATTTCGCCGTGCCGCCGGACCGCCGCTCCGTCCCCTACTGACTATAATGGCGACAGGGGCGAACTCCGGCGCAGCACTGCAGTGCACGCGAAAGGCCGCCGGACAAAACTACGACATGTCCGACTTTTTAGTCCGACGGCCTCTTGCCGTGCACTGCCGTGCTGCGCCGGAGCTCTGCCCCGTCCCCATTATAGTCAATGGGGAGGGAGGGGAAGTCCGGCGGCACAGTGAAATAGCGGCAGGACGGATCTGACAGGGTGAACAGCCTGTCGGATCCGTCCTGCCGCTAGTGTGAAAGTAGCCTTAGAATGTATGAGCTCCGATGTGACTTATTAAGTCGCGAGTGACTTCTTTGAATAACTTCGTTCATTGATTATTACAGTGAAAAACCTTTGAACCTAACCTGGCTTTGATTCCGTACAGTATTATAACAATTTTTTTTTTAGCGAAGCGGCTTCGGATGTAGCATGCGTAGCTCGCTTTGCTCATCTCTAAATGTGACGTCATATGTTCTAGGAAAAGTTGGAGAAGGTTGCAGAGCTACTGTGAGCGCCGGTACCTTCTCAAACAGCTGATTGGCGGGGGTCCCGGGTGTCAGACCCCCACCGATCAGACAATGAGGACCTGTCCAGAGGATAAGCAAAAATCCTGGAAAACCCTTTTAAAGCAGTACACTGAGCTGATATACTCTGTGCTGCTGTGAACGTTCCATTGGCTCCAAGCTGTTCGTCTGCTAGCCCCAGGCCTACTTTTCTATATGCAATAGATTCAATATATCATATCAATTATCATATCCCTAAATCATGTGGGACACTAGTCAATACTCCTAATTGTCACAAAGGTGACATCACGCTATATACCTGAGCACCGGTTGCAATTTCATCTGCAGCTTCATTCATTACACCCAGCGTCTGAAAGGCGAACACACAAAGCTCTCGTTCGCAAACAGTAGGCTGTCAAAAAGAGAAAATGACAACTATCATCTCATATCGGCAAATAGGTTTCACATTAGTCAGTAAAAACTAAGTTTGCATCCAAAAGGAAATGAAACAACCCAAATCAGAGAGAATGAAAGCAAACACAAAAGATACGCAATGACAGCGAGCGACCACCAGATGGCACTGTCATAACAAGACAAATAGCCCACGTGGCGGTACCTAAATAGCTCCTGCAGGCTCTCTTCATGATTTAATTCATGAAACGCGTCTACATTGCTCAGCAGTTGTGAAATGAGATGTCAAATAAGTTGATGTACAGTAAAGCAGCACACAATGGGCCTTGCTTCATCGCTTCCACTCCGAACCAGGCCTAATTTCATTATAAAATCTAAAATCACAAAGGCTTTGTGCGTTGGCGTGCACCGTCCTGTTTTGCATCTTAAAAGGAAATGCTGTGGCACAGAGAAATGATTCCGCTAGACTGGTAAACATAGTAATCTGCAAATTATAAGGCTAATTTATGTATTCATTCATTTTAGTCATTTATTTATGACTTTATTCATTTACTAGAATAGATTTATTTTTATTTTTTTTGTATTTAAAGGGACCTGCCATCAACTTTATGCTGCCCACACTAACGGCAGTATAAAGTAATGACAGGTGAGTTGATTTCAGCAATCTCTATTTATAGGTTAATGCCAATCATCAGCAGATGGGCGGGGGAGAGCAGGAGATTAGGAATAACCAGGACTCTTCTCAGGTAGATGTGACTCTTTTCGAGGCCTGGGCTGCAATGATTATGATGCTGGTTCTCGGCAACCACTTACTTTTAGCTTATGAGTGACACACCGCTGACATCAGCATTTCTGTCACTATTTTATCCTGCCCTCAGTGAGGTTAGCATAACGTTGATGACAGGCTCCGTTTAACAGACATCAAGTGCTCATGATAGAAAATAGACAACCCCACTGCATGTGGGAACCGAAGGGTTATTTTTTGTCCGTGTCCATTCCGTTTTTTATGCGGCCCGTATGCGGAATTCATTTCAATGGGGCTGCAAAACAAACGTGTGCATTCCATACCCGTATGTTGGCAAGTCCGTTCCGCCCAAAAATGGAACATGTCCCATTCTTGTCTGTTTTGTTGACAAGGACAGGCATTGTTACAAAGGATCCGCAAAAAAACGGATGTCACACAGATGTCACACAGGTTTTTTGTGGATCCGTGTTTTGCAGACTGCAAATTTCATGTTTGCTGCATCGAAGGGGCTATGCAGTCAGCAGTCTGCAGATTCAGACCATGGAGCTGGTGCCCGACTGTCATGAGAGAGCCCAGCTCCGGCTCTTCAGACTAGGGAACTGTAATAAGGCGGCAGCTTAACCCAAGGCCCCTTCGTAAACAATGTAAAAAGGCGAATATGTGGTCACTATGGGGTTAAGGACCCATCGAAGCGATATAAATAATTTAACTCTTCGCTAATTTACTAGATGCTGGTCAGTCATGACATACCTGGTGACTAAAGATTTGGAATTGGTCAGTGTGGTCAACAAAGTCGTGTCAGTTTAGTAAAAAACTTGCATTCCCCAATAAATTACTTTCTGAAACATAATTTCTTAGCTTTCTGCATTGTAGAATCCCTCTGTTATTCCTCCTGAAATTGTCGTGGGGCATGTCCCTACATATGCTGTACAATCAGTGCTAACATCGTCAGTGTGTGCAGGGAGGCACCCAACTGACAGGGGGAATGGCAATATCTAACTGCCAATATTTTTATACAGTCAGGTCCATAAATATTGGGACATTGACACAATTCTTACATTTTTGGCTCTATACACCACCACAATGGATTGGAAATGAAATGAACATGATGTACTTGAACTGCAGACTGTCAGCTTTAATTTGAGGGTACTTACATCCAAATCAGGTAGACGGTGTAGGAATTACAACAGTTTGCATATGTGCCTCCCACTTGTTAAGGGACCAAAAGTAATGGGACAATTGGCTTCTCAGCTGTTCCATGGCCAGGTGTCTGTTATTCCCTCATTATCCCAATTACAATAATCAGATAAAAGGTCCAGAGTTCATTTCAAGTGTGCTATTTGCATTTGGAATCTGTTGCTGTCAACTCTCAAGATGAGATCCAAAGAGCTGTGACTATCAGTGAAGCAAGCCATCATTAGGCTGAAAAAAACACAACAAACCCATCAGAGAGATAGCAAAAACATTAGGCGCGGCCAAAACAACTGTTTGGAACATACTGAAAAAGAAGGAACGCACCGATGAGCTCAGCAACACCAAAAGACCCGGAAGATCACGGAAAACAAATGTGGTGGATGACCGAAGAATTCTTTCCCTATTGAAGAAAACCCCCTTCACAACAGTTGGCCAGATCAAGAACACTCTCCAGGAGGTAGGTGTATGTGTGTCAAAGTCAACAATCAAGAGAAGACTTCACCAGAGTGAATACAGAGGGTTCATCACAAGATGTAAACCATTGGTGAGCCTCAAAAACAGGAAGGCCAGATTTAAAAAGCCTTCGCAGTTCTGGAACAACATTCTATGGACAGATGAGACCAAGATCAACTTGTACCAGAGTGATGGGAAGAGAAGAGTGTGGAGAAGGAAAGGAACTGCTCATGATCCTAAGCATACCACCTCATCAGTGAAGCATGGTGGTGGTAGTGTCATGGCGTGGGCTTGTATGGCTGCCAATGGAACTGGTTCTCTTGTATTTATTGATGATGTGACTGCTGACAAAAGCAGCAGGATGAATTCTGAAGTGTTTCGGGCAATATTATCTGCTCATATTCAGCCAAATGCTTCAGAACTCATTGGACGGCACTTCACAGAGCAGATGGACAATGACCCAAAGCATACTGCAAAAGCAACCAAAGAGTTTTTTAAGGGAAAGAAGTGGAATGTTATGCAATGGCCAAGTCAATCACCTGACCTGAATCCGATTAAGCATGCATTTCACTTGCTGAAGACAAAACTGAAGGGAAAATGCCCCAAGAACAAGCAGGAACTGAAGACAGTTGCAGTAGAGGCCTGGCAGAGCATCACCAGGGATGAAACCCAGCGTCTGGTGATGTCTATGCGTTCCAGACTTCAGGCTGTAATTGACTGCAAAGGATTTGCAACTAAGTATTAAGTGAAAGTTTGATTTATGATTATTATTCTGTCCCATTACTTTTGGTCCCTTAACAAGTGGGAGGCACATATGCAAACTGTTGTAATTCCTACACCGTTCACCTGATTTGGATGTAAATACCCTCAAATTAAAGCTGACAGTCTGCAGTTACAGCACATCGTGTTTGTTTCATTTCAAATCCATTGTGGTGATGTATAGAGCCAAAAATTTTGATGTACCAATATTTATGGACCTGACTGTACATTTCTAGGAGGAATAACAGAGGATGGCATGATGCAGAAATCTGAGAAAAGATCATCCAGCTTTGTATTTTTGTAATTTCCTACAGCTATGGAACATCCAGTACATGGAGCTGCATGCTATTCATTACATGAAAGGCCTGAATGCAGGGTCTCATGTGGTGCTTAGCATCCAATTAATGTAGACGTAGACTGATACTTTATGACCTTAGACATAATTACATCAAACAAAGGTACAACAGGAACAAAAGACCTGTTTACAAGCCAAGAAATAAATGAATGTTTTTACATTCAAACATCAAGACATGAGGAGCAGACATAACGCTAATTAACTAATCATCATTTGGCACAAACCTATTTCATCCCATAATCAAAAGGCTACAAGATATGAATAATGCATCATACAAAGGAGATAATATCTCTGCAGCTAATAACACCAAAGCCAAGTCCATGAATGCATCTGTTTACATCTACTCTCTTATTATTATGCTGAGAAATCCTCCCTCTCCGTTTCTGGTTAGTAAAAGAAGCTTAAAGCGAACCTCCAGTTATAAATAAACTTTCCATAAATGTATAATGCAGGCGAATATAGGAAACTTTGTAATATATTGTTTTAAAGGAAAACTCTTCTATTTGCTTTTATCAGGCTGCGGTGATCTTTCCTGCTTTTAACATTACTATGGATAGAGGAGGGGAGGAGGCGGCTGGGTGAGAGATAAACAAACCAGTTTCTTAGGGCACTTTCACACTAGCGTTGTTAGAATCCGGCAAGCCGTATACAAACGGATAGCTTTTTTTTCCGGATCCATTAGACCGGGCATGCTCAACCTGCGGCTCTCAGGCTGTTGCAAAACTACAACTCCCATCATTCCCAGACAGCCTAAAGCAGGGCATGGTGGGAATTGTAGTTTTACAACAGCTGGAGGGCTGTCTCATCCTGTATCATCTGAAATAACGGATCCGGTATTTACATTTTTTTAAAAGATTAAAAGAGAAAGTAGCTCCTCCTATATCCCGGCGCATGCACAGACCGGAAAACAGTATCCGGCAATGCGGCAATTTCCAGGACACTTGGTATTAAAACATCTCTATGGAAATGAATGCCGGATCCGGCAAGTGCGGTATTGTTCCGGGATTTTGTCTACTATATCTAGTAAGGTAGGGCTCTACCACTGTTCAGAGTGAGGTAATAAGTCTCTCCATACACTTTTGTGTGTGAAGCTCGAGACAGAGAAAGTTGTTAATAAAAGGCAGAGTGAAGAAAAGCAGTCTGAGAAGCCTATGAGGAAGCATCATTCTTTAATAAGATATATTACAAAACTTCTTACATTCCCCCCTATTATTCATTTCTGAAAACGTAGGTACACTTTAAAGAGGACCTGTCTCCTCTCCTGACATGCCTTTTTTAGCAACTATTTGCATTCTCTATGTAGTAACAATTCTGGAGTATCTAGTGGAGAAAGCAAGTAGTTACTAAAGCAGACATGTCTGGAGACAGGTCTTCTTTAAAGCAGTTTTCTTAATAGGACAATCTTTGGATGTCATGAAGTGGGGTCTCCAACGTAAAAACCCATCTATGTACCAGTTTTTATATAGAAAAGACTGTCCACATAATTCTAGGGAATTGAAATCTTCTGAGCTACAATGCAAAATCTGTAACAGGGATGTAGCAAGGGTAAGGGCAGCCTGGCTCCTGCCCTGGGTGCCATCAGTGAAAGAGATGGGCACTGCACATTGGGGAGAGTTTGAAGAGAGCATCTCAGTCTTTCTGTGTGATATGCATAACTATGTGTGTGTAATGTGTATGTATAGTATACAGTATGTTGTATATAGTGTGTATGCATGTGTGTGAGTTGTGTATATATGTGTGTGTAAAATGAGGGGAAGGGTTGGACAGCCACTTTACGTTTTATGGGGAAGCGGGGGCACCAGACTAAATCTTTGCCCTGGGTGAAGAAAAGCCTAGCTACAGTTCTAGCAGTGGCCTCCACCTATATCTTCTCATGTGGCAAAGGAGCGTTTGGGTCCCCTTAAAGGGGTTGTCCAAGTTTTTTTTTTTTTTGCTCTTTGCATGTTTCTAACTAGGAAAATGTAAGGGGTTTTCAGTTCCCTTACTTCATCTCCAGTGTTCCTGTTCTCCTGGCTAACTGGTGTCACATGGCCTGTGATGTCAGCTTCTTTCCCTGCTCTGATGACGTCCGGTGCACAAGCCTGAGGGAGCAGGAGGAGCAGGTCTGCCTCTGTGCACAGGACGTCAATGTGAAGGCTGTGCTGGTTGGAACGACAAGCCACGCCCTGCACTGCCCACTCTGCTGGCCACGCCCCTGCACTGCCCACTCTGCTGGCCACACCCCTGCACTGCCTGATCTGCTGGCTGAGCTGTGTGCCCTGTGTCCCCCCTTCCACTGGATTCTTCAGCAAAGTTTAACCCCTTCTACCATCAGCAGCACAGACACAGGGCTAGAGGCTCTGCCTCAGGTAATGAGCAGCTGCAGGGTTTCCCCTTCTCCAGGCGCTGAAGAGACAAATGCTGTGCACAGGATTTTCCCTCCCTCCTCACCCTGCAGACACAGAGCTGACAGAGACCAGAGGAGTTCTCTCCTCTGTACTCTTCTGCTGGCTGTCAGGAAGTGTCTGCAGAGCATTGCACAAGAACAGGTAGGGGGAAGATCCTGTGTGTATCAGAAATTTTATTGAACTGTACAGCTGGGACTTGTAGTCCCACACATACAACATGAGTATCCCAGCAGTCAGACTGCAGGCAGGGCAGCAATTTGATTAACTCCCTTTGCCGATCCGGAGGAGGTAAAAGGCAGTCTTTGTTGACACCCACAAGTATTCATGAGGAAAACCTCAGAGATTATTGTTAGACGCCCCCACAGCTCTGCAACTGCATGTAAACAAAGGGCCAGAACAGCACTAGGGAAATGAGTAAATATACTTTTTTGTGTCTACAACTTGCTTAGCCTATGTATATATTGCAGACCATCAGATTTACTTAATTTTTTGTTACATAACTCGGACAACCCCTTTAAGCAACAGGGCCTAGTTATTACTACTATCTCTGAATCTTATACCTACATTACTACACTGAGCCTTCCCAGAAACAGGCATAGGTTTGGAATGACTGAATAAGTTAAATTACATTACCAGTTATGCATTCAGTCCATGATGTAAAGGGCACTTACCCTCAGCATTGGTCCATTTTGAAATACATGGGGTTCATCACAAACCACACAGTACTCGTTTAGCACAGGTATTCTTTGCTCAGCAAACTCTATTGTCTAAAAAGAGGAGAACAATTAAAAAAGCAGAAGACAAAAAAAATATTGTAAGCATCAGAACATGACATTTTTTGAATAGTTTTTATCATAAAATAAAATTCTTTAAAAAACATTTTCCATTCATTTGAAAAAAAAAAAAATGTAACTATCCATGTTAGATAATCTTAAATGGGTTGTGTCACTTCAGGAAATAGCATTTATTATGTAGAAGAAGTTAATACAAGGCACTTACTAATGTATTGTGATTGTCCATATTGCCTCCTTTGCTGGCTGGATTCATTTTCCATCACATTATACACTGCTCGTGTCCATGGTAACGACCATCCTGTAATCGAGCAGAGGTGGCCGTGCTTGCACACTATAGGAAACAGCGCCCGCCTCTTTGGTGGCCGGGAACATGGAAGTGCACATTTTTTTTCCTATAGTGTGCAAGCATGACCTCCATTGATGGATTGCAGAGTGGTTGTAACCATGGAAACAAGCAGTGTATCATGTGATGTAAAAATGAATCCAGCCAGCAAAGGAGGCAATATGGACAATCACAATACATTAGTAAGTATCTTGTACTAACTGTCTCTATATCAGGGGTAGGCAACCTCCGGGACTCCAGCTGGTATGAAACTACAACTCCCAGCATGCATACTTGAACTGCTGTTCTCAGAACTCCCATAGGAATGGGTGAAGCATGCTGGGAATTGTAGTTTCACAACAGCTGGAGTGCCAAAGGTTGCTGATCCCTGCTTTATATAATAAACGCTATTTGCTGAAGTGACACCCCCTTTAAAATATTTCTGCTTTTATACCCAGTACTAGAGAAAATACAATAGGGTTAGGCCACTTTCACACAGTCAGTGTTTGATCAGTGATTTCCATCACTGATTGTGAGCCTAAACCAGGTGCAGATGCGGGGCCAAAACATAGGTGCACAGGTTTCATTAAACTTCATCTCTGTGTAGCCTCCACTCCTGCTTTTGGCTTAGAATCCCTGATGAAAATCACTGATCAAACACTGACCAAACACTGTGTGAAAGGGTGGCTGCACGCGGTGCAGATTTATGTGCAGAAAATCTACATGTAATCCGTACCAAAATCACACAAAAAACCTACATAAATCTGCACTGTTACAGCGTTTTTGATGCTTTTTATTTGGTTTTTGGGGCTGATGTGATGCGAATTTTCCTCAGATCTCACCCTTCCAACAACTGACATGCATAGGATTTCAAAATTCACATAGCAGGTCAATACTTTGCTGGTACTGTATGTCGCTGCGATTTTTCCGCCCCATGTGCAGGCATCCTAACACTTTCCATTTTCTTCTGTGCATTTGTCAGCTTTGCTGTTTAGACTGTGACAGAATGAGCAAAGTCAACACAGTATCATTAGAAGGTGGGTGAATTAAAGCAGTTTTCCAGACTCTGACACTGATGACCCATGCTTACCAATACCATAGCCCCAGAAGCCCCTTTAATAAGAAGTCTATGGTAGTGCTGGTGAACGGGACCACAGGAGCACACATAGGCCGGCACTTTTTCCTATAGTGTGCAAGCATGGCCACCAATGCTGGATTGAAGAGTGGTCGTAACCATGGAAACGAGTGTATTATGTGATGGGAAAATTAGTCTAGCAAAGGAGACAATATGATCAATCACAATACATTAGTAAGTGGCTTTCTCTACATGATAAATGCCATTTGCTGAAGTGAGACAACCGCTTTAAGGGATTGCTAGTTACTGTATTTTATCTCCGTCCACTTAGCTGTGCCATGTGCTTGCAATGATGTATGACATGCAATGTTTTCTGTGTAATGAGATGTGTCATTTATGTTCTCCGTGGGTCTTATGCGCCCGGGAAATGCCAGCCAGGGTTCCAAAAGGGGATGTACTGCACTAAGGAGGATAAAATGCCCTGTGTGTACAAGCCATGAACATTGCAGTCTAAAGCTACATTCACACGACTGTGCTGCTGGGCCCGAGCTGCAGGCCGCAAACCACGGGCACTGGCCGTGTGAACTATGCATTGCGGTACGGACCTATTGTCTTTAATGGGTATGCAATGCGCAAGATAGACATGTCCTATCTTTGGCGGCATGGAAGCACAGACCCTGAAGCCCACAGAAGGTCTAATGTGTGTTTCAGTGGGCTTCTGGGTCTGTGCTTCCGCACCACAAAAGATTGGATGGGTCCTATCTTTCACCATATCTTGCGGATCGCAGATCCATTGAAGTCAATAGGTCTGCATCGTGATGTGTAATTCACATGGCTGCTGCCCGTGTTTTGCGGACCTGTGGTTTATGGCCTGCAGCACGGTCATGTGAACACACCCTATTAGTGGGAAATGTTGCAGATGGTATATTGCCCAGCTAGGGAAGCAATATATCTTGGGCAGGATGGGGTGGACGGTGTATGATGTTATATTGCATTTACATATATGTAAATTATAGTGCAATATAATATCATACAGTACTTCATCCATTGAAAATATGCCTGTGCAACACTTAGGTTATGGTGACATCTACGGACCAATGGTATTATTACTGATTGATAATACGTGTGGCTATAAGACCCTTTGAGTCACATGATCTGCATAAGGTCCTTAAATGGAAATGGACTCAAAATAAAAGCACACAGCCCTATATTACAGGTATATTGCGGACACGCTAGCGGCGATCTAGCCGTGCATGTCCACAGCTCTATAACCTAAAATGAGGTGACAGAATCCCTTTAAATATGTAGTGAAGGCACATGCTCTGCAGATCTCATGGCCAGTAGGAAACAGGAGATGGAACAGAGAGCTGGCAAGTTCCTATTCGTAACAAAGCCAGCATTAATCCTGTAAGTAACTAACTAGATAGTGGAGGTGATTGTCACTAGTAATAAGGCTACATAAAACACCACAGGGACTAGCTAGGGTATTTGAAGCAGAATATTGTGGAGGATTTGAGGCCAGAGCTGAAGGGTAGCAATACGCTGCTTAGCCCATGGAACCTGGAAGCAGCAAAGGCATGTATGAGAAATAGGCTGCCTGTGTTATCCAATACATTCCAGAACTGTAAGGATTACATAGCATTATAAATCAATGCGGACTCGCAGCATGACCAAAGCTCGTCTGCAAGGGCCCTAAGGCCTCTTTCAGACGAGCGTGACGGATTAGGTCCGGATGCGTTCAGGGTGCGTTCAGTGAAACTCGCACCATTTTGCAAGCAAGTTCAGTCAGTTTTGTCTGCGATTGCGTTCAGTTGTTCAGTTTTTTCCACGTGAGTGCAATGCGTTTTGATGCGTTTTTCATGCCTGTGAAGGTTTACAAACAACATCTCCTAGCAACCATCAGTGAATAACGCATCGCACCCGCACTTGCTTCTGGATGAAATGCGTTTTTCACTGAAGCCCCATTCACTTCTATGGGGCCAGGGCTGCGTGAAAAAACTCAGAATATGGCCTCATGCACATGACCGTATTTTGTTTCCGTGTCTGATCCGTTTTTTTTGAGGATAGGATGCGGACCCATTCATTTCAATGGGTCCGCAAAAACACGGACAGCACACCGTGTGCTGTCTGCTGTCCGCATCAGTATGTCCGTTCCGTTGCTCCGCAAAAAAATAGTACATGTTATATTTTTTTCTAGTTTGCGGACAAGGATAGGCATCATTACAATGGATCCGCAAAAAGAACGGATCCGCAAAAAAAAAACGGATGCCATACGAAACGTCATCAGTTTTTTTTGCGGATCCGCAATTTGCAGACCGCAAAACACATACAGTCGTGTGCATGTAGCCTTAGGCCTCTTTCACACGAACGTGTGATGGCAAATTGCGGTCCGCAATGCATGGGCACCGATCGCGGGCCAGCCGCATGCGGATCGTGGACCCATTCACTTGACAAGTTCTATCTATTTGCGGAACAGAAGCACGGAATGGAACACCACGAAAGCACTCCGTAGTGCTTCCGTTCCGTGGTTCCGTTCCGGATCTCCGGATTTGCGGACTCATTCAAGTGGCCTAATTCCGTGACTTAATATTCTTATAGTCTAGTGGGGGAGGGGCATTATCTCATATACTGTATATTGTGTCTGCCTGTGATTGAGAAAAGTGATATGTAAGCTCCATCGTACAACATAAGGAACATGATTGCAGACATGATGCTGAACATCTGAGGTCATACCTGCACAAGGAATCCATGCCCTCGCACCGGAACACTTTTTGCACCACTGGTTAGCTACAATAAAAGATGAATAACATGCACTGATTTTATTATTTTCACAAATTGAAGCACAACTATTCATTTCACTAATGAGAATCTGTGACTCATTGTAAGGTCAGGGCTTATTCACGAATCGCGGTCATGTTATGTATTTTTTGCCATGATTTGCAAAGATCGCAGAACATTTTTGCAAAAATCTGGTATAACTAGTGTTGATCGAGCACCAAAGTGCTTGAGTAGAACACGTTGGCATGCTCAGGTGCTCTACAGAGCAGGTAAAGGTGGGCCGCAGGTGTGCCCATTTCTGAAAATCATCTACAGCTGCCGCCGATCTGGCAACGCTGCAGCAGCGCTTGCAATTGCCAGCTCACCGACTGTTGTGCGACGTGAGCACGCGCTGGAACTCCACGTCCCACATGTTGGCCAGGCTTTGTGAGCAGAGGGTTGAATCAGCAGCTTTCACGCTATGGATTCTGCAACAAAAGTCAAACCATTTTGTCCAGATTTTTCTAGAATATCAGCGGATACTTTTTCTGCACTGGAAAATCCACAGTGGACCCATTCCATGTGGACACCCTTACTGCCACCCTACAGTGTGACCGAGCAGCTGAATACAGGAGATGGAACATAAAGTAGCTATAGAAATCCATACATGCTTTCATTAAAGTTCTTGTCCATAGTCACCTGCCCACACTTTATAGCAGTTTCAGTAACCAGGTATGGCTTAAAATGGACCTCCATCTCATTCTGCCGTCTTTAGGTTCGAAATTCTGCGTTGAATTTTTTCCTGGAGTTGTCCCACAATGAAATAATATGATTCACTGTTATATCAGACAACCTTTGGGACCTTTTAAAACCATTGATCCTCTCTCTTACATATTTATGGCGCCCCCTGGTGTTCATTTCATTCTGAATGTCCACCTAATGTGTCCAGTGCAGGAGAGGAGGAGCTGCTTCTAGCGCTGCTCTGTACAATAGCAGGAATCACTCGACCGTCCATGTAGAAGAAGATCCAGATGATGGGACTGAGCTACTGAGCATGTGTGACCACCACCACTGAACTCATTAGATGGACGCTCTGAGAGGAAATCAAACACCAGGGGGCGACATAACAACAATGTATAGGAACAGGTATAAAACCTGTTGCTGTAAATAAATATTAATTTGCGGGAAACCCTTTTAAATGGGTATTTAACAGTAACCTAACTGCAGAACGGGGTCCCCAGACTCTACAGCAACTGACCTCTCCATTCATCCAAGCAGAGCGGAAGATAAATGTGGAGGTGACTGCGTATCTGTGCGACTCTCCCCACTCACTTTGATGGAAACAGTTTAGGCTGTTTTAGTAACTCCCATAGAAGTGAATGAAAAGCCACATCCTGCTTCTCCAGGTGGTACAAGGGGTGGGGGACCTCATTCTACAGATCTATTTTATAAATGTAGATCTATGCTGCGGATTTTACATCATAAAACTGAACTTTTTTATCACCATAAAGCCATATTAAAAAAATAATCAGTGCAGAATTTTGGACCAATTTTGATTAAAAATATAGGGACAATTTATTAAGACTGGCGGTTTAGACGCTGGTCTTGAAGGGGCTATCCAAGACTATTAAATGTCCCCCATTTGCCCAGGCCACTCACACTGAATATACTTACACAGCTCCCTGCGTCGCTCCTAGTCCCTGCACCGCCGCTGCTTCTCCCTGTGTGCGGATGAAAACATCAGGTGTCGGGGGGAGCAGCCAATGGCAGGCGGTGACAGGGACGAGCTTCCCTAGCATCGTGGGTGACACTAGGGAGGCTCGTCCCCGCCCTCCCCGACACCGGATGTTTTTATCCACGCACGGGGAGAAGCAGCAGCAGCAACTTCCTAGTTGTCTTACATTTGTACCATTTTCTACACCTAAATCAGGCGTAGAAAATGGTAAATGAGATGGGCCTGCCGGTCCATCCCTGCCCACGCCATGCCCACTGTTTTAGACCTGGCGTGAGTGGGGAGAAGTTGCAGATTACGGCGCCATGGACCTTTACGCCGCAATCTGCTCCAGAAATACACCTAATTTAGGCATATTTCGATTTGATAAATGACCCCCATAGTGTTCCAGCATGTCTGTTCACTTCAAGGATACATTCACACAACCATTAAACAACGGCCATTAAAAACAGAAAAATTACCTATTTTTAGTGACCTTTTGTAATGGATGCTTTCTAATAATCAGCCATCAAAAACAGTCCCCTTCGATTATATGGGGGCTGTTGGTGCAGAAAAAAGGCAAAAATAGGACATGTTCTATTTTTTGACTGCCGTTAACTATCTGTTAAAACAAAAACAGCCATGTGAATACGGCTGTAGCAGGGTTAACACTCATGCTTTATGAGACATGTTACCTCAACTAAATGCAACTAAATGCGTTAAGCAATTGCTTTTCAATGGCTTTTGTTTCAAGATAACGAGATGAGTTAAGAAATTTGAGTTAAGAGTGTGTGTTACCCCTGCTACATCTGTATGCCCATAGATTTCCATTGTTCTGAAAACGTCTTGTGAATACTACAGCCTAGGGCTGGGTTCAGACCTGAGCGTTTTACAGCGCGTTCCTACGCGCTGTAAAACGCTCAACAGGCAAGAACCAATGATTCCCTATGGAAATGGTTCTCACCTGAGCGTTTTACAGCGCGTACGATCGCGCTGTAAAACGCCCGACGCCCCAAGAAGTACATGAGCTTCTTTGGGGCGTCTTGTCGCGCGTTCCCATACATAGACTTTAGCGGGAACGCGCGACAATGGGCGTTCGCTTGTCTCTGTATGCGCGATTGCAAACGCCCGTACAATCGCGCATACAGAGCGTACGTTCAAGTACGCTCAGGTCTGAACCCAGGGTAAGGGTTGAAGATCATCTCAAGCCTGAAGCTATAGAGTAAGGATCAGCATAAAGGCCTACAGGTAACGACAAATAACATTCCCTCATTGTCATATATTGCATTATACGTTATGGGCACTATCTAAGAAAAGTGCCCATCAATAATACCAGTGTACCCACAGCAGGTTGTGAAGATGCAGCTGGCGTTAATATACCAATCAGCCCTGAGGTAAGAGAGAGCCGCCTGCCCTCTGCGATAGGTTCCTTCAAAAGGTCCATTTTTGATGTTTTGGGGGCACTGGAGTAAGACTTGCTGAGAAGTTTGTGGTTCTTAAGTCCATCTAATTCTTCCATACGAAGATTACTAGAATAAGACCTGCTTAATAGTTTATGGGGCTTCAAGGTGCTGTTGTGCTCACATCTGGGGTCTCCAGAACAAGAACGGGTTAAGAGTTTATGTTGCTTCAGTGAAATGCATTCCTCCTGCTTAATGGTTGTGGAGCACTGACGGCTCAAAAGTTTGTGTGGTTTTAAGCCCATTGGTTGCTCAGCTCTAGGGTCGCTTGACAGAGAGCGGCCAAAGTTTCTGTGGGATTTTGCGTTACACATGTCTTCAGCCTTGACTGTGCTAGAACAAGTCCTTCTCAGCAACTTGTGAGTTTTAGAGAGTCCATCTTGTTCTGACTTTAGTTTGACTTTGCTTTTACCACATCCAGGAGGGGGGTAACTTGGCGACCTTTAAAACGTAAAAAATAAGAGTTACAACCTATGCAGCATCACCAAGACCTAGAAGGTTCAAATATTCTGGATTATTAAACAATTACATACAGGTATATTAAACCCACCAGTAACGGTACAGAAGCTTCGGGCAGAAAACAGAACCTGCTACAATTACTTTTCAGTCTTCATCAGAAAACTAGAGGCGTCCCATCATTGCTTCTCTTTGTCCACTCTAATTTTGCTCTTGCCCACTCTTCAGGTCTTGTGAAATTCCACATAGGGAATTATGTGCCGAATTATTAGACTTTGTAGATTAGGAGATGCTGGATTAAGGAACTAACATACAATATCTATCTATGTATCCATCTCATATCTATTTATCTCATATCTATCTATCTATGTATCTATCCATCTCGTATCTATTTATCTCATATATATCTATCTCGAAAATAACTTTTTAATTAAAGTGCCTTTAAAGGGTTTTTCCGACAAAAACATTTAAATCAACAATCCATAGGATAATCTTTGAGAGACCGGGCCCAACTAATCACTACAACGGTCCCCCTTCTTCTTGTTGCAAGCATGCAGTGTAGAGAAGTTTGGAGTGGACTGGTGGTCACATATAACCCCCTGCCACAGAGAAGAGCAATAAGATGCTAGGGACCTGCATTCTAGTGATCAGTGAGGCCCCCAGCAATTATACATTTGTCACCAAATCTGTGAATAGGCGATACATTATTTCAACAGATAACCCCTTTAAAGGGACTCTGTCCTTGGACCAGTCCTATTAAGCACAGAAATACATGAACAGTACACATGACATGGAGTTCACATCAGTGATTTTAATCTGTATATTCAATCTGGTTGTGCAATACATGGAGAGGACTCCTGAGCAGGCATACATAATGGAGAGGACTCCTGAGCATGCATACATAATGGAGAGGACTCCTGAGCTTGAATACATAATGGAGAGGACTCCTGAGCATGCATACATAATGGGGAGGACTCCTGAGCAGGCATACATAATGGAGAGGACTCCTGAGCAGGCATACATAATGGTGAGGACTCCTGAGCAGGCATACATAATGGAGAGAACTCCTGAGCAGGCATACATAATGGTGAGGACTCCTGAGCATGCATACATAATGGTGAGGACTCCTGAGCATGCATACATAATGGAGAGGACTCCTGAGCATGCATACATAATGGGGAGGACTCCTGAGCATGTCTAGATAATGGAGAGAAGTCCTGAGCAGGCATACATAATGGAGAGGACTCCTGAGCAGGCATACATAATGGTGAGGACTCCTGAGCAGGCATACATAATGGAGAGAACTCCTGAGCAGGCATACATAATGGAGAGGACTCCTGAGCATGCATACATAATGGAGAGAACTCCTGAGCAGGCATACATAATGGTGAGGACTCCTGAGCATGCATACATAATGGAGAGGACTCCTGAGCTTGAATACATAATGGAGAGGACTCCTGAGCATGCATACATAATGGAGAGGACTCCTGAGCAGGCATACATAATGGAGAGGACTCCTGAGCATGTCTAGATAATGGAGAGAACTCCTGAGCAGGCATACATAATGGAGAGGACTCTTGAGCATGCATACATAATGGGGAGGACTTCTGAGCATGTCTAGATAATGGAGAGGACTCCTGAGCACGCATACATAAGGGTGAAAACTGCTGGGCATGCGTACATAATGGGTAGGACTCCTGAGCATACGTACATAATGGAGAGAACTTCAGGAACTAGTCCTTTCTGTGCATTACGCTGCTGGTTTGTGGGCACACAGTGGTGAACCAGAGGGAGTATAGAGATACACTATAGAGTTGGTCCAAGGAGTCCATTTAATGATAACAGATGATGGGAACAACTTGTGGTCTAGAGGTTATTACAGTCCGTCAGCAAGTAGGCTTCTCTGTGACCTCCTTACTACAGTGAATCTGTATGCAGATACATTATAAGGCAGTATAAAGGTTATATTACATATAACACATATAAAGGTTACATTACCTGCGCAACGTAGAAAAAATGTGCAGAGGAGACTTCACCTTCTTGTCCGATATTTTCTTGTGCGAACAGTTTGACTTTTCTTTGCTCTGTTTCCATTGCTGTGTCACAAATGTCTGCATGATTCTGTGCAAACATCAAAGACAGCATCAGTTTAGAGACATCCCTGTCTGTGCAATGCCGTCTACTTAGGAACAGAACTCTAGGCAAAAACCATCGCCCCATCCCCTGTCGTCCAATTTATCAGCTTAAGACTCAGGGTACACGTCAGAGCCCCCCATAGATTTCACTGCTCTCACCCCTGCTGTGAATGTTCTGTTCTCCAGAGACTGACCCCCCGGAGGACTGTGAATAGACGGAGTGATGAAGATCAGCAAACATGATGACTGAACACATCCCTCGCAGGAAAAAAAATCTGAGCTCCTCAATGAAGCAACCTTCTAGTTGGTACTTGCTTTGTGTGGCCAAAAAGGTATTGTGTACTGCATGTAAAGTGTAGGAGAAAAATTAACTGATAGATGAGGATAGAGATGAAATAAACAAAACGATAGATAACTAGAGAGAAGCACAATAAAGAATAGGATGATGCTTTACATAAAATAAAGAATGTTATCTGAATAATTGTATTATATTGGAACTTTGATTTTCCTTTGATTACCTGATTATAATGGTATTCTGCTTGACAATGTAACAAATCAAACTAATGTACTTTTAGCGTTTGAAATGAAAAACTCAATAAAAAAAATTTGAAACAGAAAAAATCTGAGCTCCTTAGAGTTTGGATCCCTGGTGACAGGACAGTAACCAACTCAGGAAAGGAAGAGCCCAGTCTATACAGATACTCAAAGAATCATGCTTTATTGGTGAGGCGCCCCTAGTGGGTAGGCCACAGGGAAATCTAAGACAAAATTGCACAAAATCGTACTTATGTTGATGTGGATTTACCTATGCAAATATAAAAAGCTAATTATCTAATATTAAAAAAGCAGAATTGAGAAAGCTCGTTGGAAGAACGAGTGAAACGTTTTCAAGAAATCTACAGTAAGTCCAGTTGCCTTGATTTATTATTTACAGATAACCAAAGTAATCCCCCGCAGGCTCCTGTGACTGGCTGCAGCGGTCACTAGTCAACAAGATGGAGTCAGGTGAACAGAGGCAGGTGGGGGATAAGCACAGGTATAGGAGCGGCAGGGGATCGGTAAGGTGAGTATACAGCTTTTTATTATTTTATACAATTATCGGCACCTACAAATCCATAGTTATTGTGCAGAAAAATCAACATCAATACACTTTATTAAGTGATAGTGATGCGCAGATTTCTTTAAATGCAATTCGGATTCAATACGGCCAAATCGGTCATTCAAATTGATTTGGATCCGTATAATTCAACTATAAGTGGTCGAATGACAGCAACAGTAACATATATGACTATAAGTAAAGGATGCTGGGGGTAACAAAGAACCTGCCTAATGATAAACTGCAATGTAGAATTTGTTTTTACATTTTTTTAAAGGGAACCTGTCATCAACGTTATGCTGAACCTGTCATCAACGTTATGCTGAACCTGTCATCAACGTTATGCTGAACCTGTCATCAACGTTATGCTAACCTCACGGAGGGCAGCATAAAATAGTGAAATGCTGATGTCAGCGGTGTGTCACTCATGAGCTAAAAGTAAGTGGTTTCTGAGAACCAGCATCATAATCATTGCAGCCCAGGCCTTGAGAAGAGTCCTGGTTATTCCTAATCTCCTGCTCTACCCGCCCATCTGCTGATGATTGACAGTTTTATCCTAGAGAGCAAGGGAGAAAACTAGGTATTAGACTGTCAGTCATCAGCAGGTGGGCAGGGAGAGCAGGAATTGATGAATAACCAGGACTCTTCTCAGGTGGCCAGGACTCTTTTCCAGGCCCAGTCTGCAATGATTGTGATGTTGGTTCTTGGCAACCACTTATTTTTAACTTATAAATGACAGACCGCTGAAATCAACTCATCTGTCTATACTTTATGCTGCCGTTAGTGTGGGCAGCATAAGGTTGATGACAGGTTCCCTTTAAATAAAATGGTCCCAAAAATGTTCACTTTTTGGTGGCAAATGCCTGCCGGTGTGTATACCCACACACCCCCTGGGGTCACGTGATCTTCCTTCATATTTCTTGTCTTATGATTAGAAAAATTGCTGATGCCACTTTGAGAAATTCATCTTAATCGAATCACTAAAAAATTTGATTCTGACCTAAACTGTTTGGACAATTCAGGTCAAATTTTATTTATTTTAAATCAATTTGGTCATCTGTATTTACAGACATAGTGGACTTTTAAGTGACATTGGAGTCACACATCTGCTACTTATACTTATCAGATTCATCAGAAAAATCTGCATTGCAAATACGCTGAAAATATTTCACGTGTGAGATCTGTATTCCACTGTAGGCTTTATCTGTGCAAATCCACAGATAAAAGCCACAGCGATCCTGTCCTGCGTGAACTGACCCTCATAGTTTAGCAACAGAACTAACTTTTGTGCTTATTTTAATGTTATAATATTGTGTTTTAAAACTATAGGTTTAATTTTATAGGTTTCATTTGTGTGACGGGGCCCCCAACTGTCATAGTTTGATGTCCTTTCCAATGGACCAGAACCCCGTCATGAACCATGGTACAAATATGGCTGCAACTAGGATGCCCCTTTAACCTACACCATTGGCTCTGACAGCTAAAGTGATTTTTGAAATAATTACCTGAAATCAGGGATCATTAGGCTGCTTTTTAGCCATTTTCCTAATAGACGGTACAATATAAAGTGGAGCTATAGAGCCAAGCATCCCACTAAACAACTACCGGCCACTACTTCATTACCCGGTAATTATACTGTAAGTATAATATAGCTGCAGAAGAGCACATCGATCCATTCCGTTATCTGATTTGACTGATTCAATGATTTTTCACAATAACCAGATTATTTACTTTGCAAAAGCAATGATCATGTCTAACCAATTAGCCCAAAATATGATAATGGATGAGGATTATGAACTGAACCAGACTCAGGTGAATGAGTGTGCTCATCTCTAGTTATAAGGTCTCGTGCACACTGCTGTATTATGGCTCCGTACAAGCTCTAAGGCAGTGATGGCTAACCTCCGGCACTCCAGCTGTGGTCAAACTACATCTTCCAGCATGCTCCATTCATTTATATGGAGTTCTGAGAACAGCCAAGCATGTATAGATCTTGGGAGTTGTAGTTTTACCACAGCTGGAGTGTAGCTGGCCAGCTAAGACCGTTCCTAGGTTGCTAATATAGCTTGTGTGTTTACACAGCCAGACCTGCCAATAACCTTAATACAGTTCCTATGTTTGTGTGTTAAAGACAAAAGCAGAGTTTTTTACAGTGACTTCATGTTTTAATGTCATATAACTGTTATATATTGTGTTCACAGAAGCAGAAAAGATAATAGGCCTTTAATATTCATTATATGTGTCACAACCAGACAGCTGAGAAGCTCTGACAGAGGCCTTTCAGAACCTCCTCCTTGAGTTTCTGTGTTGTGGTATTCAGCTCCTCCTCTCGTTAGCCTCTCTCAGCTGTCATGTGTTGGACTAATTGCTTCCCTTTAAATTCCTCCCCAGAATGCTTTTCTGGGCGGCTTAAACTACTTCTTCCTGGAGTGTGTGTGCATGCTGACCTTGTTCTCCTCTCTGCTACAAAGCTAAGTGTTGTACATTTATCTGTTATTTTCTGTTTGCTGGATCCCAGGTGACCCTGACTCCCTCCGTATCTTGTGTAGGGAGCCGGTGGTCGTGTCCCCTCACTATTGTAGGGTGCTCAGGGCTTACATAGTCAAGGTTCGAGGATATGCAAACCTCCACCATTAGGATCTTTGCATAGGCTGAGCAGCCAGGGAAAGTGCCAGGTCTTCTGCAGGGGTCTCCCTTGGTTCTTTAGCTTTTGGATCCAGCGAGTCATTTATGCTTGTTGCTTTGCCTTGTTTCCTGTACACCATCCGTGACATTATAAGCCGCCATAACCGTCTCAAGCATGGATCCGGTTTCACTTTTGGCTGAACGCTTCCAGGGTCTTTCATTGGAGGTAGCTGATCTCCGTAAGACTTTTTCTCAGCTTCAAGTGACCGGTTCAGCTTGCGTTCATGGAGTTTGTTCTGAGCCTAAGATCTCGCTCCCGGATACGTTCTCCGGGGGTAGTGAGAATTTTGTGCGTTTTAGAGAGGCTTGAAAACTCCATTTTCGCCTTCTTCCCCACTCCTCTGGTGATGAGGAACGGAGGGTGGGGATCATTATATCACTGCTCAGAGGTAACGCTCAGTCCTGGGCCTTTTCGCTGCCGGAGGGGGCACGGCCTCTCCGTTCAGTGGATGAATTCTTTTTAGCCCTGGGTCAGATATATGATGATCCGGATCGTATTGCTCTGGCTGAGTCTAAACTACGTCTATTATGCCAGGGTAAACAATCCGCAGAAATATACTGCTCAGAATTTCGGAGATGGGCAGTTGATACTGGTTGGAATGATGCTGCACTCCGAAGTCAATTTTGCCATGGTCTTTCAGAGGGATTGAAAGATGCATTTTCCTTTCATGAGAGGCCTATTTTTTTGGACTCTGCTATGTCTCAGGCCGTTCGTATTGACAGGCGTCTTAGAGAGAGAGAAGAGATGTCCTCTTCCTGTCATACTCAGTCCCAGGACAGTGCAGCGGTCCCATTCTGTGCGCAGGGGTCTCAGTCGCCGTCAGCCCCTTCTGAGCAGGAGCCCATGCAGCTGGGGTTGATTGCTTCTGACAATAGAAGATTCAGCTCGCATGGGAGGGTTTTTTTTTTGTGGAGGTATAAATCATTTGGGAAATATTTGTCCCTCTAGGAGATTCAGGCAGTTTTCCGGGAGTAATAAAGAAACAAACAGGAAAAAATCTTTTAAAAATGTTCCGTCTGTTACTATTGGCAGGGTTGAGGCGGAAATTGAAGGTTTTCCATTTGCTTGTAGTTCCCGTTTTGTCCTGCCGGCTAGGGTGGCGCTAGAGAGCAAGAACATTTTTTGTGAGATTTTTGTGGATAGTGGAGCAGCGGTCAATCTCATTGATAATCAATTTGCGATAACTCATGGTTTCCAGGTGCGCACTTTGGGAAAGGATATTCCTGTTTTTGCTATCGATTCCGCTCCACTTTCTCAAAAATCATTAAAGGGCATAGTTCACAATATCCGTTTAATTGTGAGTGATGCTCATGGTGAGGATGTGTCATGTTTCGCCTTAGCGGATGGCCTACTCCTCTAGTGTTGGGGCTGCCCTGGCTCACTAAGCATAACCCCACCATTGATTGGCAAGCGAGGCAAATAAATGGTTGGAGTGACTTTTGCAGAGAGAATTGCCTCATGACATCTGTTTCTGAGGTTGCTACTAAGACTGTACCATCTTTTCTCTCTGAATTTTCGGATGTCTTCTCTGAGAGTGGAGTTCAGGATTTGCCCCCGCACAGGGAGTACGATTGCCCTATTAATCTCATCCCAGATGCCAAGCTGCCTAAATCTCGTTTATACAATCTTTCCCAACCTGAGAGGATCGCTATGCGTGCTTATATCTCTGAGAGTCTGAGAAAGGGACACATACGACCCTCGAAGTCACCTGTTGCCGCTGGTTTTTTCTTTGTTAAGAAAAAAGATGGTTCTTTAAGACCTCGTCTGGATTTCAGGGAGCTGAACAATATCACAATTCGTGACCCTTATCCGCTTCCTCTGATCCCGGACCTGTTTAACCAGGTTGTTGGGGCTAAAGTCTTTTCCAAATTAGATCTAAGAGGGGCATACAACCTGGTCAGGGTCAGAGAAGGGGACGAATGGAAGACGGCCTTCAATACCCCTGAGGGCCATTTTGAAAATTTGGTTATGCCTTTTGGTTTGATGAATGCCCCAGCCGTTTTTCAGCATTTCGTGAACAGCATTTTTTATCATTTGATGGGAAAATTTGTATTGGTGTATTTGGATGACATTTTGATTTTTTCTCCCGATTTCAAAACTCATAAGGAACATTTACGTCAGGTCTTGCTCATCCTGCGGGAGAATAAATTATATGCGAAACTGGAAAAATGTGTGTTTGCGGTTCCAGAAATTCAATTTCTGGGGTTTCTTCTCTCCGCTTATGGTTTTCGCATGGACCCCGAGAAGGTCCGCGCTGTGCTTGAGTGGGAGCTTCCTGAGAATCAGAAGGCGCTGATGCGTTTTTTGGGCTTTGCCAATTATTACAGGAAGTTCATTTTGAATTATTCTTCTATTGTTAAACCACTCACTGATATGACCAGAAAGGGGGTAGATTTTTCTTTTTGGTCAGTAGAGGCGCGTAAGGCTTTTTCTGATATCAAGGAGAGTTTTGCTTCCGCTCCCATCTTGGTGCAACCTAATGTTTCTTTACCCTTCATAGTTGAGGTTGATGCTTCTGAGGTGGGTGTGGGGGCGGTCTTGTCTCAGGGTTCCTCTCCTGCCAATTGGCGACCGTGTGCCTTTTTCTCAAGAAAACTCTCCTCCGCAGAGAGAAATTACGATGTGGGAGATAGGGCATGGTTGGCCATCAAGTTGGCTTTTGAGGAATGGCGCCATTGGCTAGAGGGAGCCAGACACCCTATTACCGTATTTACTGACCATAAAAATCTGGCCTACTTGGAGTCAGCCAAGCGTCTGAACCCGAGACAGGCCAGATGGTCTTTGTTCTTTTCTAGGTTTAATTTTGTTGTCACGTTCCGCCCTGGAGTTAAGAATGTGAAGGCAGATGCCCTGTCACGTTGTTTTCCGGGAGGTGGGAATTTTGAAGACCCGGGTCCCATTTTGGCTGAAGGTGTGGTGGTCTCTGCTCTTTTTCCTGAATTGGAGGCAGAGGTGCAGGCAGCCCAGTCAGAGGCTCCTGATCTTTGTCCTCCTGGGAGGTTGTTTGTGCCTCTCGCTTTAAGACACAAGATTTTTAAAGAACACCACGATACGGTCCTTGCTGGGCACCCGGGGGTAAGAGCCACACTGGATCTCATCGCTCGGAGATTCTGGTGGCCTGCGCTTCGTAAGTCGGTTGAGGGTTTTGTGGCAGCCTGCGAGACTTGCGCTCGTGCCAAAGTCCCTCATTCACGGCCATCAGGTCCTCTCCTTCCCTTACCCATTCCTTCCCGTCCTTGGACACATCTGTCCATGGACTTCATAACGGACCTGCCTCGTTCTTCGGGGAAGACTGTGATTCTGGTGGTGGTGGACCGTTTTAGCAAAATGGTGCATTTCATCCCTTTTCCTGGTTTGCCCAATGCTAAGACGCTGGCGCAGGCATTTATTGATCACATTGTCAAATTGCACGGTATTCCTTCAGACATAGTCTCTGATAGGGGCACGCAGTTTGTTTCCAGATTCTGGAAGGCTTTCTGTTCTCGCTTGGGGGTTCGGTTGTCATTCTCTTCTGCTTTCCACCCGCAGTCAAATGGCCAGACAGAGCGCGTCAATCAGAATCTGGAGACATATCTGCGCTGTTTTGTGGCGGAGAATCAAGAGGATTGGTGTTCTTTTTTGTCCCTTGCTGAGTTTGCTTTAAATAACCGTCGTCAGGAGTCCTCTGATAAGTCACCATTTTTTGGTGCATATGGGTTTCATCCGCAGTTTGGGACTTTCTCGGGAGAGGGGTCTTCTGGTTTACCTGATGAGGACAGATTCTCCTCGTCTTTGTCATCTATTTGGCAAAAGATTCAGGATAATCTAAAGAGCATGAGTGAGAGATATAAGCGTGTGGCAGATAAGAGACGTGTGCTTGGTCCGGACCTGAATGTTGGTGATCTGGTGTGGTTGTCTACCAAGAATATCAAATTGAAGGTTCCCTCCTAGAAGTTGGGTCCTAGGTTTATTGGGCCTTACAAAATCCTGTCTGTCATCAATCCTGTTGCATACCGTCTTGATCTTCCTCAGACTTGGAAGATCCATAATGTTTTTCATAAGTCCTTATTGAAACCTTATGTTCAACCCATTGTACCCTCACCTTTGCCTCCTCCTCCGATTATGGTTGATGGGAATCTTGAATTTCAGGTCTCTAGGATTGTGGATTCTCGTCTTGTCCGCGGTTCTCTTCAGTACCTTGTTCATTGGGAGGGGTATGGTCCTGAAGAGAGGATGTGGGTCCCAGTGACGGACATTAAGGCCTCTCGTCTCATCAGGGCTTTCCATAGGTCCCATCCTGAGAAGGTGGGTTCTGAGTGTCCGGAGTCCACTCGTAGAGGGAGGGGTACTGTCACAACCAGACAGCTGAGAAGCTCTGACAGAGGCCTTTCAGAACCTCCTCCTTGAGTTTCTGTGTTGTGGTATTCAGCTCCTCCTCTCGTTAGCCTCTCTCAGCTGTCATGTGTTGGACTAATTGCTTCCCTTTAAATTCCTCCCCAGAATGCTTTTCTGGGTGGCTTAAACTACTTCTTCCTGGAGTGTGTGTGCATGCTGACCTTGTTCTCCTCTCTGCTACAAAGCTAAGTGTTGTACATTTATCTGTTATTTTCTGTTTGCTGGATCCCAGGTGACCGTGACTCCCTCCGTATCTTGTGTAGGGAGCCGGTGGTCGTGTCCCCTCACTATTGTAGGGTGCTCAGGGCTTACATAGTCAAGGTTCGTGGATATGCAAACCTCCACCATTAGGATCTTTGCATAGGCTGAGCAGCCAGGGAAAGTGCCAGGTCTTCTGCAGGGGTCTCCCTTGGTTCCTTAGCTTTTGGATCCAGCGAGTCAATTATGCTTGTTGCTTTGCCTTGTTTCCTGTACACCATCCGTGACAATATGGATGTGAGGTAAGCTCAATAACACAGCAGAAACAACAGAAAGCATAGAGTTAAACTGTTGTTGCTGGGCAGGAGTCTAGACCAATCACACCCAGCCTCACACACAGCAGGAGATTTTACCAATCACAGCCAGCCCCTCACACACAGCCTGTGTGGGAAATTCCCCTAGCAGGAGCTGCTGGAATCATTATTCACCAGATAGAGAAGCTGAACAGACATTCACTCCACTAAGAGCTGTGTTTTATGGAAGCAGAGAGGCCAAAATAGGTATTTAAAACAGTTATACAGGTCCTTCTAAAAAAATTAGCATATTGTGATAAAGTTCATTATTTTCTGTAATGTACTGATAAACATTAGACTTTCATATATTTTAGATTCATTACACACAACTGAAGTAGTTCAAGCCTTTTATTGTTTTAATATTGATGATTTTGGCATACAGCTCATGAAAACCCAAAATTCCTATCTAAAAAAATTTGCATATCATGAAAAGGTTCTCTAAACGAGCTTTTAACCTAATCATCTGAATCAACTAATTAACTCTAAACACCTGCCAAAGATTTCTGAGGCTTTTAAAAACTCCCAGCCTGGTTCATTACTCAAAACCGCAATCATGGGTAAGACTGCCGACCTGATTGCTGTCCAGAAGGCCATCATTGACACCCTCAAGAGGGTAAGACACAGAAAGAAATTTCTGAACGAATAGGCTGTTCCCAGAGTGCTGTATCAAGGCACCTCAGTGGGAAGTCTGTGGGAAGGAAAAAGTGTGGCAGAAAACGCTGCACAACGAGAAGAGGTGACCGGACCCTGAGGAAGATTGTGGAGACGGACCGATTCCAGACCTTGGGGGACCTGCGGAAGCAGTGGACTGAGTCTGGAGTAGAAACATCCAGAGCCACCGTGTACAGGCGTGTGCAGGAAATGGGCTACAGGTGCCGCATTCCCCAGGTCAAGCCACTTTTGAACCAGAAACAGCGGCAGAAGCGCCTGATCTGGGCTACAGAGAAGCAGCACTGGACTGTTGCTCAGTGGTCCAAAGTACTTTTTTTCGGATGAAAGCAAATTTTGCATGTCATTCGGAAATCAAGGTGCCAGAGTCTGGAGGAAGACTGGGGAGAGGGAAATGCCAAAATGCCTGAAGTGCAGTGTCAAGTACCCACAGTCAGTGATGGTCTGGGGTGCCATGTCAGCTGCTGGTGTTGGTCCACTGTGTTTTATCAAGGGCAGGGTCAATGCAGCTAGCTATCAGGAGACTTTGGAGCACTTCATGCTTCCATCTGCTGAAAAGCTTTATGGAGATGAAGATTTCATTTTTCAGCACGACCTGGCACCTGCTCACAGTGCCAAAACCACTGGTAAATGGTTTACTGACCATGGTATTACTGTGCTCAATTGGCCTACCAACTCTCCTGACCTGAACCCCATAGAGAATCTGTGGGATATTGGGAAGAGAAAGTTGAGAAACGCAAGACCCAACACTCTGGATGAGCTTAAGGCCGCTATTGAAGCATCCTGGGCCTCCATAACACCTCAGCAGTGCCACAGGCTGATTGCCTCCATGCCACGCCGCATTGAAGCAGTCATTTCTGCAAAAGGATTCCCGACCAAGTATTGAGTGCAGAACAGGACATAATTATTTGAAGGTTGACTTTTTTTGTATTACAAACACTTTTCTTTTATTGGTCGGATGAAATATGCTAATTTTTAGAGATAGGAATTTTGGGTTTTCATGAGCTGTATGCCAAAATCATCAATATTAAAACAATAAAAGGCTTGAACTACTTCAGTTGTGTGTAATGAATCTAAAATATATGAAAGTCTAATGTTTATCAGTACATTACAGAAAATAATGAACTTTATCACAATATGCTAATTTTTTTTAGAAGGACCTGTATAATGTTCCTACTGTTAATATAGTGATTAGAACTGTATACTGAACTGTTTATATATTTACTTACAGTTCCACCATACAAATGAACTACTGAGCCATACAATCCAAACAAAATGCATACAAATGCGAACTGCTCATACCAGATCATAAGCAACTATATAGAGCAAACTGCAAACCATATAGAGCAAGTGAACTATTGGTTAACCTCAGATATACCTCTCAGAGAGATCATAAAGTGCCTAAATAACTTAAAGTAAGAGTACAGAAATATATCCACCATTTTATGTTGAAAGATTGAACAGATGAACCACCATCTTATGCATACCGCCATTTTGTGATATCTTATCAACACGTGTTTTGTACATGGACTATCTGCTGCGGAGACAGCATTATTATATATGAAGAAAAGTTAAAGTTAATAAAGAAGTTATTTCAAGCATTTGGTGTGCTCTTTAAACCTACTGCTTCCATACAACGGCGCTAGAGGAATTACAGAGTAATAGACAGTCTGGTTAGACTAAAAGTTTAGAGATCTCAAAATTCTTCTAATGCCACAGCGCAAAAGGCACTTCATAATGCTACGACTGCCACATGGAGTGCCAGAGGTTAGCCATCACAGGTCGAAGGCTACTTACACATCTGCGTTTTCTAGAGGATCTCAAAACCGAAGGAAAACCTATCCGTTTGAATAATACTATCGGCTACATCTGTTCAGAATGGATCCGGTTGCATTATATTAAAAATGAACATGCAGGATACAGCATCAAATACTAATGTAAGTCAATGGGCGCCGGAACTGTTTTTTGTGTCCGATAATAACAGATCCCACACATGGTTCAGCAGTTTTGTGTCCAGCATGGGAACACAATGGAACGGAACAGAATGCATTCTGGTGCACTCCGTTCCGTTCCAGTAACTGAAGAATTTTCCTTTGGTTTTGAGATCCTCTGCCGGATCTCAAAACAGGAAAGGAAAACACAGATGAGAAAGTAGCCTAAGTTGTAGCATCCTGTGCCTCCCACACACAGGTTCAGGGGAATTGGTACTTTTTTAGTACCATTTTTGGATGCCTCTTCCCTTATGGTACACCATACAATAATAGCAGTATCCAATCAATAACCTAGGGGATGTAGATGTGTCCTGTGCAGCTGCATCTTCATAGGTTTGGGATCTATATGGGACTGAGGATGCAAGCTCTGGGTTCCCAGCCCCCGACTGTGAAGAATGGCACTGTTATATACATGCTCAGACCAGGGTTTATATGACAACATTTGCCAGATGATCTGAAGCTCTGGTGATCAGGATGTCCTGTATAGTGATTGCTGAAAAGTTCCAACACATTATGTTGAGCTCCAGCGGTTCCATCAGGGATACTAGTGGGTCCTGAATTAAATGGAACAATATTGGTTAAAGTCACTGATGCTAGAACAGTTTTGGACATCTTCCTGGTAAAGTAAGAGGGAACTTCTCCATGATAGCCTGATCCAGTTACAGGTGTTTTCCAACAGGAATTTAAAAAAAAATAGGGTCACAACATGTTAAGAAGTATTTACGCCTTACTAATCATCATCCAGGGGTGGACATACCATTGATAAAGCCTATGAAGCTGCACAGGGGCACTTATAGGCAAGAAGGGGTGATACCACCATCAAAAAAGGACACCAAGATTCCTTTGGCTCCACATTTCTGATAGGTCCTGATTCATTAGATGAAGGACTGATTGACTGAGTCATAGTAAGAAACAAGAAGCACTATGATGAGCTTCTCACTACTATAGTGGCAAAGGGCCCACTTACTATTTTTGCACAGTGACTCTCTGTTGTCTACATATGTCCGCCCCTGCCTCCATCATGCCCCGCTGCTGCTGTTCCAATGCTGCTGCGGTCCCCGCTGCTCTGCACTTCCTGTCCCAGCTCAACATCTGATTGGCTGAGAAGGCCGTTCCTAGCGGTATTGGTACATTGAGCCAGAACAGAAAGTGCAGAGCTGCATGGACTGGAGCAGTGCTGGAACGTAGAGAGGAGGATCAGTGGAGGTAATGTTTCTTTCTCATTTTAACCATGTTCTGGACCTTTTGCCTTTTTAATAATCCTCCCAGGAAAACCTCTTTAAACCCTATGTAAGCTGTGTATAACTGGCCTTGTGTGTGGCTCATATCAATGCTATACACGATGTGTAAAAACTTAGACACCCACAATTAAAATTAGGTAGGTGAAGTAGGATGAGTTCACACTAACCTCTGCTGACTCTTAGAAATAAATGAGGCAGTATTAAACTATCTCAGGACATATGAATGCATGGATAGGCTTTATTGCAAACCAATAAAATGTCTTGTAGTTTTTTTAATCTTATTAGTTGTAAAACTCCTTAGCCAGTTCAGTGAAAACCGCAGACGTAACAGGGGTACGTACTATAACCAGTCGCAGTGATTCCAGTGCCCAGCAGGGCTAGTGGTGCCTCCTTCAGTAGTGGCAGCTGATGGGCACTGTATGACCACACTGGTTGTACACCCCCTAATGCCAGCCCTGGGAGGTTCCTCATGCTGGATTTATATGGAATATGACAGAGAAAAAACATCCAATGGATGCCACATCTGGGACTTTCTTCAACTTACTTTTTCAACTGGTGTCCTAAACCAAACTTCTCCTTTGTAGATATCTGAAACACGTCCACCGTTGGCACTGGAAAACAGGACATGTTACTAGACTGCATACACCACAGCATTCAACTTTTTGAATATTTTTGATATTGAAAACAGCATTTAGGTGTGAAAAGTACAAATGCAGAAATATTCCTTTAGATCAGAAGGGGTATGGATGCTCAGATGTCCAGATTTGTTCACAAAGTGGAAGTTTCCATATTACATGTGAGTTAATAGAGAGATCCTAACATAGCTCAGAAAGCTCCAAGCTATGAGCCAAAGGAGCACAGTTTGCTGCCTCATCGCTCCTGTTTGTATGGGGTCATGTGCCAACAACAAGGGATGATTTTAATACCATCATTAAAGAACATGGTGAACATGGTGTCTATTCTCCAGGCAACATGTTATGGAAAAAGAAAAGCTAAGCAGTTTTATTGGAAAAGATTTAGTATAACTTGTAACTTACTGATTAACATCCTATTTCTTTCTATGCTGAGGAGTCCAGTGGCTGGCCCTACTAAGGGACAGCCAAGTTTATATGGACTGACCTCTTAAATATACAATGACCTGTGGCTGGTATTGCTATTGGCAAATTATTGGACTTAAAGTCAGATCCAAACGGAGTTACCTTCTGCTGGACCTCATTGTTATGTTAGGGCCTAAGACCTCAAGAGGATCCTCTGTTGACCAGTTTGACCCTGTTTAGGGTTTATTAAAGACAAATTTGCTGGTTTATTAATTAATTTTAGAGGTAAATGCAATTCCTCATCGATCCTTGGAACCAGTGATCGGAACAGTTCAGTTCATTCAGCATGGTCTGGATTTTGTACATTGTCAGGTATAAAGTATAAATGGAAATCATTCACACGAGCAGGACTAGTCTACTGCAATGACTATTATCTCCTGCAGCCAGGGAACGACATATTAATCTTAGAACGAATTGTAAGTACAGAATGTCAAATCGCTGTGTTGATCATAATAGGGTTCATAAGTGAGAAACAGAATACCGGCTTCTGTGGAGCTGGAAATGGAAATTGCTCAGATAAAGAATTTAATAAGGTTATTCTGGGCTCGGAGAAGACTTCATGTCCTTTACTGTATAAAGTATGATTATCTTTTAGTATTGTATCCTGCTAATAGGATTTACTGACATGTCAATCAGAGAGATGTCATATGGGTGGTCACAGGGTCACATGGTTGGTGGTGTGTAAAATGGGAGGGCCTCCAAGGTCTAGAACGAAGTCTAAGTAGCATTTTAATGGAGACAATTGTCCATGCAAGGCCAATCTCCACTGAGATTAATGTGGATTTTAGAGACATACAAGTGACAGCAATTCTAGAAATGATTGGGTTCCAGCTGCGAGTATCTCATGGACGTGACTCTAATCAGCACAGAGTTTGCACATTTCCTTATACTTGTTTGGGTTTTCTCCAATTACTCCCTTCTAGTGATGATAGAGCATGCTCGGACAAACACCAATTCGGCTCAAGCATCTCGATGCTCGGCACATGGCAGTATTCGGCCAAATACCACATGTTCTCGAACGCAATGCTCGAGTCTCCTCCCCGCACGTTTCTTGGCTGCTACGCAGCTAATAAACGTGCAGATAAGTACTGCCCTCTCTGTAATTCCGTAGCCATGTTGGCTTCTGACATTACAGTGATTGGCTGGCCGGAACGCATGTTCGGCTCATTCTTAGTCAGGGAGAGCTGTGCTGAGGAAGAGACAGACAGTGTAAGGAATGATTTAAGACTATTTTTACCACCAAAACTTTATAGAGACCCAAAAGTCCTTTTAAGGACTATTGCGTGTGGCAGCAGCAAAATCTTTTTTTTTAGCGCAAACTGTGCTAAATAGCGTACAATAGTTAGGCCGCTGCAGACAGCGACATTAGCTGCGCCACATCTCCAGTGTAAAGAGTGCGCATCCAAAAAATATCTGTGACATACAGTGTACCTTTTCAATAGATGGTGTCAGCTGTGGAAAGTGACATTAGCTGCGCCACATCTATAGTGTAAAGTGTGCGCATCTAAAAAATATCAGTGACATACAGTGTACTTTTTCCATAGACAGTGTCCGCTGCGGACAGTGACATTAGCTGCGCCACATCTCCAGTGTAAAGAGTGCGCATCTAAAAAATATCAGTGACATACAGTGTACTTTTTCCATAGACAGTGTCCGCTGCGGACAGTGGCATTAGCTGCGCCACATCTCCAGTATAAAGTGTGCGCATCCAAAAAATATCTGTGACATACAGTGTACTTTTTCAATAGATGGTGTCAGCTGCGGACAGTGACATTAGCTGCGCCACATCTCCAGTGTAAAGTGTGTGCATCCAAAAAATATCTGTGACATCCAAAAAAGACATCAATGAACTGAATTAGCCCGTAACTGCAAACTGATATTTTTAAATTACCTTGTAGTATTTTTGTTTTAAAAGTAAATAATAAAGTTTAAAGTTTTAACATATAGATAGCACCCCTAAAAGGAGTTTTTGGTCAGGTGACCGTGGTTTGATTTTTGTTATAATGTATGTGAATACACTGGATTACCATGCAGCCCTTCCACCACAAACAAGGTTATATGGTTAAATCTTCCTTTACTCATCCCATCGCATATAATGTTTTACAGGGTCAGCTCACCTGCAGGCCCTTGCATATAATTTTTTAGAGTGTCAGCTCAGCAGCAGGCCCTCGCCCCTAATGTTTTAGAGGGTCACCAGCAGGCCCTTGTTCCTAATGTTTTTGAGGGTCACCAGCAGGCCATTAATCATAATTTTTCAAGGCTGTGCATGATGCCCTCCTTTATGTGTAATAAAGGGTGTATTGTAGTGCCGGTTCCTTGTAATTTTTGGCAGCCCTTTCACTTAGTGCATAGTCTTTATGAGTGTAGGAGTCCTACTACCTGAACAATTGTACCACAATGTGAATGAGGCCCTCCTTTATGTGATATACAGGTTGTATCGGAGTGCCTCTTCTTTGTAATTTTTGGCAGCACTTGCACTTTATATACAAGTAAATATACAGGAAAGAATGTTTTCCCTCTAAAATCGATTTTATCTTCGGTTTTGTGCGTATTATTGTCAGTCTGTAAAAGTGGCGTACTACTCGGACAACATTGTTCCCAGCAGCGACCTGAGAGTCTAAGATGCATCCAGACATCCTCCCCATGCTGTTCTCAAACCATTTCAGTGGTGTTTCCATCAATTTAGGAACTTTTCGTATGAACCAGATACCCTCCCCTCTTCAGAGCAGGGGGTGCCTGGTTTAATGCTCGGGTTCTCCCATTGACTTCCCGAGGTGTTCTGCCCGAGCACCCGAGCACTATGGTGCTCGATCAACACTACTCCCTTCCCTACTCCAACAATGTACCGAAATGACAATTGGTTTTCTATAAAATTGGCTCTACTTTATGTGTATATAGTGTAGGGAACGAAGATTCCAAAAAGCTAAAAAAAAGAACTGCAATGTTCAAGAACTGCAACTCAAACCCATTCACTGAAAGGGAATAAGGTTATGACTCTTTTGGTCTACTAATGATGGGGTCCCAGCTGATTACACCATCAATAGCTGGGGGCTGAAAGCTCATTCAGATGACAGCTACTGTATCTCTTCCAACTCACTCCCACACATACACTCTTGGTTTGGCCGAGTGTGTCTGTGTTGTCAATGAGTAGAAAGGAGAAAGCCACTGCCAGACTCTTCTTTCCTGCAAAAAAAATGCTCAGAAGTTGAATTCCTTGGGGGTCCGACTCCCGGCACCAGCGCTGTTTGAGGAGGCGGCAGTGCCTCCTCGCAGTTTACCAAGCACAGTGTTGTCCATTGTATAGTGGCTGTGCTTAGTATTGCAGCCCAGCCCCGTTTCCTTGAATGGGACTGAGCTGCACCTAGGCCATGGGAATCATGAATGTGACGTCACATGGCCAACGAAGAAGCCTAAGCACTCATGGAGCATCACGGGGAATTGATTGGTGGAGGCAGGGGGACTTGAAACCCCACCAATCTGATACTGATCACCTATCCTGAGGATAAGCCATCAATATCACAATCCCGGGGAACCGCTTTAAATCATAGCATATCTGCATAATCCATCCACTGCACGACTCAATAAAAAAACACAGCTACTAACCTGGGCCATTTAAATACTGTGTTAGAGAACAATGCAGACGGACTACGATGGGTTCTGTGCGGATCACATCCCATGCTACAGCAATTTCTTCCTGAGAAATGAAAAAAACATAATTTTAGTTAAGAGACAAGAACTTTAAGGCCAGGTTCAATAGCAAAGAAATTTCCCTAAATTAAAAAAAAATCAGTCTCTTATATCTAAATGAGGTTTGTAAAATCTCAGACACACAGCGAAAGTACTGCAAATGATCTGTTTCTCCTTGTGTGTCCTAAATAGGGACTATATATATGTAGCAAACCTTAAAGAGTATATTTAATCAGAATTAACCCTATTAAAAAGGACCTTTCACAGATCCAGACATTATCATATAACTATCGCCTTGTGTAGGCAAGGCCGGCACAACCATATAGGCGTTTGCCTAGGGCGCCTGCCTGCTACGGGCGCCCTGGTGGGCTCCCCCTGACTGGGGCTGCAGCCCTGGGCGAGCGGCTCTTGAGCCGCCCCCAGCGCCGTTACAGGGGGGCCAGGAGGTGGAGGTCCTTCTTAAATATGGCAGAGCAGGCATCTGCTTACACGGATGGCAGGTGCCTGCTCTGCCAGTAAATTACCGAAGGAGAGGAGGCGGGCGGCATAGGGAGGCTGTTCAAGCAGCTCCCCACTCCTCCCTCGTGCGCCCTCTGTGATGCCGGAATATGATGTCATTTTGGCCCCGGAATACTAAACAGCGCGCTGCAGGACTGAGGAGCTGCACCGCACTGGACCCCAGGGAGGTGAGTGTTTAAGTGTTTGACTGAGTGAGTGTGTCTGCCTGTGTATTTATGTCAGTGAGTGAGTGAGTGTATGTCTGTCTGTCTTTCTGTCAGTAAATGTATGTGTGTCTGTCATTGAGTGTCTGTGTGTGTATGTCAGGAGTGTTGAGCGCGAATATTCGAATAGCAAAAATTTTTATCGAATATCGTCACTTCGCTAATTCGCGAATATTTTGAATATAGTGCTATATATTAGTTATTTTGAATATTCGTATTTTTTTATTTATTATTGTTACCCTAGCTTTTCAAAAGGCGGTACTTTTAAGAGATGATTCCCTGCTCCCTGCCCGCTCAAGTCAGTGCCCGTTGCCGCCTCTATCTAATTCCCGTGCGCATGGAGCGTCCCCATCACCATGGGAACGCCTCCATGCTAGAATGTACTGTCGGATTTGAGAATCAAGTTGCAATCGCAATGTGAATAATATAACTTGAATAAATCGCATAACGATTTTAACTTGTACCTGGTTTACAATGGTTGGCTTTCTTGAATTAGCGAAGATGGAGAATATTTCGTTTTGACTAATAAATATATTCGTCATCCTCGCTAATTGAAAGTAATTTAGTAAACCAGGTCTAATTTGAAATCCCAATGCGATTAATTCAAGTTATATTAATCGCATTGTGATTTTAACTTGTAGCTGCTGCTGGGTCTCTAATGGAATGGGTCAGCTTGCTAGAATTAACTAAGTTAACGAATATAGAATCTAGCAGTGGTAATTTGTAATCGCAATGCGATAATATTTGCTATTATTATTACCCGCATTACGAATCCAACTTTTATAATCCACTATTCTTAAATATAGTACTATATTCGTTATCCGACCGTTAATTCTCCCAATACCACCATTATCAAAATCGCCTAAGTTGTAATCGCAATGCGATAATAACTTAAATTGAGGAAGATGTAGAATACTTCGCTATCTTCGTTGATGTAGATTCTACATCAACGAAGATAGCGAAGTATTCTACATCAACAAAGATAGCGAAGTATTCTACATCAACGAAGATAGCGAAGTATTCTACATCAACGAAGATAGCAAAGTATTCTACATCAACAAAGATAGCAAAGTATTCTACATCAACAAAGATAGCAAAGTATTCTAAATCAACAAAGATAGCGAAGTATTCTACATCAACGAAGATAGCGAAGTATACTACATTGTAGAATACTTTGCTATCTTCGTTGATGTAGAATACTTTGCTATCTTCGTTGATGTAGAATACTTTGCTATCTTTGTTGATGTAGAATACTTTGCTATCTTTGTTGATGTAGAATACTTTGCTATCTTCGTTGATGTAGAATACTTCGCTATCTTCGTTGATGTAGAATACTTCGCTATCTTCGTTGATGTAGAATACTTTGCTATCTTTGTTGATTTAGAATACGTCGCTATTTTCATTGATGTAGAATACTTTGCTATCTTAGTTGATGTAGAATAAAGAATACTTCGCTATCTTGATTCTTTTATTAATATAAAGACATAGAATAAAGTGCTATAATCGTGTTAAATCTAGATCTCCAAGATTAAAGAATAGGAAAGTTGTCTTATTATTAAGTTATAAGGCAATTAGAAGTTATAATTTATAACTTCTAATTCTAAGCTTAAAAATCGCAATATGCGAATGATTAAATCGCATATTAATCGCGATAAATACAATAATGACGAATATTCGATTTCGACTAATATAAGACGAATATTCAAGCGAATATTCGCGAAATCGAGTATGGCACCTCTTGCTCAACACTATGTCAGTGAGTGAGTGTATGTCAGTGAGTGTGGATGTCTGTCGGTCAGTAAGTGTCTGTGTGTTAGTCAGTGAGTATGTGTATGTTTGTCAGTGAGTATGTGTGTGTTTGTCTGCCAGTGAGTGAGTGTCTGTCAGTGAGTTTCTGTGTGTGTGTGTGTGTGTTTCAGTGGGTAGGTGTATGTCTGTCAGTGAGTGTCTGTTAGTGAGTGTATGTGTGTCTGTCAGTGAGTCTGTTAGTGAGTGTATGTGTGTCTGTCAGTGAGTATGTCTGTCAGTGAGTTTCTGTGTACGTCATTCAGTGAGTGTCTGAGTGCGTGTCTGTCTGTCAGTGTATGTGTGTGTCTGTCAGTGAGTTAGTGACATGAGGGAGCGGCAAAATGGATCTTTGCCTGGGGCGGCAAAAATCCTTGTAGCAGCCCTGTGTGTAGGGCATAGTGAAGTCATGTTACAGCACTTACTAGCTTCTCTATGCGCTGCTCCATTTGCACGCTGTGCCCCCCGTACTGGTTTCCCTCCTGATATGCAAATTCATACCATCGGTACAGGGAGTAGGAGACGGCTGTGTTTCTGGAGAAAAAAGCTCAACTTGTTCCTGGCAGTGACGCTCTCCAGTGTGATTGTGCAGTCTCCTCTCCTCCTCCCTGTTCCAATGGTATGAATTTACATAGCCTAGTATGTAATTTTTATATTTATTTTTTAAATTTTAAATTTTGTTTGTATTTATATTTTACATTTTTTGGAGCCCCTCTAGGAGGCTACAATGTCCACTACTTTTTTTTTTTTTTTTAGAATATTACTATAATCCCTGCAGCTCTAATAAGCTGGGTCTCTTCAGAGAGACCCAGCCTATTAGAAATAATGATCAGCATCCCCAATCACCACACCCTTTAGATGCTGTGTACACGACATCTAAAGGCTGAAATGTCCACAATCTGCATTATTGCTGGTCGTGGAAATTAGCCACGGACCTCTGCCACGAACCTCTGCTGTTTGTAACAGCAGAGACCTGTTGGCTATGGCGCCCGCTGTACGCGCGTGCAGACGCCATGTATAAAGACCCCACCAGCTCCATACATGTACAGCATTGTTAGCGAAGGGGTTAAAGAAGACATAAAGCTAGAAAGCGCACAATATCCTTTAAAAATATTGAATAAAAGATGATAAATACAAAGTTAAAGGGGTTGTTCAAGTGTTTAATATTGGGGACCAGGATAGCTATTAATATCAGATTGCCAGTGGTCTGACACCGCTGCCGATCAGGTGTTTGAGGAGGCAGTGGTCGCAGATTACCAAGCACAGCACTGTCCACTGGATAGCGGCTATGCTTGTACTGCAGCTCAGTATGGGAATGAGTAGAACTTAGGCCATTTGATAATGAACGGGACGTCACCGGTCTAGGAAAAGGCCGAAGCGCTCACTAAAGCGCCTCAGCCTCTTCAAACAGCTGTTTAAAACAATTGATATGTTCCTATGATACAGTATATACATTTGTTTTTAAAATTTGGTGACACTTTAAAGAATTTTTTGTGATGTTATTTTAACTTTTCGATGTCACTACATATATATAAAAAAACAAAAAAACTTAAAGTCCTGTAGGATTACAATGACAGATATGACTTATTTATAGATAACACAGGATCCACCATTTACAATAGCTGATATCACAGCTTATCTACTCCCTCCTGGTCACAGAGCATACCTAGAAAACTCTCCCACAGAAGTCAATGATTCCTCTCCAGTCTGTTGTGTCTATGGACCATGTGGCTGCTGCAATGCATATTTGTAAATGCTGTGAACAACAGCTCAGGCAAGATGCCCCCCCCGCCGCTTTTCAGTCACATAGTATGTTTTTTTTCTGTGGGACAAGTTGTACTTTCTAATGGCACCATTTACTATTTCATACAATGTAGTGGGAAGCTGGAAAAAATTCCAAATGGGGGGAAGTTGGAAAAAACCCCACAATTCTGCCACAATTTTATAGGTTTTGTTTCTACGGCATTCCCTATGCGGTTAAACTGATCCATGCCTTTTATTTTCTGTGCCAGAACGATTATGGCAATACCACATTTGTATAGTTTTTCTTGTGTTTTAATATTAGGGGGGGGGGGAAAACTTTGGGGAAATTAACGCAATTTTCTCTTTTCATCGCCAATTCTGACCCTCTTTTTTTATAGTTATGTCTACGGAGCTGTGTGAGGGCTAATTTTTAGCAGGGTGATCTCTTGTTTTTATTGATACTATTTTGGAGTGTTTAAGACTTTCTTATCACTTTCTATAAAAAAAAAAATTGGGATGTGAAGCAATGAAAAAATGTCAGGTCGGCCATTTTGATGTTTCTTTTTTCTGTTATGCCATTTGCCGTATGGGATAACTATTCTTGTATTTTTATAGTATGTGTGTGTGGTGAACGCGGTGATGCTTATGATGTTTATTTTTTTAATTGTTTAAATATTTTTATTTTATTGTTGGGGAAAGAGGGGGTGATTAGAATTTTATTACATTTTTTTATATTTTTAAAAACGTTCTTTTTTTCTCATAGAGAACCTGAACATGCAATTATTAGAGATTGATTCTCTTATAGACTCAAATGCAATAGCCCTGCTACAGGCAAGGTCTCTATAGGAAACCTGGCTGTGGCAGCCTCGGATCCTTCACAGGGACCGGGGCTGCTGCAGACAATGAATGGCTACCCCGATCACTGCTAGGGGGAGTTTTTCTGGCCCCGAGGGTGCTCCCGGATTTTTTACCTCTCGGATGCTGCGGTCACATTTGACCACGGCATCTAAAGGGTTAAATGTCTGCAATCGGCTGATCTCAGAGATTAGCCCCGGGTGTCTGCTGTTTAAAACAGCAGGTACCCGGTGGCTATGGCGCCAGCAGAGCTCACAAGCAGGCGCCATCTTTGAAGAACAGACTTCAGCCATAATAGTACAGCAGAGATCGGGAAAGGGTTAAAAATGCACCAAATGTATGAAGCAACATGCAACTGTTGTCAATTTGGCTCATTTTTCATCAACGCAGACCCAAAGCAAAACTGACTTAAAAAAACACATGATTTTCATCTACGTTCCTGTATTGTTAGTTTCTCCTTTATTCTATGGCTACGGGGCGTAATTCCAAAGCAATAAAATGACAAGTAACGATGAAATCAAATCCAGCTTGTGATTACTTACATCGAGGAAGCTAACATCTATATGTAAATCAATGTCCACGTCATCAATTGCTCCATATTCCCTGTAATGCAAATGTACAGAAGGTTAATAATAATAATACCAGCAGAAACTGCAATGTAAAAAAGTCTCTGTAACAGGGATCCGCAACCTTCGTCACTCCAGGTGTGGTGAAACTACGACTCCCACCATGCACACTTGCTTGGAATGCTGGAGGTTGCTGACCCCTGCTCTAGAACAATACTCAACATTACCCTCTAATAGACTTCAGCATTAACGAGGGCCTGTCACTAGGGATGAGCAAACCTGAACTGTACAGGTTCGGCGTTTGGGCAGTGGAGAAACACATGCATAATGGAAACCAGGACGGATCCGTTATGCGGCCCATAGACTTCTATTATGATGGAATGCCTCTTAAAGGCTTCCGTTTTGCAGGGGATTATAGATCATACAGAAAACCTGGCTAAACAAATTACAAATAATAACCAATACATAAATAAGACACGTGGACACCTGATGTGATGGAAAAATTAGGCCACAGACAACTTTCTTAAAGAACAGCTTAAACCATTAAATCATAACCCATATAACTTGATAACCACAGATTAGACCAGCCTTAAGCTCAGCCTAAGTACCAGAACTAACTCGTCCGCTCACCATTTTTCAGTGAGCGACTTTACCCCTCCTTCTAATAAAGTGACTGTGACAAACCGACAAATGACAGCGAGGGCTCTTTACTTGTGGCTTGGCGGACAGCATAACGCTGTCAGCCACCGCGAATATTTTCACCTTCCTGGCCAACCCTTTATAACCAAAAACGCAATGCCCTACCTGTTGCTGGGCCCCCACTTCTACTTAGCCCTGCAACAACCATCTAATAGGCCATTTCCCTGACCCATCCCTGCTACCTGCCCCTTTTACCTAGAAACTAGGGGTATTTTTAGCCACCTTGGGCCACAATCAGCTAAAAGACTAACATGGGATGATCAAAATCCCATGAGGATCCCTCCATACTGAGATTTCGGGATCCTAACATTCTGTCATAGAATTCCAATGTTTTTTTCTGTTATAATGGAATCCATTCTTCCACTGCCCGAACCTGAATCTGTAAAGTTCGGGTATGCTCGTCTCTACCCGTCACTTCTCCTGACTTGTCTGTTTTGGTAACAATTCTGGATCATATTTTATTATAACTTGCCAGCAAATTGAAATAAAGGTCCACCTGGGACACCAGTTGGAAGCGTGTCCCTGCACAATCTGACTCTATCCGATCAGTGCTGCCTGCCATTGCCATACTGTGTAAGGGCACGCCCCAAAATTGTTCCTATGTATCTGCACTGCTGAGAAAAATTATGTTTTAATCCTTACAATTGAGACTCTAGGAGCAATGGTGCATTACCGTTACTCCTAGAGGCTCATTTGCATGTATTAAACCTTTACTTTTCTCAGTAACGCGGGCACATATGAACATGGGACCAACACAGATGCCTTCAGCTGCCAAGTGCACATGTAACAGGTCAGCCTGTTATGGATAAAAAACATGGATAAAAAACACAACAGAAATTACCAAAAAAAGCCTTCAGAGGCTTTATTTTCTGAGGAGTCTGAAGAAAGCACAACTCCCAAAACAGCTGCTAGTCAATTTTTACAGGTGCACCATAGAATCTGTTATCACATACTGCATCACAGTGTGGTACTCCGGCTGCTCTTCTGAGGACAAAAAGACCCTCAAGCGCATCATCAGAATGGCTGGCAGAATTACTGGTACTCAGTTACCATCACTGGATGACATCTTCACTGCTCGCTGCAGCAACAGGGCAAAAATTATCTGCAGGGATCCAACTCACCCCGGCCACAGCCTTTTCACTCCCCTACCCTCTGGTAGGCGTCTTAGAGCCCTACATGCCCACACCACTAGGCTGAAGAACAGCTTTTACTCCAAAACAATCAGTCTCCTAAATGCTCGGAGATTATTGCCCCTTCCTAGGATAGAAACTACCACAGACTGAAAGTGACTGCTGCATTCATGAACCCATGATGACCTCTTGTCTGCAGTGGTGTCTGAATCAGTGTATATATACTCACAGGCACTTACTATATATATGCTGTGAACTGTGAATAGTAATGCCTTCTAGTGCAATGTTTTGTTTTTTTCTAGTGTAATGCTTTAGTTTAAATGTCAGTTCTTGTTCCTCTGTCCATGGCATCTAGGATTGCTCCAAACAACATTTCATTGTATTGTACAGTGTATTACATTGTATTGTACAGTGACAATAAAGGCATCTTAACTTATCTTAGCCAGTGTCATAGGTACAAATCTGCTGACAGATGTGCTTTAACTTGCAATACTGTGCACCATAATTGCACCAGAAATTACGGCCGCACATTGGTGCATCTTAAGCCACATCACATTTCACACCTCCTCGTGTGTAAATTGGGGTACACTTTGATTAGTAAATCTCCCCCTCTGCGTTTACCTGAGAGATACAGCACTGGGTCCATAGATTTCTCTCACTGCTGCGAGGTCAGCCTCCAATTGTGGGTGCTTGTGAAGTTCTCCATCGTAACTCACCTGTGCAAGAGAGAATACTTAATGTTAGCAACCTTTAACCCTTCACAGACTCAGACAATTTTAGCCTTAAAGAGGTTCTCCGGATATTAAGAAAATGAAAATATGTAAATATTACTTTATTATAAATGTATACTCAAGTACCTTTCATTATTTATAATGGCTCGTTTTGTCTGGGGAGCAATCATCAGGGCAAACAAAATGGCCACTGTCCCATTAGTTCCGACAATCACACACGAGGAGAGGACACGTGTAGTGTCCCACTAGGTAAAGGTGGGCACTACACAAGGGTTAATGTGTTTATTGCATTTAATGTGATGTTTAATGTGCATTTCCCTGTATTATCTGGGTGTCAGGCCTGTCAGGGTGTAGTTTAGCCTCCCAGACGTTAGAGGGAGCTAGAGAGCCCTAGGTATATATAGGTAGGCCCAGACAGGGGAGAGTCAGTGTATGCCAGGGGACTAGAAGTGCCACCTAGTCAGCCTGAAGCTCCTGAGGCTAATCACGATCCTCAAAGGGACTTTGCCTCAGGCACTCAAAATACCTGCAACATCCAGGGCACCTCATCCACCATCAGGCCTGGTCCCTATTTAATGAGTGTGCCCCAGAGGAACTTGTGTCTACCTCTCTTTCACTGCCACATGCCTGCCCAGGGTTCTCCTCAGAAAAGTGAGTAACCCTCGATTGCCCATAACCGTGACCTCACTATCGCTATATCCTGCAGGTCTGGCGTGCTGCACAAGTTACTTTACAACAATGAGGTTAAGAGCTGCCTCATCCTCCTCCTCCTCTCCACTTGTCATGGATTACAGATGAATACAGATGATAAGAACTTTAGCTGAATCTCTGGGGAGTTTAGTTCATGAGGAGACATGAAGTACAGAGAGGACGGACAGGACAGACTGTGGTAATGTGTTGCTGTGGTAATGGAGACTGTAAACAAATGCTGCTGCTCATTATCCACACCTCACCCTCCTCTCACATCTCCTCATCATCTCCATTCCCACAGATTCACCTGTATTCAGGATCAGGCAGCACTAAGAGGAGGATGAGGCAGCACTATGGCTCATTGTGGTGAAGTAACTTGTCCTCCTGTGTGATTCAGAAAGGTTTTGTGTGTACTGATAGGACAGCGGCCATTTTATTTCTCCTAATGATTGCTCCCTAGACAAAACAAGCCATATTTGTGAATATATCTATTATAAAATAATATTTAAGTATTTTTTTTTTTTTTAATTCCTGGAGAACCCCTTTAAAGAGGTTTTAGCATATTAATGGTCTAACCATAGGATAAGTCATTAGTAGTGTTGAGCGAAGCGAACTGTCCGAAGTGGACTTTGATCTAAATTTCAAGGAAAATTCGATTCACTGCAAAGCAAGTTTCCTTGTGCGATCAAATGGATGAGGTATGATTTTTTTTTAAATTATTACTATTATTATAGACCTTAGTATTAATGTCAGATCCCGCAATCAGCTATGGACACGGCATCTGAGAGGCAGGATGACAGGGAGCGGCGCAATCGCCGTTCCCTGTCATTGCACCCACTACTTACAAAGAAATGCGCTTCGGGACGAAGTAATTTGTCAAGAAGCAAATTTTTGGGTAAAATTTGGCGAAGCAGCCAAATCAAATTCTCAAGCCATCAGCATCAAACCTGGCTGTTCCGACTCTTGCACAGCCACTCATCAGCTGTGTGAAGGGGGACGGTGCTTGTACTGGCACTGTGGCCTCTTCATTGTTTACCTCGGTCTGTCTACCTCCAGAGTCTTCTGCCAGCATAGTGGACAGAGGTACGGACTTAAAGGGATGCAAACGCCTTCTCCCACAGATATGCAAGACTTGAACAACAGCAGAACAGTCTCTGTTCTATCATGCTTGTGCAGATGGCATTGGAGGTTCTCCTCAGTAGCAGTTCTCAATCAGTATCCCTTCCCCTGACTCAATGGTTACCACCCTTATAACGGGCTGTGTTCCAGGCTCTCCAATGTCTATAGTGCCTTCTAGTCCTGGCTGTGGTACACTGCTCTCTCCCAACCCAATGTTCACTATGGTTCCCAGTTACTCCATTCTGTTTCTCACCAGACAACACCACCACATATTATTTTTCAGCTACATCACATCTCTGGTGACCCAGCTCTGTACAGAGGCCCTATCTTCACAGAAGGCATAATGTCTCTCTCGTTGGCAGGAAGGGAATCCCCCTTGTATCATCCCGTAACCCAGCTAACAGGAGCTATGCAATGTCCACTATGCTTTTTTTTGCTCTCACGTAACTACTGGGTCTAAACATGTTTTTCCGTTACCAGGTATGGTGCCTACAGTCATACTTCACTGGGACAAACAATACCTATTCCCAGGACAGAAATCAGGACGGGCACAAAAAAAGATGTCAGCAGTGTTATTTATATATAATCTAGCAGTTGCTTGCTTTTTGCAGTAAAGCCTAAGGAAAACTGGGAAAATATATTGAAAGATTTTACAAATTGTCCAGACACAAAGTTGGACCCAAACAACAGTGCCCTATGTTCAAACATAACTAAAGATGAATGAATTTCTCAAAAATTCGATTCGGCCGGTTCGCCGAATTTTCTGAAAAAATTCCCCTCGATATATATTCGCAATGAATCGTGATAAAAAACAGCTATTTCTGGGCTGCATAGAGCCTTTATATGGATGTAGAACACTGTGCCTTGCAAATTAAAACACCCCTGAAAGCGGCAAATATATTTATCTTTTTTTACTGAGATAGACAACTAAAGGATTTGAAATTGGCAAGGAAACGATTTTAGTGTAAATAACAGCAAAAGTGAACTGTGTATATATTTCTCGTATTGGACTAAAATAGGCCACTAAACGTTTTCTAAGTAAATAACAGAAAAAGTGAACTGCGAATATTTTTCTCTTTTTCTCTAGAAATATGACAAACGCTTTTAGTGCAAATGACTCCAAATGTGAACTGCGTCTATTTTTCTCGTATTGTAGTGAAATATGACAAGAAACGCTTTTAGGGCAAATAACAGCAAATATGAACTTAGTCTATTTTTCTCTTTTTCTCTAGAAATATGACAATAAATTCTTTTAGCACAAATAACACCAAATGTAAACTGAGTCTATTTTTCTTGTATTGTAGTGAAATATGACAAGAAATGCTTTTAGCGCAAATAACACCAAATATGAACTAAGTCTATTTTTCTATAGAGATATGTCAATAAACGCTTTTAGCACAAATAACACCAAATGTGAACTGTGTCTATTTTTCTCGTATTGTAGTGAAATATGACAAGAAACGCTTTTAGCGCAAATAACACCAAATATGAACTAAGTCTATTTTTCTATAGAGATATGTCAATAAACGCTTTTAGCACAAATAAAACCAAATGTGAACTGCGTCTATTTTTCTCGTATTGTAGTTAAATATGACAAGAAACGCTTTTAACACAAATAACAGCAAATATGAACTTAGTCTATTTTTCTCTTTTCTCTAGAAACATGGCAATAAACGCTTTTAGTGCCAATAAGAAACAAAAGTGGCCTTGGTATATATTTATCTTTTGCCACAGATAAAAGCCACAAAAAGCTTTTCAACATAGCCCTTGCACCCCAATAACTAATTGCTGGAATGACAGAAATGTATTATGAGACTATCTGGATCCCCAAGTAATGCTTCCTAGCACTAGTAAATCGCTTCTTTCCTTTTTTTTTTTTTTTTTTTTTTTTTTTTTTAACAATTAGTTTTTCTTTCACTCTCCCTAGCACTTGCATACACTTCTGTCCCTGAACAAAGTACAATAGTGAATGGCAGACTCTAAGATGGCCGCCATATTTATAGGGCTGTGACATCACCAGGCTGGCTGGCTGCTGATTGGCTGCATGCATAGCCTTATGAGTCATCCCGCCTTCCCAGAGTTCCTTGCCCCATGTCCTCACGTGTAGCTGCCATTTTAGCCGCCATTGTAGCCGGCTAGTCGCCATGTTAGGAAAAATTGTGATTCATTACCACGAAGCGCAAGGAAATTTGCATTCATTCTGATTCAAATTTTTCCTGAAATTTAGAACTATTTAGATTTCGCTTCGATTCGCTCATCTCTAAACATAACAACAAACATATTGAAGGGTTATTCCCATCTTGCCCATTTATGGCATGTCCTGACATATGCATGGATAGCCCGCAGATCAGAAATGGTTGTAGAGGAAATCTCCTGGATACTTTTTGCATTGTTTTACTTTCATTATCGTAGAGGAGACCCCTGGATCCTGTTGAGACTGTTCCAGTTTTAGTATTGTAGAGGAGACCCCCTGGATGCTGTTGGGACTGCTCCAGTTTCATTATTGTACAGGAGACCAACTGGATGATGGTGGAACTGTTCATTTCACTTTTTAATGGAGACCACCTAGATGCTGTTGGGACTGTTCCCAGATTCATTATTTAAAGGAGACCCCTGCATGTTGATGGGACTGTTCTAGTTTCATTATTCTAGAGGGAACCCCCGGACGCTGTTGGGACTATTCGAGTTACATTATTCCAGAGGAAACCCCCTTGGATGCTGGTTGGACTGTTCCTCTTTAATTATTTGTTTGATAATGTGCCTCTTGTGTATTGTGTGTTTCTTGTATGCCTATGTTATATACATCTCTCTAAACACTCTACTTTGTGTAGTAATTGTTGTCTTCTGTAAAGTGTTGTGTTTAACATGAGAGTGCATGGGCAACAGCTCTTCAGTGGACCAGTGGCTAACATATAAGAGGACTTGTCCTTCTTATCTATGAAGGTCTCGGGAGCACACCATGAGGGTGGTGACAGCTGGTGATACTGGCATGCAGTCTTATTGCCTGTTTCCATGGTGGTCCATTTAGCAATACCAGCCATAAAGCAACTGGGACAGTAGAAGGATGTAGTGGTGAGCACCCGATCTATAAGTATATCTTAGGGAATCTTTACAATGCATAGCTACCATTCAGCCACATACCCCTGAAGAAGAGAACAATTGCATATTCTGCATTTGTGCCATGTGGGTACAACCACTGCTATCTTGTAATTTGGACAATCAAGAAATGTGTCTCTGTGTAAGAGATGGTTGTAGTACTCTTAAATGGAACCTGTCATCAACTTTATGCTGGCCTCACTGAGGGCAGCATAAAATAGTAACAGAAATGTTGATGTCAGCGGTGTGTCACTCATGAGTTAAAAGTAAGTGGTTGCTGAGAACCAGCATCATAATCATTGCAGCCCAGGCCTCGAAAAGAGTCAAATCTACTTGAGAAGAATCATCTCCTGCTCTCTCACCCATCTGCTGATGGTTGGCAGTTTTCTCCTACAGAGAAAGCGAGAAAACTAGGTAGAAGCCTGCCAATCATCAGCAGGTGGGCAGGAGAGCAGGAATTTATGAATAAACATGACTCTTCTCAGGTGGCCGTGACTCTTTTCCGGGCCCAGTCTGCAATGTTTGTGATGTTAGTTCTCGGCAACAACTTACTTTTACCTTATAAATGACAGACCGCTGAAATCAACTCACCTGTCTCTACGTTATGCTGCTGTTAGTATGGGCAGCACAAAGTTGATGACAGGTTCCCTAGGCTATGTAAACCTTTGGGGGCAATTTTTCTTTATTACACTGTACTCATTTTGAGCTAAAAATCATTTTTTCAATTGGTCTTTATTAAAAATATGGAGCTCTTTTTTTCTGTACAGGGCTGAGATGCTCTAGTAGCAGCCTCTGGATGTTCTCTCTTTTCCGTCAGTTTGGGAGATCACGGGCTCCTCATCTCTTCTCTCTGACCTTATAAACACTTATTATAGCAAAGTTCTCATCTTACTGATAAGAATGTGGCTTAAATAAGTGTTTATGACCTCTCAGTAGTTTAGACATAAGGTTTATTAGATGACCAAAGTGAAAGTATCAGTCACACAGTTAGAAAAACAGTTAACCCTTTGTGACAGAACGGCTCAATATTTTTAATAAAGGCCAATTGAAAATAAGATTTTTTGCAAAAAAAAAAAAAAAAAAGAGTAAACAAAAATTGCCTCTGAAGGTGTACATAGCCTTTGAATTGACGGGACAGGTTCTTCCCCACAAGGTCTCCATGTTAACTTGCCAGTTCTTCTGTAAAGTTGATTTTGTTGCTGCACCAAACTGCTTCAGGGCCATTATTCCTAAACTGTGACTTGTATACACAGGGGGATGTTGCTCGTAACCCCAGCCCTGACATTACATACTAGGAAAATAAAACTCCTGGAATTCCCCAGACACGGCTGTGGGTGTTTAATTTGACTTCTAACGTCTGGTGACTCTGAACGAAGAGAACCTTCTATGATTATGTATATTATTACTGGCTCCTTCTCAAAATTTTCTAGGCTCTAGTCAACTGGTCTCCAAGCTGTGCCTGTTCTTTTCTTGATCAACTACAACTCCCAGCAAATCCTCACAGCCACAAAACTAGTTGTAGCATCCCACAGGGGATTACTGCAGACTGTGGGTTCTTTTTGACAAAAAGTCCAATTTCAGACAAACTCTTTAATTTAGGATGACATCATAAGGAGACATCTCCAGTGACTGTAGTGGACATTTTGGATTTTGGAGTATACATTTCTTGTGAGCTTCAAGAAAAATAAAGTGCACTTTGCACAGTTTGTTGGCAGATGCAGTAGCAGTGCTCACATTTTCATTCAGCACCTAAGCAGATCTGTAGGCTTTTTCTCCCTTCATTCCAAACTTCAAAGATGTCAGCAAGGCCTGGTGAGATTGCCTGCCACCTGTACAGTAGTCTGTGTACTTGCCTGAGCACTGGGCAATTACCTAGGGTCACTGCTGACACTTGGGTGTGGGCAGGCAAGTAGAAAATCTGCACATATTTCTGTTTGCTTCTGCACCACATCCGCACCAAAAACCGCATGTGTTACTTGCAGTTTTTGCTGCGGCTTTGATACAGTTTTGCTGCAGATCTCATCCTTCCACTGGAGAGGGTGAAATCCACACCAAAAATAATAATAAATAAATAAAACATAATTGCCATGCTGCGAACTCATCCACTTGACCATATGTATTTTGCCGTCCGTTATGTCCGCATCGCATCAGTTTTTTTTTTGCTGATCCATTGTAACAAAACTGACAAAAATAGGACACATTCTATTTTGTTGCGGAACATACATTCGGACAGTAATGACCCAGAGTGCCATTATCACTCTTTTGCACCTTGCTACCATCTCTAATACGCTAACTTATGTCATCAGAATGTATTTTGTGTCATCCCTAAATAATGTGCATATTTATCCCTATGTAACTGTTCATGTTCATGCAATTGTCTGGTTCACCAGCAGGTGGCAGCAACATTGGCAGTGTGATAGTTTCTCTGGAGGGGAACTTCTAGTTGCTTCCAGCCCCCTCTAGAGAGGGAGGAGTTTAGTGCTAGTGAGTCAGTGTCTAGTCTACCCTACTAAGGGAGAGGTTGTGTGGCGGCCAGCAGAGCACTGTCTGCTCTGCTGGGCCTGCGGGCCCTGCCTGCAAAAGTTCTCCATGGTTGCTTGTCCCCTCCTGGGCTTGCATTGCCTAGAAATCCAAGCCAAGTAAGCTTGATGCCAGGAAGACGTTCCTAGGACTAGAGATAAAGTAAGAGACAGACTAAAACTAAGTTCCAGCATAAGAGGAAAAGTCCATGTTTAATCCAGCTAACATAGCAGAGCTGAGGAAGCTACAGCATAACTGAGCTGAGATTGTTGCAGAAGTGTTTGCCTGCCAGAGGTAAGGCGTCACGACTACTTGCTCTATAAGGCCCCTTGCAGACAAAGTTCTCTAAAGTAGGAATGCATGGTTAGGTTAAATGGTTGTTTGCTTTCACAGGTCAATTTTAGGCTACATGCACATGACCGTGTGCCCCCTGTATCACGGATCGCAGACCCATTCACTTGAATGGGTCCGCAATCATGGAGATGCGGAATGGAGGCAAGGATCGGTACCCCACGGAAGCACTACGGAGTGCGTCCGTGGTATTTCTGGGCGTGCCTCCGCACCGCAAAAAAGTAGCGCGTGCACTACTTTTTTGCAGTGTGGACCGTCGGATGCGGATCACGGATCCCATTCAAGTGAATAGGTACGCGATCCGCATGCGGCCTCCCCACGGTCTGTGCCCGTGCATTGCTGACCGCAATTTGTGGTCAGCATCACGGGCACGGAGCCCTTACGTTCATGTGCATGTAGCCTTAGGACTCGTTCACACGAACGTGTGCTGCCCGTTGCCGTATTGCGGACAGCATTTGCCAGCAGTTTTTGCAGCATTTTTGCTGTGAAAAAGCCAGCTCCAGATGTTAGCTGAAAGTCTATGGGAATATGAAATGCAGGACACGGGTGTTTTTTTTTTTTTTCTTTTGACGTTTTTCTTCATTTGTTTTTGCCTTTGTCTTCTTTTTTTTTTAAACAAGGCATACTGTAGCTCTTGCCATTTTTTCAGAAATGTTGCCACACGCTAGTGCAGGGATCAGCTGTTCCAAAACTACAACTCCCAGAATCCTCCTTTCACTTCTATGGGAGTTACAAGAACAGACGAGGAAGTGGGCATCCTAAATCCTAAACCTGGCCCTGTGGGGAACAGTGGCTGTGACTATAATGAAGGCACTGCTATGGGGCATGGTGGCTGTGACTGTTATGGTGGCGATTTGACTGGTACTGGTAGGGCATTAGGCGGGAGTTGTAGCTTCGAAGCAGCTGCAGTGCCGAAGGCTGCTGATCCCTGCGTTAGTGGTAAGTCACTGTCGGAGGAATTTATTATCCCCCCAGTGCCAATTTTCTCTCATAAAAAATTCTCAAACCTCGGTTTTTGTAACTTTTAAATGCCATTACATCTACATCTAATGAGCCCTAAAAAGGGGGCATGACACGGACAGAGTGGGGACAGGGCCCCAGCAAACTTACCATCATTTACACCAGTTTTGTGGAGTAAATCATGATTGCAATCTACATCAAGCATGAGCTGGCGCACATTTCAGTCTAGGAGCATGGACTGCCGGAGGATCTGCTTAATTTATAGGAGGCTTGTGCCTTGTTATACATTGCTACCTCCGGTGGTACAGGGGACATCAAAGACTGGCGTCTTTGTAAATTCCCCCGACAGTGTGCAAAAAACAAAAAAAAACACCAGAAAAAAATCCAAAAAGTTACAAAAGTGACAAAAAAAGTTTGCTCTTAGGCCTCATGCACACAACCGTATATCTTTTGTGGTCAGCAAAAAACGGATCCGCAAAAAAATTGAATTACGTCCGTGTGCATTCCATATTTTGCGGAACAGAACAGCTGGCCCCTAATAGAATAGTCCTATTCTTGTCCGTAATGCGGACAATAATAAAACATGTTCTATTTTTTTGCGGAACGGAAATATGGACATACGGAAACGGAATGCACACAGAGTAACTTCCGTTTTTTTGCGGACCCATTAAAATGATTGGTTCTGTATGCAGTCCGCACAAAAAAAACTGAACGGACACGAAAAGAAAATACATTTGTGTGTATGAGGCCTTATTCTGCCAAATTCATGATTCTGCACTGCTCCATTTCAGCGTCTATTTTCCGCAAGAATGCATGTTGTGCTGGTGAAGTGTAGGGTTAAATTTAATGTAGCACCTGCAGAGCTTTTTACAATTGCCGTACATAGAATATGATCTACTCTTCTGTAAAATGAATTTCCCATCTCAATAATTAATAGGCCCACCTAGTTCTTGGTAGTTTATATACCTTTATTTATAATGCATAAGCCTCAAGTGGCTCTGTAAGGGAATTCATTTTAAAGTGAATTAAGAAAGCATTATGGTTCTGTTTCACACATATTGCGCATGATAAAACATATTGAACTCTAAGCTGAAGTCGTCATTTTTAGAAATATATACATTAAATATGTATTCTGCAAAAAAAAATAAAAAAATGAAATCTCAGATGTGAAGAGCTCATCTACCGCACGGGTCAGCACTGCAATATAATAGGTAAGATATATAGTGGGGTGTTCTAGTTGACGATAAATAAAACATAAGCTAATAAAATATTCAGTCACACATAGAAGACATTGAAATAATATTAAGGAGTTTTAATAAGTATTCTTAAGGCAGGTGAATACATCTCAGATTTCTAATTCACAGCAAAGGGCCATAAAATGCTCCATAAGGAAGTTAAGTTTTAATTACTGCTTTGATTACAGTGACTCTGCTCTATGATACATGATGCGGATAAATGTAAAGGGAACAACTGGGATACAGATGTAGCAAAGTCGAATTTGGGATTATGCCCTGTGCGGGGTGACAATGTTGGCCAGGGGCAATTTTACCCTCAGCTACAGTCGATTGATGATATAGAAGTCAACTGGGACTTGATTTTATGCAGCCTGATACAAACTGGATGGGGGATGAATGATCGTTACTATGATCATTTATACATAGGGCAATGTGCTGGTGACAAAAGATACAATTCTGCAGGTAAAAAAGCTGATAAACAAGCACTTGCTTGTTTGGGAGCTGATTGGTAGGCCTTTTACATGTGCGGAAGATCAAGAAGAACAAGTGTCCCTTATACAGGGCTCATATAAAATCCACAAAACAGATGCCAGCACTTCCTCCTCTCGTTTAATCCTATTTTGTATAATATTACAAATGTTGTCTGTGTCCCAAGCAATCATCCATGTCCATCCATCTCCGCACTGCCCTTTGCTTGGCTGCAGCATGTGTCTCCTCCTTCTGCCCTCTCTACAGTACTATAAAAAGGCTGATCCACCTGGTCTCTTCAGCATTCTCTTCTTTCTTTTGTCTCTTCTCTCTCGCTCTGCCCAGTTGCAACATTTCTGACTTTATAGAACTTTTTGACCTGAATGGAGAACCTTGTGCAAGAAGTATTACAACTAGTGTTGATCGAGCACCACAGTGATCGGGTGCTAGGGGGCGAACACATCGGGATGCTAGGGGGCTCTACTGAGCACCCGAGTATAATGGAAGTCAATGGGAGAACCCAAGCATTAAACCAGGCCCCCCGACCCCCCCCCCCCCCGCTCTGAAGAGGGGAGGGTGTCTGGTTTATAGGAAAAGGTCAGAAATGGATGGAAACACCACCAAAATGGTTCGGGAACAGCATGGGGAGGATGTCTGGACTCCCAGGTTACTGCTGGGAACGATGTTGTAGTACACCACTTTTACAGACTGACAATAATACGCACAAAACCGAATATTAAATCTATTTTAGAGGACAAATTGTTAGGAAACATTCTTTCCTGTATATTTACTTGTATATAAAGTGCAAGTGCTGCCAAAAATTACAAGGAAGAGGCACTCTGATACAACCTGTATATCACATAAAGGAGGGCCTCATTCACATTGTGGTACATTGGGAGAACCCGAGCATTAAACCAGGCACCCCCAGCTCTGAAGAGGGGAGGGTGTCTGGTTCATACGAAAAGTTCCTAAATTGATGGAAACACCACTGAAATGGTTTGAGAACAGCATGGGGAGGATGTCTGGATGCATCTTAGACTCTCAGGTCGCTGCTGGGAACGAAGTTGTCTGAGTAGTACACCACTTTTACAGACTGACAATAATACGCACAAAACCGAAGATAAAATCGATTTTAGAGGAAAAACAGTCTTTCCTGTATATTTACTTGTATATAAAGTGCAAGTGCTGCCAAAAATTACAAGGAAGAGGCACTCCGATACAACCTGTATATCACATAAAGGAGGGCCTCATTCACATTGTGGTACAATTGTTCAGGTAGTGGGACTCCTACACTCATAAAGCCTATGCACTAAGTGAAAGGGCTGCCAAAAATTACAAGGAACCAGCACTTCAATACACCCTTTATTACACATAAAGGAGGGCATCATACACGCTTGAAAAATTATGATTGATGGCCTGCTGGTGACCCACAAAAACATTTGGAGCAAGGGCCTGCTGATCTGACCATCTAAAACATTATGTGCGAGGGCCTGCTGCTGCTTTGGTGACTCTAGATAACCTGAGGCCGATGCACGTGACGGTGACGATCCATTCGGATGTCTGCCCTATCAACTTTCAATGTTATTTTCAGCCCAAACCATATAGACCATGGGTAATGGGGGAATCATGGTTCGATTCTGGAGAGGGAGCCTAAGAAACAGTTATGGCTACCACATCCAAGCAAGGCAGCATGCGCGCAAATTACCTATTAGGTATAATTAGGTGAGGGCCTGCAGGTGCTCTGATCCTGTAAAAGATTTTAGATGCGGGCCTGCAGGTAAGCTGACCCTGTAAAAAATTATATGCAAGGGCCTGCTGGTGAGCTGACCCTGCAAATGATTTTAGGTGCAGGCCTGCTGGTTAGCTGACCCTCTAAAAGTTTGTAGGTGAGGGCCTGCTGTTGAGCTGACCAACTAAAACATTATATGCGAGGGCCTTCAGGTGAGCTGACTATGTAAAAGATTTGAGGTGCGGGCCTGCTGTTAAGCTAACCCTGTAAAAGATTTTAGGTGCGGGCCTGCTGGTGAGATGACCCTCTAAAAGGTTGTAGGTGAGAACCTGCAGGTGAGCTGACCCTCTAAAACATTATATGCGAGGGACTTCAGGTAAGCTGACCCTTTAAAAGATTGTAGGTGAAGGCCTGCTGGTGAGCTGACCCTGTAAAACATTATATGCAAGGGCCTGCTGGTGAGCTGACCCTGTAAAACATTATATGCGAGGGCCTGCTGGTGAGCTGACCCTCTAAAAAATTATATGCAAGGGCCTGCTGGTGAGATGACCCTTTAAAAAATTATATGTGAGGGCCTGCAGCTGTGCTGACCCTGTAAAACATTATATGCGAAGGGCATTAAATGCGACGAATGAGCATTTGTTGATATGATAAAAGAGGAGAAGGAGGATGAGAAAAGGAAGATTCAACCATATATCCTTGTTTGTAATGCCACCAGCAGAACTAAATACCCGCTCAGACAAAACGCTGGTGGCAGGGCAGGCCAGCACCTCCAAGGCGTAGAGCGATAGTTCGTACCACATGTCCAGCTTGGACACCCAGTAGTTGTAAGGCACTAAGGGATCATTAAGGATGCTGACTCGGTCTGCTATGTACTCCTTCACCATCTTCCAAAGTTTTTTCCTCCTTGTGACACTAGGCCGCGCATCAGGGTGATGTTGCTGGTGGGGTGTCATAAAACTGTACCAGGCTTTGGAGAGTGTTGCCCTGCCTCTGTTGGAACTGCTGTGTGTTCCCCTTGTCTCCCCTCCTCGGTTGGCCAAGGAACTACGGACTCTGCCGCAAGCGTTGTCAGATGGAAAGTTTTGGAGCAATTTTTCAAAAAGGATCTTCTGGTATTGCACCGTTTTGCTCGTCCTCTCCACCAGAAGAATGAGAGATGAGAAGTTCTCTTTGTAGCGGGGGTCGAGAAGGGTGAACAACCAGAAATCTCTTGTCTAAAATGTGTATAACGCGTGGGTTGTGGGAAAGGCAACCTAACATGAAGTCAGCCATGTGTGCCAGAGTACCAACAGGCAAGACTTCACTGTTGTCATCGGGAGGATCACTCTCAATCTCCTCATCCTCTTCTACCCACCCACGCTGAACAGATTTAAACTTCCATGGGTACTACCCTCAGTAGCGGAGCCAACAGTCTCCTGCTCCTCCTCCTCCTCCTCTTCATCGTCCAATTCGCGCTGAGAAGACGAACTAAGGGTGGTCCATTTCCACCTCTTCCACATGCAAAGTGTCGTCCTTAATTGTTAGCAGCGAGCGTTTGAGTAGACACAGAAGTAGGATGGTTATGCTGATAATAGCGTTATCACCGCTCAACATCTGCATCGATCCCTCAAAGTTTCTTAACCCCTTCAACCCGGGGCCTCTTTTAACCTTCCTGCCCAGGCCATTTTTTGCAAATCTGACATGTGTCACTTTATGTCGTAATAGCTTTTAAACACTTTTACTTATCAAAGCCATTCTGAGACTGTTTTCTCGTGACACATTGTACTTTATGATAGTCATAAACTTGAGTCAATATATTTCACCTTTATTTGTGAAAAAATCCCAAATTTACCAAAAAGTTAGAAAAATTCCTAAATTTTCAAATTTCTATTTCTCTACTTTTATAATAGATAGTGATACCTCATATAATAGTTATTACTTTACATTTCCCATATGTCTACTTCATGTTTGGATCATTTTGAAAATGACATTTTATTTTTTGGGGATGTTAGAAGGCTTAGAAGTTTGGAAGCAAATCTTGAAATTTTTTGGAAAACTTCCAAGACTTACTTTTTAAGGACCAGTTCAGGTCTGAAGTCACTTTGTGAGGCTTACATAACAGAAACCACCCAAAAAATGACCCCATTTTAGAAACTATACCCCTCAAGGTATACAAAACTGATTTTACAAACTTTGTTAACCCTTTAGGTGTTGAAAAAGAATTAATGGAAAATTAAGATGAAATTTCAGAATTTCACTTTTTTGGCATATTTTACAAAGCAAGGGTTAACAGCCAAATAAAACTCAATATTTATTACCCTGACTCTGCGGTTTACAGAAACACCCCACTTGTGATTATAAACTGTTGTACGGGCACACGGCAGGGCGCAGTAGGAAAGGAACGCCATATGGTTTTTGGAAGGCAAATTTAGCTGAACTGGTTTTTAGATACAATGTCCCATTTGAAGCCCCCCTGATGCACCGCTACAGTAGAAACTCAAAAAAATGACCACATTTTGGAAACTACTTGATAAGGTGCCAGTTTTATTGGTACTATTTTGGAGTACATATTATTTTTAATTGCTCTATATTACTTTTTTTGTGAGGGAAGGTAACCAAAAAATTGATGTTTTGGCACAGTTTTTATTTTTAATTTTCAACAACATTCATCTGACAGGTTAGATCATGCTCTATTTTTATAGAACAGGTTGTTACTGATGCAATGATATCAAATATGTCTATTTTCTATCATGTTTGTTTCAGTTTAACATAAAGCATTTTTGAAAACAAAAATTTGGTTTTTGTATCTCCATTTTCTGAACGCCCTATTTTTATTTTTTTCTGACGATCGTCTTGTGCAGGGGCTTATTTTTTGCAGGAAGAGTTGACGTTTTATTGGTACCATCTTTAGGTACATATGATTTTTTGATCATTCATTATTACACTTTATGGGGCAAGGTGAACAAAAAATTGGTTGTTTTGGCGCAGCTTTTATTTATTTATTTTTACAGCGTTTACCTGAGGGATTAGGTCATGTGACTTTTTTATAGATCAGATCATTACCGACGTGGAAATACCTAATATGTCTACTTTTTGTTATTTATTTAAGTTTTACACAATAATAGCATTTTTGAAACCAAAATAATATTTTAGTGCATTCATAGTCTGCGAGCCATAGCTTTTTTATCTTTCGACCGATTCTCTTAGGTAGGGTCTCATTTTTTGCAGGATGAGGTGACGGTTTGATTGGTACTATTTTGGGGGGCATATGCCTTTTCGATCACTTGTTGTTGCAAATTTGAAATGTAATGTTTTTTTTTTTTTTTTTTTTTTACGGTGTTCACCTGAGTGGTTAGATAATGTGATCTTTTTATAGATCTGGTTGTTATGGACGTGGCAATATCTAATATGTATACTTTTTTTATTTCACTTTAGCACAATAATAGCAGTTTTGAAAAAAAAAATTATCATATTTTAGTGTCTCCATTGTCTGAGAGTGATATTTATATTTTTTTTTTTTGGGCGATTGTCTGTAGGGGCTTATTTTTTGCAGGATGAGGTGACGGTTTATTGATACCATATTGTGAGACATACGCCTTTTTGATCGCTTGGTGCTGTGCTTTTTGTGATGTAGGTGACAAAAATGTTTTTTTTTTTTACACAGTTTTTTTAAAAATGGTGTTTATCAGACAGGGTGGATCCTGTGATATATCTATAGAGCCGGTCATTACGGATGTGGCAATACCTAATATGTGTGTGGGAGGGTTTCTGTTTTTTATTATAAAATAAGGGGAAAGGAGCGTTTTTTTTTTCTTTTTTTTCTTTACTTTATTTCTGATGTTCACTTTTGGGGGTCTGATCCCCTCTGCAATGCATTAAAATACATCTGTATTGTAATACATTGCCTGTTAGTGTATGACAGTGAGTCATACACTAACAGGTTGCCTAGGAGAGCCAGCCTGAGGCTGGATTTCCTCAGCACCCATAGAAGGCAGGTCCCGATGCTGTGCAAGGCATTGGGCAGCCTCTGCACGGCATCGGACTGCCTTGTCCCGCGTCATGTCTCCGCCACAGCAGCGCAGGAACTCGATGTGCTCACTCACCCGACACAAACCCCTTCTATGTCACAGTGAGCGCAGACAGCAGCATATAAGGGGTTTCTCCGCCGGCATCGGCTTTTACAGTGATGCTGGCATATACAGCAGAGGCCCGGCAACCAAGGACTGCCGGGCCCCTGCAGTGATCACGAGCGCACCGCTCCGGTGCCCGCGCGATCGCCATGACGTACTATTACATCAAATTGCATAATAGTAGTAGTATGTCATGGGTGGGGAAGGGTTTAAAATCTCACAGAGGTCAGACATCCATGCCCACTCCTTGCTTGCAAATAGCGGAAGCTGACTGGAAAGGCGACGACCATGTTGCAGCTGGTATTCAACTACTGCCCTCTGCTGCTCACAAAGCATGGCCAACATGTGGAACGTGGAGTTCCAGCGCGTGCTCACGTCGTACAACAGCTGGTGAGCTGGCAATTTTAAGTGCTGCTGCAGCGATGACAGATCGGCTGAAGCTGTGGATGACTGTGGAAATGTGCACAAACGCGGCTCACCTTCACCAGTAGCTCAGGCAAATTAAGGTAGGTTTTGAGAAACCGCTGAACCACAAGGTTGAACACGTGGGCTAGGCATGGGATGTGTGTGAGCTTGCCGAGCTCCAAAGCCGCCACCAAGTTACGGCCATTATCAGACACAACCATGCCTGGTTGTAGGTTAAGTGGCGAGGGCCACAGCTCAGTCTGGTCCCTTATCCCCTGCCACAACTCTGCGGCGGTGTGCTGTTTGTCATCTAAGTAGATCAGTTTAAGCACGGCCTGTTGACGCTTCCCCAGTGCTACACTGCTTCCAGCTACTGACTGATGGCTGACTAGTGCTGCAAGAGGATAATTCTGAGATGGAAGTGGAGGAAGAGGAGGAGAAGTGGGGGTTGGAGCCACTAACGTAGGTGGTGGCGGAAACCCTGATGGAATTAAGGCCCGCAATCCTTGGCGTCAGTAGCACCAGTTCCATCCCAGGGTATGACTGGCTCCCGCCCTCCACAACGTTCACCCAGTGTGCCGTCAGGAAAATGTAGCGTTCCTGGCCGAATGCATTTGTCCATGTGTCCGTGGTTAAGTGGACCTTCCCAGTAACTGTGTTGGTCAGGGCACGTGTGATGTTATGGGACACATGTTCGTGTAAGGCTGGCATGGCACACATTGAAAAATAGTGGTGGCTGGGGACTGAGTAACGCGGGACAGCCGCCGACATCAGGCTGCAGAAGGCCTCAGTGTCCACAAGCCTAAATGGCAACGTTTCCAGGGCCAGTAATTTAGAAAGCTGCGCATTTAGTGCTATGGCCTGTGCGTGGGTGGCTGGGTATTTTCACTTGCCTTCAAAGACCTGGGGTAAGGACATTTGGACACTGCGCTGGGACACGGAAGTGGATGTGGTCGCTGATGGTGCTTGCGAAGGTCCAGGAACAGGGCGGTAGGCATCCGGGCCTTTGCCTTCGACAGGGGATTGGCCAGCACGTAACACAGGGGAAGAGGAGGTAGTGGTGTGACCCGCAGACACAGATTGTGGACCCAGGCGTTCATCTCACTTATTACGGTGCTTGGTTGCCATGTGGTGGATCATGCTGGGGGTGGTGAGGTTGCTAGTGTTCACGCCCCGGATCATTTTTGTATGGCACAGGTTGCAAACTACTATTCTTTTGTCGTCCACACTTTCCTCAAAAAAGCGCCATACTGCGGAACATCTACCCCTTGGCAAGGGAGATTTCCGCAAGTGGGTGCTCTGTGGAAAAGTTGCGGGCCTGTTTGGTGTGGCCTGTCTTCTCCCTTTTGGCACCCCACTGCATCTTCCAGCCTGTTGCGGTGCTGCAGATCCCTCCCCCTCTGTACTGCTGTCCTCACTTGGCTTTCCACCTTCCCAGGTTGGGTCAGTGACCTCATCGTCCACCACCTCTTCTTCCACTTCCTCACTCTAATCATCCTCCTGATTTGTTGACCTAACCACAACCTCTGTGATTGTCAACTGTGTCTCATCCTCTTCATCAACCTCTTGAGACAGTAATTGCAGTTGACTCATTGGCAGCAGTGTCTCATCATCATCCTCCTCATTAAACACTAATTGCCATTCCCCACCGTCATGTTCTTGTCACTGTGGATAATCAAGAGTTTGGGAATCAGGGCACAAGATCTCATGTCCCTCTTCAAGCGTGCTTGGCGAGAGGGCCAAATCAAGTAATGGCGATGAAAAGAGGTCCTCAGAATATCCGAGTGTGGGATCACTTGTTTGGTCAGACTGTACATGGTGGGAGTAAGGAGGATCAGGGTGAGGATTGTGTTGAACAGACTCCTCGCTACTGAGACTGGACTTTGTGGAAGACAGGGTGCTGCTTAACCGACTGGAAGCATTATCTGCTGCAATCCAACTGACCACCTGGTCGCACTGGTCTGACTTCAAGAGTGGTGTCCTGCGACACCCTGCAAACTGGGACATGAAGCTAGGTATCGTGGATGATTGTTTTTCTTGTGCTCTGGCAGCAGGCACAGTTTCTCCGCGCCCAGGGCCCCGGCCTCTGCGTGCACCATCAGCAGCACGGCCACTTCCCCGTCCCTTGCTGCTCGCCTTCTTCAATTTAAATGTGATATATGCTTGAAAGTATGTCACACGTACAGTAGCGTAGGATTTGGAAGTATATGCACAAAAAAATTTACAAAGGCATTTGTGATTAGGAAACGTTATACAGGACAGGTACCAAAGGTAATGTCACTGTTCGCAGTGTCTATGGAAAAAGGTACACTAGATGTCACTGATATTTTAGGGATGCACACACTTTAAACAAGAAATGTGTCGCGGATAATTTAACTGTCCGCAGCAGACACGTCTATGAAAAAAGCACACTGGATGTCACTGATATTTTAGGGATGCGCACACTTTAAACAGGAGATGTGGCGCGGATAATTTAACTGTCCGCAGCGGTCTACAAAAAAAAGTGCACTGGATGTCACTGATATTTTAGGGATGCGCACACTGAGATGTGGCGTGGATAATTTAACTGTTCGCAGCGGACGCCGTCTACAGAAAAAGCGCACTGGATGTCGCTGACATTTTAGGGATGCTCACACTTTAAACAGGAGATGTGGTGCGGATAATTTAACTGTCCGCAGCGGCCTATTACACGGTATTTAGCGCAGGATGCGCAAAAAATCTATATTGCTGCTGTCACACATAATAGTCTTTACAAGGACTTTTGGGTTTCTGAAAAGTTTTTTGTATAAAAATCTTCCTATTATACTCCCTACACTGTCTGTCCCTTCCTATGCACAGCTCTCCCTAAGGGCTCATGCACACAACCGTATGCCCTCCGAGACATACGGTCTGTGAGCAGGCCATATGTTCCTGAGCGGCATACATCATGCACATGGGAGTGCATAGCATCATAGGTTAATATCATATGAGTGTGGGACAATAGTCCCGCGGGCGGCCTGATGCGCACAGCATCATAGTAACCTATAATGCTGTGCTTTCCCATGCGCACGATGTATGCCGCTCTGGGACATATTGCCTGCTCACAGACCGTATGTCTCGGAGGGCATACGATCGTGTGCATAAGCCCTAACACTGAGCAATTTAGCGCAGGTTTCGCTACAAACATATATTGCTGCTGTCACACACAATAGTCCTTACAAGGACTTTTGGGTCTATGAACTGTTTTTGTAGAAAAATGTAATCCAATTACACTCCCTACACTCTCTGTCCCTTCCTATGCTCAGCTCTCCCTGACTACGAATGAGCTAAACATGCGTCATCGGGTGCTATATAGCAAATGGATGACGCGTTCCGACCAGCCAATCACTGTAATGCCAGTAGCCAACATGGCTACTGGCATTACAGTGAGGGCAGCACTTACCTACATGTTTATTGGCTGCATAGGTGTTCGGCCGAGCATGCTTGATCATCACTAATTACAACTGAATAAACTGGTGGAAGAGACAACATGAATATTTCTGCAGTGGGGACCGGGAGGATCATTGGCCTTTATAGGTATTACAGCTGTTACACACAATAATTACTCACATTGCTCCTGGCTGTAGTAGAGTTCAGACTGCAGAAGATGAGTAAAATTTATTAAGAGGTGTGCACCTTTTAATAAATTAGATCTTCTTCCAGTGGGATTTTTTACTTAGGAAATAGTCCCTGATGTCTATTTCTATCACCATAACTTCTCATCTCGGCAGCAATTCTACATTGACAAGGTATAAATACGATTACTTTTATTCTCGTCCTCACCACTACTCTATCCTAGACATGCTGAATAAACAGTGTGTGTAAGTGGTGGTCACTGAGATCTTCTGTGGTGAAGCTCTAGCTCTGGGGGAATGTGTACACAGAGTATATCACTAGTTAAAGAGGTTCCCACTCTGGCCAATCCATACTTGTTAGAAGGATCCCTTAACAATAAGTTGATCCCAAACTTTCCCCTTTATAAGACCCCCAGCGATGAGCTTTAACTTGTGGAAAAGTCTGGCGGTAAGTGTTCAACTTTCCTACTAGATCTCATAATTAGGGATGAGCGAACTTGTGTTTTCAAATTCGACGTACAAGGTTCGGATTCGGGTTATCTAAGAATTCCATTATGGATTTCGCTACCACGGACCATGGGCGGAATCCATAACAGACTTCTTAGATAACCCGAACCTTGTATGCCGAACTCGAAAACAGAAGTTCGTTCAACACTACTCATGATCTCATTTCTCATTAGGTTGTATGTTCAATGCATGACAGGGCAGGTCCTCTAGAGTGAGAGACTACTTTTCTTAAATGTTCTCCACTCTGGCCAAGAGATGAGGCTTCAGAACAGGGGTCTCCCTCTATTAACTGTTAGTCGTGTCGTAGTGTTTTTTTAAAAAGAACAACATCCATGACCGATTGTCTTGTAATGGAAACCATAATGCGTCTGTCAGGTTTCTGCTCTCACTACAATAGGAAAACACTCTTTCCAACAGAAACCTAATGGAACAGAAGCATGTAAATTTTGACGGTTCTTCCATCTACTTGAGTAGGGTTTTGTTCCAGATTATCTTGGGTCCAATGGTTGTCCAATAACGGCAGCATGGTCTGGTGTATACCCCTGTTGCCTGCACAGTAACATGCGGGTACTTGCCACTCTATATGAGTCCAATTTTTCTAGACAATGACAGTACTTATGTGCAGATATACTATACCACTTATAACAACTTCACCTGCCCTCCATAGTAAAACTCTTCAGAATCATTATCTCCTTCAGAATCTTCTTCCACTGCACTACTGTGTCGTGACTCCTGGAAAAAATGAGAATAATAAGATGTAAGATCTTTTTATACATTTATGTGTCCTTTATTCTGCATTCTGAGAAGCAGAGTTGACTTTGTAACCTTCTTAGAGTTTAAAGACTATAAAAATGTGGGGGGGTTTCCACCTGTAAAAGATTTTCTGCACCAAGGTCTTTTATGGATTCCAGATAAAGGTTTAGAATGCACTTAAGAAAAATACCAAACTCAAACATCCATCTTGGGCAGATTTTACCTTCAGGCTGGGATCACCAATACACACTAGGGGATGTATCAATCGCAGGGCTAGCCTTGGGGTGGTTGTTCGCCCCCACCATGACTTCTTAACCCCCTCTTTCCCCCTAGTGCCCTCATGGTATACCACCTGGATGAAGTGAAGATCATGTTCTCCTGGATTATTTATTATACTGCTAGAAAAGGTACTATATTGTTATTCATCATCTTCTTATATTTAATTCTTCTCTAGTTTTCTGCAATGAATATAGCCCGAATCCCTTAGCATAAAGACTCCATTCAAACTGCATTTTGAAGATCTCGGCACAGAGGTTCACTTAGAATTTTTGGAGTTGATCTGGATTTGTCGTTTTTAACCACCTCCGGACCGCCTAACGCACATGTGCGTTCCGGAGGTGGCAGGCTGGCGCACAGTCACGCATATATGCGTCATCTCGCGAGACGCGAGATTTCCTGTGAACGCGCGCACACAGGCGCGCGCGCTCACAGGAACGGAAGGTAAGCGAGTGGATCTCCAGCCTGCCAGCAGCGATCGCTCGCTGGCAGGCTGGAGATCCGAATTTTTTAACCCCTAACAGGTATATTAGACGCTGTTTTCATAACAGCGTCTAATATACCTCCTACCTGGTCCTCTGGTGGTCCCTTTTGTTAGGATCGACCACCAGAGGACTCAGGTAGGTCAGTACAGTCGCACCAAACACCACACTACACTACACCCCCCCCCCCCGTCACTTATTAACCCCTTATAAACCCCTGATCACCCATGATCACCCCATATAAACTCCCTGATCACCCCCCTGTCATTGATCACCGCCCTGTCATTGATCACCCCCCTGTCAGGCTCCGTTCAGACATCCGTATGATTTTTACGGATCCACGGATACATGGATCGGATCCGCAAAAAGCATACGGACGTCTGAATGGAGCCTTACAGGGGGGTGATCAATGACAGGCGGGTGATCACCCATATACACTCCCTGATCACCCCCTGTCATTGATCACCCCCCTGTCATTGATCACTCCCCTGTAAGGCTCCATTCAGACGTCCGCATGATTTTTACGGATCCATGGATACATGGATCGGATCCGCAAAACACATGCGGACGTCTGAATGGAGCCTTACAGGGGGGGTGATCAGTGACAGGGGGGGTGATCACCCTGATTACCCTGATCACCCCCTGTCATTGATAACCCCCCTGTAAGGCTCCATTCAGACGTCCGCATGCGTTCTGTGGATCCGATACATGTATCCATGGATCCGTAAAAAATCATGCGGATGTCTGAATGGAGCCTTACAGGGGGGGTGATCAGTGACAGGGGGGTGATCACCCTGATTACCCTGATCACCCCCTGTCATTGATAACCCCCCTGTAAGGCTCCATTCAGACGTCCGCATGCGTTCTGTGGATCCGATACATGTATCCATGGATCCGTAAAAAATCATGCGGATGTCTGAGTGGAGCCTTACAGGGGGGGTGATCAGTGACAGGGGGGTGATCACCCTGATTACCCTGATCACCCCCTGTTATTGATAACCCCCCTGTAAGGCTCCATTCAGACGTCCGCATGCGTTCTGTGGATCCGATACATGTATCCATGGATCCGTAAAAAATCATGCGGATGTCTGAATGGAGCCTTACAGGGGGGGGTGATCAGTGACAGGGGGGTGATCACCCTGATTACCCTGATCACCCCCTGTCATTGATAACCCCCCTGTAAGGCTCCATTCAGACGTCCGCATGCGTTCTGTGGATCCGATACATGTATCCATGGATCCGTAAAAAATCATGCGGATGTCTGAATGGAGCCTTACAGGGGGGGTGATCAATGACAGGGGGTGATCAGGGAGTCTATATGGGTGATCACCCCCCTGTCATTGATCACCCCCCTGTCATTGATCACCCCCCCCCCCCCCCCCCCCCGGAACGAGTCATCGGGTGCTATATAGCACTCGATGACATGTGGTTCGGCTCAGTCTTAGTCAGGGAGAGCTGCAGCAGAAGGGACAGATAGTGTAGGGACAGGAATTGGTTTGTTTGTTAGGCAGGTTTTACCAGTGAAAGGTGTTAGAGACCCAAAAAGCCTTTTAAGGACTATTGTTTTATCTGGTTGCCATATATATTATTAGCGCAACCTGTGCTAAATTGCGTGCAATTGTTTGGCCGCTGCTGACAGTGACACAACCTCTGCTACATCTGTTGTGCTACATTAGCGCATCCTAACTATCTGTGACATTCAGTCAAAAAAATTTCCCCGCTGGTGACAGGGACATTACCTGCGCTACATCTCCTGTATAATGTTTGCACATCCTAAGTATCTGTGACATTCAGTCTAATTTATTTGCGCATACCCTTACAAAACCTGCACTACTGTACGTGTGACATACTTGCAAGCATATATACCATTTAATATGCACAAGGCGAGCAGTAAGGGACGGGGAAGTGGCCGTGCTGCTGATGGTGCACGCAGAGGCCGTGGCCCTGGGCGCGGTGAAACTGTGCCTGATGCCAAAGCACAAGAAACACACGCATCCACGTTAACTAGCTTCATGTTCCAGTTTGCAGGGCGGCACAGGACACCACTCTCGACATCACACCAGTGCAACCAGGTGGTCGGTTGGATTGCAGCAGATAATGCTTCCAGTCGGTTAAGCACCACCCTATCTTCCACAAAGTCCAGTCTCAGTAGCCAAAAGTCTGGTCAACAGAATCCTCACCCTGATCCTCATTCCTCCCACCATGGAGAGTCTTGGCAAACAAGTGATCCCACACTCGGATATTCCGAGGAGCTCAGTTCAGAGCTATTCCTTGATTTTGGCCTCTCGCCAAGCCCGCTTGAAGAGGGACATGAGGAGATCTTGTGCACTGATTCCCAACCTCTTGAGCATCCACAATCAGAAGAAGATGACGGTGGGGAACGGCAATTAGTGTTTCACAAGGTGGATGATGATGATGAGACACAGTTGCTAATAAGTCAACGGCAATTAGTGTCTCAAGAGGTTGATGATGAGGATGAGACACAGTTGTCAATAAGTGAGATTTTTGCTAGGTCAACAAGTCAGGAGGATGACCAGAGTGAGGAAGCGGAAGAGGAGGTGGTGGACGATAAAATCACTGACCCAATCTAGGAAGGTGGGAAGCCGAGCGAGGACAGCAGTACAGAGGGGGAGGGATCCGCAGCACCGCAACAGGCTGGAAGAGGCAGTAGGGTGTCAAAAGTAAGAAGGGGGCCACAACAAACAGGCCCGCAAATGTTCCCCGGAGCACCCCCTTGCGGAAATCTCCCTTGCCAAGGGGTAGGTGTTCCGAAGTCCGGCGCTTTTTTGAGGAAAGTGCGGATGATAAAATAATTGTAATTTGCACCCTGTGCCATACCAAAATGAGCAGGGGCGTGAACACTAGCAGCCTCACCACCCCCACCATGATCCGCCACATGGCATCAAAGCACCCTAATAGGTGGGCTGAATGCCTGGGTCCACAATCAATGTCTGTGGGTCACACCACTACCTCCTCTTCCTCTGTGTTACGTGTTGGCCAATCCCCTGTCCAAGGCGCAGGCCCGGATTCCTCCCGCCCTGCACTTGGACCTTTGAAAGCACCATCAGCTAGCACATCCACGTCTGTGTCCCAGCGCAGCATACAGATGTCTATACCCTAGGCCTTTGAACGAAAGCGCAAATACCCAGCCACCCACCCACAGGCCATAGTACTAAATGCTTTCAAAATTTCTGATCCTGGAAATGTTGCCATTTAGGCTTGTGGACACTGAGGCTTTCCGCAGCCTGATAGCAGCAGCCGTCCCTCGTTACTCAGTCCCCAGCCGCCACTATTTTTCCCTGTGTGCCGTCCCCGCCTTACACCAGCATGTGTTCCGTAACATCACCTGTGCCCTGACCAACGCAGTTATTGGGAAGGTCCACGTAACTACTGACACATGGACACAGGCACGCTACATTTTCCTGATGGCACACTGGGCGAACGTTGTAGAGGCCAGGAGCGAATCGTACCCTGGGATGGCACAGGTGCTACCGACGCCAAGGATTGCGGGCCCTACTTCCATCAGGATTTCCGCCACCACCTAGAATAGTGGCTGCAACCCCCCCCTTCTCCTCCTCCACCTCCTCCTCCACTTCCACCTCTGAATTCTCCTCTTGCAGCACCAGTCAGCCATCAGTCAGTAGCTAGAAGCAGTGTAGCACTGCAGTGGGGAAGCGGCAACAGGCCGTACTGAAACTAATTTGCTAAGGTGACAAATAGCACACCACCACAGAACTGTGGCAGGGTATAAGGGACTAGACTGAGCTGTGACTCTCGCCACTCAACCTACAACCAGGCATGGTTGTGTCTGATAATGGCCGTAACTTGGTGGCTGCTTTGGAGCTCGGCAAGCTCACACACATACCATGCCTAGCTTATGTGTTCTACTTAGTGGTTCAGTGGTTTCTCAAAATTTACCCCAATTTGCCTGAGCTACTGGTGAAGGTGCGCTGCATGTGTGCCCATTTCCGAAAGGCATCTACAGCTGACGCCTGTCTGGCAACACTGCAGCAGCGCTTGCAATTGCCAGCTCACCGACTGTTGTGTGACGTGGACACGCACTGGAACTCCACATTCCACATCTTGGCCAGGCTTTGTAAGCAGCAGAGGTCACTTTTCCAGTCAGCTTTCTCTCTTCACAAGCGACGAGTGGGCATGCATGTCCAACCTCTGTGAAGTTTTACGCAACTTTGAGGAATCAATACAGATGGTGAGCGACCATCCCACTTCTGTGTCTACTAAAACGCTTGCTGCTCACAATGAAGGCGGACGCTTTGCATGTGGAAGAGGTGGAGATAGGGCAAGACAGTACACAGGGTGATAGCCAGACCACCCTCCGTTCGTTGTCTCAGCGTGAATTGGATGATGATGAGGAGGAGGAGGACGAGCAGGGGACGGTTGCCTCCGCTACAGAAAATAGTAGCAGGTTTATTTAATCTGTTCAGCATGGATGGGCCAAAGAGGAGGAAGAGGATAAGGAGATTGAGAGTCATCCTCCTGATAAGGACAGCAAAGTCTTGTCTGTTGGGACTCTGGCGTAGGTACGTAGTTCCTTGGGCAACCGAGGAGGGGAGACAAGGGGAACACACAGCAGTCCCAACAGAGGCAGGGCAACACTCTCCAAGGCCTGGGACAGTTTCATGACACCCTGCCAGCACCCTCACCCTGATGCAAAGCCTAGTGTCACAAGGAGGGAAAAGTTTTGGAAGATGGTGAAGAAGTACGTAGCAGACCGTGTCAGCATCCTTGGTGATTCCTCTGTGCCTTACAACTATTGGGTGTCCAAGCTGGACACGTGGCACGAACTAACGCTCTACACCTTGGAGGTGCTGGCCTGCTTTGCCGCCAGCATTTTGTCAGTTCTACTACTACAATAAAATTTTGACTAGAACCTTCAGAACCACAGGTGCATATCCATCAAGCAAACATGATTGAAACAGTGTTTTGTCAGAGCAGGTATTCAGTGCTGCTGGTGGTATAATAACTGATAAGCGCATCCGCCTGTCAACTGAAAATGCTGACAGGTTGACTCTTATCAAAATGAAAAAGGCCTGGATTGCCCCTGACTTCTCTACTCCACCAGAGGAAAGCGGCTGAACATAAAGGCACTTTAAATGTGGCTTTTATGGTGTATTGAATACACTGTATTCCCATGCACCCCTTCCACCACAAAAAAGGGTATATGGTTTAATCTTCCTTTTCTCATCCTCCTCCTGCATCATATCAACATGCTTATTAGGCTGCCCTCGCCCCTAATGTTTTAGAGGGTCAGCTCAGCAGCAGACCCTCACCCCTAATGTTTTAGATGGTTAGATCAGCAGCAGGCTTTCACCCCTAATGTTTTAGACGGTCACCAGCAGGCCATCGATCATGATTTTTCAAGGGTGTGTATGATGCCCTCCTTTATGCATAATAAAGGGCGTATTGTAGTGCCGATTTCTTGTAATTTTTGGCAGCACTTGCACTTTATATACAAGTAAGTATACAGAAAAGAATGTTCCCTAACAATTTTTACTCTAAAATCAATTTTATCTTCGGTTTTGTGCGTATTATTGTCAGTATGTAAAAGTGGCATTCTACACGGACAACATCATTCCCAGCAGCGACCTGGGAGTCCAAGATGCATCCAGACATCCTCCCCATGCTGCTCCCGAGCATCCCAAAGTGTTCTACTCGAGTACCCGAGCACTTGGTGCTCGATCAACACTATAAATTACCCCATATGTACTTCCCTCAGGAAATATCTAGATTTAATTTGTTTCACTAAATTTTTTAACACCTGTCAACATTTGTAGTGATAATTAATGATTGATTGATGTACATAGTTTATAGTTTGTATTATATTTCATTAGAAATTTTGAGAAATAAATTAAGATAAATAATCCAGGGGGACATGATCTTCACTTGATCCTACTATCTTAGTGCTCAACTATTACAATTTTTCAGTGTACACAACCATTCTCTTCAGTGCCCACAAAACTCAGTGCCAATGCAATGACACCCAATTATTAATCTAGAGCAGGGATGCCCAACCTGTGGCCCTCCAGCTTTTGTAAAACTACAACTCCCACCATGCCCTGCTGTAGGCTGATAGCTGTAGGCTGTCCGGGCATGCTGGGAGTTGTAGTTTTGCAACAGCTCGAGGGCTGCAGGTTGGGCATCTCTGATCTAGGGATTGTGCAGCTCACTTTGCATTTCAAAGCTAAGGACATCTTTGGGGGAATTTTTTTTTTATTGCATTCTACTCATTTTAGGCTACAAATCATGTTTTCAATTGGTCTTTATTAAAAAAAATTGTTCAGCCCATTTCCCTTTACAAATGTCAGTTGCAGTGTATTTTCAGAGTAGCAGGCTTTCCGTTCATGGTGAGTCCTGACAGACAGACCCCCTTATCTCTGAACTGGCAGCTCATAAACACTCATTATAGCTCAATTCTTATCAAACATTGTTTTCCTAAAGTTGGGTTATGTTTGTATTTTCATGTTTTAACCCCTTCGCTACCAGCACCGTACGTACATGTACTGCGATGGGCAAACATGGCGCCCGCAGCAGAGATCCGAGGCTAATGACCATGACCAGCAATAATGCTGATCACGGTCATTAAAGCCTTTAGATACCAGGATCAAGTGTGATCACGGCATCTAAAGGATGAAAAACCCAAAATCTCACGCTTCCGGGATTCTGACCAGCATCCTCTGCGGCCAATGAGGATGCCGGTAATTGATTTCAATATACTGAGCCTCTCTGAAGAGACCCAGGATATTGAAGCTGCAATTCTTATTTTGGCCAGCAGGTGGCAGGCCAACATAAGAAATAAGCAATTCTGTACCGATATGGATATATAATGGTACAGAATAAAAAAAAATACATACTTTTGTAGCCTCAAACACAAGCAGCAAAACCATAAACAAGTTTAAAAAAATATATTAAAAACTAAAGAAATATAAAAGTTTAAATCACCCTCTTTCCGTAAAATAAAATAAAAATGTTTTTTATAAAGTGCAGGTTAGGTCCAATGGTTTTGTCCGCTCCTAAGACAGACAACCCCATACAGTAAAGTGAATAGAAGAAATGTAAACTAAATGTCCATTCTTTATTACTATGTCTTTTAAACATCCAACATTCTGTGCAGATTAATTTTCTGATGTCTTTATAAAAGTCGGAGCTCTGATTTTTCTGGCACAGAGATCCCAATCTCCCCACATAGAGCTTGAAGGGACACTGACAGGCCCAAAAAGCATATTTAGGTATATATATGACAGTTCAGGTCATATAAAGTGTATTAGAATCATCTAAGTATCCCCCCTGTCCACCTTATAAATACAGTAAAAAGAAGTTTTATAACCTGCTTACATCGTGTTCAATCTGCCCAAGGGGCGGTGTTTCATCTCAACTTGCGCCCAGCCAGCCTCGCCACAACTGCCGTTTGAAGCGCCGCCCAGCTAATCAATATTCATTTCGCTGGGCGGCTACTAGTGTCCCCGGCCATCTTCAGCGCATGCGCCCGGCACCCTCACTGGCCGGGATCGCATCGCGCCTGCGCACAGTCTGATTCCCAGGCTTAATGCGCATGCGCCGGGCACAGCAGCGCTTCAGAGTAGCCGCCCAGCGAAGTGAATATTGATTAGCTGGGCGGCGCTTCAAACGGCAGTTGTGGCGAGGCTGGCTGGGCGCAAGTTCAGATGAAACACCGCGCCTTGGGCAGATTGAACACGATGAAAGCAGGTTATAAAACTTCTTTTTACTGTATTTATAAGGTGGACAGGGGGGATACTTAGAATATTCTAATACACTTTATATGACCTGTACTGTCATATATATACCTAAATATGCTTTTTGGGCCTGTCAGTGTCCCCTTAATTATTCAATTTTGGCCAATAGAGGAAGTTAAGGAACATAAGGTTTACTGTTTATACATTCAATCATAAGTATACAGTGAGCACCTAAACTCCCCCTGGTGGCGGCTGCAGGTAGGTAGACTTTTATCATTTAACTCAATGTCTATGCACTGAAGATATACCATAGTAGTCAGAATGCTATATTTCTCTTAAAGGTGACTAAAGAGTAACTAAACATTTAAACAACTGTATAAAAAAATGTTGAAAATGTTCTAAAAATATGTTTTCTAGTATGCTTTATTAATGGATTTTGCTATTTTACTAAAGATCTGTCCTTTGTTCCCCATATCCAATCACTTACACACTCTTGTCATCTGCAACTAAAGAACATCTCCAGAATCCGCCCTTTTCATACAGTGGAAATGGCCAAAACTCTTGTTGTCTTGATTCATTCTCGTCTTGACCACTGTAATTCATTACTAATTGGTCTCCCTCGCACAAAACTCTCCCCCCTTCAGTCTGTCCTAAATGCTGCAACCAGGCTTACCTATCTATCCACCCGCTACACTGATGCTACTAGTCTGTGCCAGTCACATCACTAGTTGCCCATCCACCACAGAATACAGTTCAAACTTCTCACCCTCACCCACAAAGCTCTCCACAGTGCTGCACCTCCATACATCTTCTCCCTCATCTCCATCTACCGCCCTACTCGTGCTCTCCATTCTGTTAGTGACCTAAGATTAACATCATCCATATCTCGTACCTCTCACGCCCATCTTCAAGACTTTGCTCGAGCTGCATCTTCTCTCTGGAATGCTTCGCCCCGAAATTGACTGTTCCCCGACTAACCCCCTGCCCACCGCCTAACTCCTCAGACCTGAACTCGATCTTCAGATCTGCCTACACCACTGCTTTCAGTACAAAAATGGCTTGATAACCACTTATCACAATCAACTACCTTATGTGTCACCCCTATTTCCTCATAGATTCTAAGCTCTTCTGAGCAGGGCCCTCACTCCTAGTGTTTCAGTTGTATATTAGCCAGTTATGTTGTAATGTCTTTTGTTTTGTACTGTGGAATATGGTGGCGCTATATAAATAAAGATTATTATTATTTTTAGCTAGTCCATCCAGCTGCCTAGTTCTTTAGTAAAAAAAAAAATATATAAATCCATTAATAAAGTATATTAGAAAAAATATTTTACATACAAAAAAATTATTTTAAGGACATTTCCAACATTTTTAAAGTTTTTAAAAGTTTAATTACTCTTTAAAAAAAAAAATTAGTACAGCATTTTTAACCTATTTATATTTAAAAAATCAAATGATGTTCATTCTTTTTAGGAATGTGGTAAGAGTACAGATAAACCACCTATAAAACACTATGTAAAGGTTACTAAAAGAACCTCAAACCTCCTTTTAGGTGATGTAAAGGACTACTGAAAACTGACTGACCTGAAGATAAACACCATTATAATCAGTCAAACGCCAAGAAAACCAATCCAAAAATTCCTTCTTGACGTCAATCTTTTAGCTGAGACATAATGGGACGTGTATCCAATGATGGAGAGGTCCAGTCTGAGAAATTAAAGCACTCATTCACTCGCACTGCCTCATTTAATATGCAGCCCTCACCTTGTGCAAAGATTTCAATTTCACTCAAATAAAATATTAAAATGAATGAAGTCGTGACCTTCCCATGCATGAAGCAAATGGTTTAACTCACATTTAGACCGATATTTTATGTCCAAATCACAGGTCTAATATTTCTTAGGAAGATACCTCAGATGAATGCAATGAATATAGGGCCATCCGGGACTCTACTAACATGGTAGATGAAGGGTTAATCATTCACATCTGTTCATCGAGACAAATGGGAATCAGAGGATAACGCTAGGGATACCAGAGGTTGTAATCATGTTACTTCTACATGTGCAACACCCCAGAGTTGTGTTACTACACGCCTCTTCCCCACTACTGCCCTTTAAGAGCTTTTATGATTTTATCAGATATAATTTGTATTATGTCTCCACAAATGTGCATCTAACCCATGTTAAAGGGGTTCTGCATTTTGTTTAAACTGATGATCTATCCTCTGGATAGATCATCAGCATCTGACCGGAGGGGGTCCGACACCCGGCACCCCTGCTGATCAGCTGTTTGAGAAGGCAGCGGCGCTCCAGCAGTGCTGCGGCCTTCTCACTGTTTACCGCCGGCCCAGTGACGTCACGACTTCTATCAACTGGCCTGGACGCGGCTAAGCATCGTTCACTTGAATGGAGCTTAGCCCTGCCCAGGCAAGTTGATACTAGTCGTGACATCACTGGGCCGGCGGTACAGTGAGAAGGCCGCGGCGCTGCTGGAGACCTTGAGAGACTTTGGCCTGTCTCTGCAGGAAGCCCTGCGGGCTGTTATCCAGATTGATCCCCGTGAAGCTGAGAGACAAAATCAAACCCTCAGGGAACAGTTTATTGAAGGTGTCCTTGGTGAATCTCTCAAACGTCAGCTGAAGATGCTGTCAGCTCAGCACCCAGATATCCCTTTCTTGGACTTTAAACAACTTGATATTGGCATCCTAGGGGAAAGTCACCAAGCTGAACCTCCTGAAAACAAGAGGGCAGGGGCCACACTACGGCCTGCTACTCACAGCCAAATAGCTGAGCATGGGGCTCAGGCACCCGTTCCAGATGCTGTAGCAGCTCTAATCGCTCAAGTCTCCCTCTTAGCTGAGAATGTGGAGAGGATGAGAAAACAGCTAGAACGACTGGAACAGCAACCCAAGGTGGGGAAAGGGACTTCTGCAAACAGAGACCCCCCTACACCCGGTCCACAAGAATATCGGCGCCAGCCAGTCAGTAGGTTGTCAGACATTAGGAAACAGCGATGCCTGCATTGTCAGAGTTATGGACACACTGAAAAGGACTTCCGTCAGTTAAACGGGTATCGCCTGAGGTCGAGGACCGAGAATACTAGGTCCCAAAGATCCAGCCTTTATGCCTAGGTATGTAGGTGCCCGCCCCGTGGTTGAATTTGACATCAACGGAGTGAAGTTTCCTGCTTTAATTGATACCGGATCTCAAGTAACTACCATCCGCCAAGCAGCATTTGACACATGCCGAAACGGAGCCCAGCTGATGCAACCTCCTGAATCTTGGCTCCGCATCATAGCTACCAATGGCAAACCAGTGCCTATACTAGGTTATTGGGAACCTACCTTACAGATTAAAGATACTGAACTCTCATGCCAAGGGGTAGTCGTGATTCAGGTCCCAGATTATGACAATTGCCCTGTGGTCCTAGGGATGAATGTACTCGGCAACTGTTACCCTAAAGTGCTGAAAGCCTTAAAGAGAACCCTACTGACTACACCCCGTGCAACTCAATGGGTTATAAACCAGACCATTCAAGTGCTAGCCGCCCAACAAAAATTCAGCAATCAACGGGGCGAAATCTGCCGTGTCCGCATCAAGGATTCTCACCCTATCAAACTCCAGCCTGGAGCAGAGACTCTGATATGGTGCAAGGCTTGCATCAGTATCCAAAGTCAAGATTATCAGGCCCTTGTGGAACCAATACATCTTCAGGATCACCCCCTTGTCCTAGCCGCTAGGAGTGTGGTCATCGTGTCCCAAGGTAAGGTACCCATACGCTTAGTCAATCTGGGTGATGAAGCTGTGAAATAAAAAAAGCACTGCCCAGTGGCCTGCCTATATCACATCCGTCAGCAGGATATCCTGGATTACCCTACTGCTGCAGCTCAACAATCACTCCAAACAGCAGAGGAAGCCAAAGACCCGCCAGAACAGCCCTGGTGGGCCAAACTACACATTGGTGATACCACAACCTCTGCCGAACAGATAAGCAGTGTGCTGGACTTAGTCAAACAACACCATCAAGTCTTCAGCAAACATTCTCTAGACTATGGTCAGACTCACCTAATACAGCACACCATTCCAACCGGCACTCATCCTCCAATCAAGGAGAGATACCTACCAGTCCCTCCTGCCATGTACCAGCAGGTGAAGAAGATGGTGCAGGATATGAAGACCGCTAATGTCATCCAGGATAGTCACTGGACTGCCTCCTTAGTCCTAGTAAAGAAGAAGGAAGGAACTATCCGTTTTTGTGTGGACTACCGTAAGATCAACAACATTACGCACAAGGATGCGTACCCCCTGCCACGAATTGAAGAATCTCTGGCAGCTCTGGGATCCGCTGCTTACTTTTCAACTCTGGATCTAACCAATGGCTATTGGCAAGTCCCCATGGCACCAGAAGATAAAGAAAAAACTGCTTTTGCCACCCCAATGGGTCTGTTGGAGTTGAACTACATGCCATTCGGGTTATGCAACTCCCCTGGGACATTTCAGAGACTCATGGAAAGATGTCTTGGACACAAAAACTTTGAGACCATGTTGCTGTACCTGGATAATGTGATCATCTACTCTAAGACCTACGAAGAGCATTTACAGCACTTGGCGGAAGTGTTCCAAACTTGTACCCTACATGGACTGAAAGTGAAACATTCAAAGTGTCACTTACTGAAGTCCCAAGTGAAATATCTGGGACGTGTTGTGAGTGCGGAGGGCGTGAGACCGGACCCCGACAAGATAGCTGCAGTACAAAGCTGGCCGGCCCCCAAATCAGTCAAAGAGGTCACGGGCTTCCTCAGATTTGCAAGTTACTATCGGAGATTCATCCCGCACTTCGCTCAGATTGCAAAACCTATCCAGGAGCTTGTGAAAGGTCACCCTAAAGGCTGTCAGAATTCGAAAATACCGGTGGAGTGGAATGAAGAGAGAGTAGCTGCTTTCCAACGGTTGAAAGAAAAACTTACAGAACCTCAAGGCCTGGGTTACCCTGACTACAGCCTACCATTTTGCCTCTATACCGACGCAAGTAAGAAAGGTTTGGGAGCTGTACTATCTCAGACACAAGCTGGAACTGAAAGAGTCATCGCCTATGCCAGCAGATCTTTATGAGAGCCAGAGCGGAATGACCATAACTACAGCTCGTTCAAACTGGAGTTTCTAGCCTTGGTCTGGGCTGTAACTGAGAAATTCAAGGACTACCTAGCTGCCACACCTTTCACAGTCTATACAGACAATAATCCGCTAGCTCACTTGAACACTGCATGTCTGGGAGCTCTAGAACAAAGATGGGCCTCTATACTGGCGAACTTCAACTTCACCATTATGTACCGGACTGGAAAATCTAATGACAATGCCAATGCTTTGTCTAGGCTACCTACCCAGAAAGAATCAATTTCTACCAATGAGCAGTGGGAAGATGTGGAAATGCCAATATTCTACTCCTGATTTGCCCGGCAGGAGGCCCTATACACTAGGTGCCCCACCCTCTAAAGTCACTTGTTTTCCGCAGACCTGTGACTCCTCACCTCCAGTTGAGAAAGAGCTCTGGATTAAACTACAATCAGAGAGCAGAGCCATTGGAGAACTGTTGGATTATTTTTACAGCGGACGCATACCGGAGAGAATCCGACGGCGGAGAGACTCAGAGCTAGTTCGCCTCTGGCAACAACGGAAACTACTCTTTCTACAAAGAGACCTACTCCTCAGGAGAACGCTTGATCCAGTCATCTGTGAGCACCTCCACCAGATAGTGGTGCCTCGAAGAGATGCCAAGATGGTGATGGACACGTACCATAACCGTTCTGGTCACTTTGGAACCCAAAAAACGGAAGCCACTATCAGACAACGTTTCTACTGGATTGTCATGAGAAGTGACATTGAAACCTGGTGTCGGCAGTGTCCCTCCTGTGCTGTGGCTAAAGGGGAAAGACATGATCAGCGAGCCCCCCTTCATCCAATAGTGAGTAGAAGTCCTCTTGAAATTGTGGCAATCGACCACGTGAAACTGGAACCCAGCAGATCTAAGTACGTACGTGCTATGACAATCATAGACCACTATACAAAGTTCGTTGTGACTGTACCTGTAAAACACTTAACTGCAAAAACTACAGCTGCTGCCATGTGGAAGAGCTTCATTCTGCCGTATGGGTGTCCTGACAAGATACTCACCGATCAGGGATCTGCATTCGAGTCTCAGTTATTCGATGAACTTTGTGCCTTGTACAACTGCAAAACAACTGAGGACCACCGCATACCACCCTCAGAGGAATGGACTGAGCGAAAAGATGAACCAGACATTGATCAACATGCTCAAGGCTGTGCCGCCTCACAAGAGGGCCGAATGGCCGTTACTCCTCCCTGAACTAGTCTATCTGTACAACAATACAACTCATTGCTCCACTGGGTACACTCCGTACTACCTCATGTTCGTAAGACATGGCCGTCTACCTGCAGATCTTGCCCTTGATGTCCCTGTGCCGGACTCTGAACCACTCCTCCCCTAATCCGAGTGTAATCCTCCCCTAATCCCTGTAAGCAAACTGGATAGTTGCTGGGAGCGTGAGCCATATACAATAGTGGCCATTCCCTCATCAGAGGTCTACGAAATCCAGAGAGAGGATAAAGGTACTCAGCGAGTCCATCGTAACCAACTCAAGAAATGCCTACAGGAACCTGTTCAAGAGCAGCCAAGAGAAGAGGATACATTACCTGAGCTGCCATTGTCTTCATAAAGTAAGACTCCAATGGAGTTGCCTTCCATGCTTGACCCCCTTCAGTGGTTACTCCAACCTCAAATTCGAGTCCTGAAGCCAGTTGCTGAGACTACTCCAAGTCAGACAGCTAATCCTCCTACACAAGTCCAGGACTCTACTTCTACCCCTGGAGACTCGGAACTGCCCTTGCGGAGATCCCAACGGACCAATAAAGGTAAACTACCTGCCCGTTATCGGGAATTCTTTAAAACCAGTGTTTAGCTACAGAGACAATGGGAGTCAAGCCATGGACACATTTTGACTGGTAAGAAACATTGCCTACTGTCTATTGTTGACATTTTGGCCTTTTTCATCTAACTTTTTGTGCCTGGACTTAATGGACTCCATCTATCAGCCAAGCCATACCTCATGTTGGATTGCAAATTATTATTATATTTTTTTTTTCTACTTGTTACAAGTTATGCAACGTTACAAGCTTGCATCCAAAGGAAGGACTCAAACGTGTACCTGAGCTCTTTGTGACTCATACTGTTCTAATCTTGCACTAATTTTGCCTAAATGTTTACAGGTTGAGCAACATTCAAGTACTCGTGCCCATTGTATGGACTCTTTTACAGATGCCGCAATGTGAATTTATGCACTATTTGTGAAACTGCACTAACTTTTGCCTTTAGCTAGTTCAGTAGCGCATTGCTTCTGTGTTCCTTGATTTACAGCTCTGTTCTCTTTATACGGACTGCCTCTACTGACACTTATTATTAATGGTATAACATCTGCAGTCATATATCCCGGGTACCCAGGTAGGACCAAGTGGTAAGTCCCAGGCAGGTCCAGCAAGGGTAACCCCGCTGTTTCGGGAACGTCTAAGGGAATAATATACCCCTCCATCCTGTTTATTATATGTGCCAGGATTGGTAATGGGACTACTAAACCCCTATCCTGGTGTGCCTTCCAGGAGTTCCAAGGGATTACTATGCCCTCCTCCTGTGACTGCCAGAAGCGTTTGGAGAAGCTCATGACTTCCTCTTCTGTGCCTTTGCCTAAGGTATGGCGCCTCAACCTTAGAGCCTTTTTGCTACTCATAGTCACCATAGTAATCGTGCTATAAGCCTTATATTTTGACTTTGGTGCAGGGAAGGGAATACAGGATAAAGCCACCCTTCCATTTGCAAGTATTTCATTACACCATGGTGGGATTACAGAGTAAAGACCCCCCCCCCCCCCATGCTTTCTTTGGTATTCGGATCCAAAATACTTCAAAGTCAGTCAGTAGTGATTGCTTAGTGCAGACCTTTGGTTCACTGGTTATACCGAGAGGGAAACTGTTAATTAGGATTTTCATAATTAAGACCTGTACTAATGATAGGCTGATCAATGAGGGTCCAACACAACCCGCACCATCAGCTGTTCTGAAGTAGCTCCAGCACCAAAACTATACAGAACTGTCCATTGTGTAGTGGATGGAGCTGTTTAACGATGAAGTGAATGGAAGCAGTGCAGCAGTTACCAACTCACACAATGGATGGCGCTGTGTAGTTCTGGTACTCACATCTGGTGCATCAGCAGCGGTACATGGTATTGACCCACCCAATCAGATACTGATGGTCTATAATGAATATAAAAAGTCTGAACAACTTTTTTAGAGGAGTCATCCAGGCAAAAAATATATGTACAACTGTTCTGAACACTTTAACAAAAAAACACCTCACAGATCCCGCATCTCTCTTGTTATTTGGCTACAGTGGTTGCAAGTTCTTGTGTTATCATGTTATCTCTGGACCAGGAATTGGTGGGGAACCAGGAACCAGGAGCAGGAGAGACAGGGAGATCCATAAGGGAGTTTTTTCCCTGTAACAGCATTCAAAGCATTTCTAAATATATATTTTTGCCTGGAAAACCCCTTTAAGCTGAGTAGCATGGCTGCAGTGTGGAAGAAGGTAAAAAGAGGGCTGTGGGAGCTGTCATGTTTAGGGCTGCTATGTAGAAAAGAATGTTCTTATGTAACACCCCAGAGTGGTGTTACGACTCCGTCACCCTGCTACTGTCTTTAATGGTCTAATATAATATCATCTTATATCTTTCCAGGTCCTCCACAATGTGCATTCCTATTTTGTTATGCAACTGTTATGTTCCCATGTAATGTGCCTGGTTCACCAGCAGGTGGCAGCAAACACAGTAGAGCTGTAATTAGATAGTATGGAACTTACAATTCCATTCTAACCCCCCTCTTGAGAGAGGTAGGCGAGTCCCACTTCCTGCAGGAAGGGTGAAGACCAGTTTCTAGTTAGTCTAGCTTACCCCCTGCTAGGCGACAGGTGTGCAGGGGCACATGTCTGCTGGATGTGCCCACGCCAGCCAGAGCACCCTAAGCTCTGCTGGCCATGGAGGCCAAGGCTTGAAGCCTCAGGAGCCAAGAGGAAAGTTCCCTGGCATAACCTAGAGTCAGACTACAAAGTGAAGTGCAGCATACAGAATAAGCTGAGTTATATAGCCAGCCTGTCAGTACAGCAGAGTCAGAGAGAAACAGATATAGCAGAGTGGAGTTTGCCTGCCAGTTTCATGCTAAAGCCTGCTGGAACCAAGACAAAACCTGTAAGCCGTTTTGGAGAATGTTTATGCAAAGTAAAGCTGCTATTGAACTTCATCTCAAGGTCTGGACTCCAGTTATTTTTTTATCTCTTAATTATTCCCCCTATTTATTGCATCAGGGCCAAAGCCTGGGGTCAAGCCATATCCATGTAGGAGCACCGTGACACACATAAAGAGACATTTTAGGCCACACTATACCACTTAGCATTTCCTACACTTGGGATTCGCTATATAGAGGACCCTGGGGGGGGGGGGGGGGCGCCCGTTGCACTGTCACAATAAAGAAGCACCTCAGAGAAAATTCCGCCCCCAGATCCCAAAACTTGGAGATGGGTCTGAACTGCTTTGGGGTTGTGGGGTCTGATGTCTGGGGCCTGAATTAATCTTACTCCATAGGGTCTGAATTACAATAATTGTAGAGTCTGAATTAATTGTGTATTAGCCATGTCTGGTCTGTTTATAGCTTTTGTGCTAAGAGGTCTGTTTATAGCTTTTTTTTCTCCTGAAAAAAAAAAATTGTCACGGGTTCCCTGAGATAATAATTTTTTTCCCCACAGGTTACCCAATGCCAAAAAAGGTTGGGAACCCTGCACTAGTCCAATGTAATCTGATTTTCATTCTGTTTCCATTCACTGACAATACACAGAGATCTTAGAAAACAACATAACTTTAATTATACAATCATTATAGGGGATGTCCCATGTCTCCTACAAGGACATATGGACGTCTTAGGGCTCATGCACACAAACTTATTTTCTTTCTGTGTCCGTTCAGTTTATTTTGCGGACTGTATGCGGAACCATTTATTTCTCCGTGTGCATTCCATTTCCGTATGTCTGTATTTCCGTTCCGCAAAAAAATAGAACATGGATAGTACTGTTCTATTAGGGGCCAGCTGTTCCGTTCCGCAAAATACGGAATGCACACCGACTTCATCCGTATTCTTTGTGGATCCATTGTTTGCGGACTACAAAATACATACGGTCGTGTGCATAAGGCCTTAGCCAGAGGTGAGAGCATAAAGGGAATGTGTCATTAGAAAATTACTTTTGTATAAGTCAAATCTTTATGTGGAACATATTTTTAAAGAATTGTTGGTGATGTTTTTTTTTTTCTTTTCCATGTCACTATCTATATTAAAAATATATATAAAAAAACTAACATACTGCATTTTTAGCACTGGTCACTAAGATTAATAAAAGGTGTCACTTCTTGGTCTCTACAGATCCCTTTGAAGCAGTCACCCCATTATCATCATAGACAGGAATGCTATGACAGATAACACTTTTACATATAGATAACACAGGATCCACCATACACAATCGGTGGATCTACTCAGCTTATCTACTCCCTCCCTGTTCAATGACTTCTGCACAAGTCACAGAGCATGCCTAGAAAACGGTCCCATAAAAGTCAATGAGGTCCCGTCCAGAATATTTTCTCTATGGATATTAACAACAGTTCAGACAAGATGGCCACCCCCAAAATCATGTACAGAACACAGAATAAAAAGAAAATCTACTATCAGAAAATGAAGACAGATTATGCTGGTTTCACTCTAGCATTACCGGTGTCCGGCAGGCAGTTTCGGCAGAGAACAGTCTTCCGCGGCATAACAGGGCCGCCATAGCCAGATGTTATCACAATGTCCACTGCCCCTATTGACTATAATTTTTGTCTGGCCAAATCCGGCATATTTCCCTGATAGTCTACAGATCTCCACAGAATCTTATTATAGTCAATTGGCCTGGTGGGCATTGTGGTAACATTCAGCTTTTCCGGATTCAGAGAGCTCTGGCAGGATGTTTTCTGTCGAAACAGCCTGCCAGACATCGGTAATGCTAATGTGAAAGACGTCTTAGAAAAAAGGATATGTGTCACTTTAAAGTGGTCGTCTGAGCTACAGATATTAATAACCTATCCTCAGATAGATCATCAGTATCAGTGGGGGGTCCAACATCCAACACCCTCAACGATCAGCTTCCACCAAGCTGGAAACCATACAGTGTACAGAGTGCCCCATAGACAGTATAGTTTACGGCAACGGCGCATTACATGAATGGATGTTGAGCTCCCGAACCCCGCCGCTCGTACAGGACAGGTCATCTGTAGCCAAAATAATCCCTGTTAAAAAATGTATATTAGGAAGTTTGAAATAATTTCTTAGTAAATAAAACCTCTTTACACAACACATTGCAAAATCTACTATTTTTCTGCTTGTGCCATGGGTTGATTTTGTAATATCTTCTCACGACTGCTTCCCTTATTTAAGGATCGAAAAGAAAAAAAAGAAAAAAAAAAAACAACAAGCCAGCCACAAACAATCTTTCCCGTAGATTTGCATACATTTTCACTACAATACATTACCTCGCCATTTTCTTTCTGTAATTTAGACTTTATGGACAAGCAGCTGGTAATGTCATTGGATTTCCTCAGCTCTGCAAGAGAAAATCAGAACATTTTAACACAGCAGGTGCAGCCATCTTTTACCACATTGCAGATAGTTTTCATCTCAGTAGTGGTAACATTCATGGCCTGCTGACAACAGAGGGCCCAGAATACGGGGCACTGAACTAGGGAATCGACTGCCATCCAGAATCAACGAGCAAGGACACATTGGTATTTGAGAGCCCAATACACTGACATACTAAAAGTTCAGGTTGTAAAACAAAGGCATGCTGACATTTGGGGAGCCAGATAATTGATAATTAAGTGTTCTTGCATGGCAAGACCACTTACTGCTATCTCACATATAAATTCTTATTATTATAGCCAAATTTACCACCCTAACTTCTCCCACAGTTTTTACACTACATAGACAGTAATATACTGAAACGTGCGGATTGTTCCCGATTGGTGTGCTATTACTTTGTGGAACGTTTCGCCGAATGGTTCACGAAATATCCACGTTTTTGTGGCGAAATTGGTCCTATAGGAATGAATGGCGGAATGTTCAAAACTAGAGTGGGAGCTGACAAAAGCTAGAGTGTGAGCTGAAAAATCAGGACATGATTTCTAAACTGCCACAACTCCCTTGTTTTCAAGCCCACCTACACAAATCTTATATAAAAACGTTCAGTTATCCCTGCTGGCACTAAAAATGTCCACGGCTAAGCCATAGTCATGATAGTTTTCACAATATGACCATTTGTTTGCAACTCACGCCGCCCATTGACATTCATTAAAAACTCCACTCTAGCCACCTCAAATTTGAAGGGCAATTTCTGAACTGTGACTGTGCCTTCATTTTTAATATTTCAGAAACATACTATGCATCAACTCTTCGCAGTAAGATTTATAATTTTTAAACTACAACTGTTTGAAGATGGCAACCGCCAGTGAAGTGAGCAAGTTGGAGCAGTTAGCTTTTAACCGCTCTTCTCTGCCCTTGCTGTAGAGTGATTTGCCATAGGAAGTCCAGGTGTGTGATCAGCCAGCAGAGTGACAAAAGCTAGAGTGTGAGCTGAAAAATCAGGACATGATTTCTAAACTGCCACCACTCCCTCATTTTCAAGCTCACCTACACAAATTGGCTGCTAATGTTTTTATAAATGTATGTTTTAATGTAACTGTGAAGCACTTTGGGAAACAACATTGCAATTAATTGTGCTATATAAATAAATAAAAGTTGAAATGCATTTCTCACTCTATCAACTTGCCATGTGCACTTTTGAAATTTGATCAATTGGTTAGTGTAATGTTTACTATCTTTACTCACTCCAAACACTCCACACAGTTACACTGCCCACTCCATAAAGTTACTCTGCCTAGTCCAACCTTTCCACAGTTACTCCAGCCATTCCAACCACACAACAGTTACTCAAGCCACTCCACCCAGTTACTCCGCCCACTCCAGTTGTAGACTACTGGTGGAGGCAAGAACACTTCACACAATTTCCCCAGAAATCGTAGCTTTTCTAATTGACTTTACAGGCTCATTAAGAATGGAACACATGCATTTTTGGTCCTAATACATTGGAGTGCTGACATTTGGCGTTTTAAAATGATCCATTCCCTCTCCTGACATGTCTGTTTTAGTAGTTACTTGAATCCACCACAGAATAACAATTCTGGCAATTCTATTCTTTATTATTCCTGCTGGAAATTATGAATAAATCACTAGCAGTCTGCCTAAAGGTACAGCTGGGTGTTACCAGTTGGGGGTGTGGCAGCACTGATTGGACAGTGCTGCCACACCCCCACACACACAAAACTGGTAACACCCAGACAAGAGGGGGCGCAGAGGCAAGTGTGGGGGGGGGGGGGGCGCTCGCACACTTACCTGGCAGTTCTTGTCACTGCCGGGCTGTCATCTCCAGAGTGAAGCAGGGCGCTCTCTCCGCTCCCTGCTTCACTTTTCTTCTGAGCTCCGGCGCTCCTCCTGCAGGCCGCACATAGTGCTGCTGGCTGTGGGACGAGCGCTGAATGCCCGGGAATCGGCCTCCAGCACAGCCAGCAAAACAATGTGAGTGTGGGAGCACGTCATCAGGGAAGAAGGTAAGTATGTGGTTTTTTTTCCCTCATAAAGCTGCAGACGGGGGGCCACAACAAGAGTGAGGGGGCACAAAAGTGGGCATTTTTACTGACAGGGCACCTAATCTGCCATAATTACTTTAAGGGGGCACCTAATCTGGCATAACTACTGTGAAGGGGCACATATGTGGGCATAACTACTATGAGGGGGCACATAACTGGGCATAACTACTGTGAGGTGGCACATATCTGGGCATAACTACTATGAGGGTGCACAAAATCTGGCATAACTACTGTGAGGGGTCACTTAATCTGACCTAACTACTGTAAGGGGGCACATATCTGGCCATAACTACAGTGAGGGGGCACATATCTGGCCATACCCACTGTGAGGGGCACATATCTGGCCATAACCCCTGTGTGGGGGCACATATCTGGCCATAACCACTGTGAGGGGGCACATATCTGGCATTACTACTGTGAGGGGGCACATATCTGGGCATTACTACTGTGAGGGGCCACATATCTGGCCATAACTACTGTGAGGGGGCACTTATCTGGGCATTACTACTGTGAGGGGGCACATATCTTGGCATTACTACTGTGAGGGGGCACATATCTGGGCATTACTACTGTGAGGGGCCACATATCTGGCCATAACTACTGTGAGGGGGCACTTATCTGGGCATTACTACTGTGAGGGGGCACATATCTTGGCATTACTACTGTGAGGGGGCACATATCTGGGAATATCTACTGTGAGAGGGGCACATATCTGGGCATAACTACTGTGAGGGGAAACATATGTTGTATAACTACTGTGAGGGGACATATATCTGGGCATAACTATAGTGAGGGGGCACAAAAGTGGGCATAACTACTGTGACAGGAACAAAGGTGGGCATAACTGCTGTGAGGGGCCACAAGAAGGACATAACTATTGTGAGGGGCCACAATATGGGCATTAGTACTGTGTGGTAGCACTTAAGGGAAATGTCCTAGAATACCCTGCTATTGATTGGCATGGCTCAGTCTTACAGGCCAGCACAGCGCCCCCTGCTGGTGATTTCACTGGGGCAGTCACCATCTCTTTCTTATGTGAGTATTCATTTTTTTTAACGATCACAGGGACCTTGTTCTGGATCAATTGGACATCACGCCGATGCCAGCAACACCCTGGATAAGTTAGGACCAGATTTTATTAGGACTGGGTGAGTGTAGCCATGCATTGGGCTTAGGGCTCTTTCACACAAACTGATCCTGTGACAACTTTATCTTACCTTGATTTTGTAGTAAAAAGATCACAGAGAGGCAAAGAGCATTATTAATCATGCTAATGCTCCTTGTCTCTGCTGTCCGGAGCGGGGCTTGGCTATCTTTCACGCAGCGGATAACCCGCTCGGCATCCGCTTGTGTGAAAGAGCCCTTAGTGTAAAGAAAATCTGCCGCCTCTTTGTAAAAATAGGTGGGGGGGGGGGGGCAATCCAAAGTTTGCACAGTGGCCCATAACACTCTAGTTACTCCACTGATTATTACATGGGGAATGCAAGTAGTTGCTAAACCAGACATTTCAGGAGAGGTGACAGGTCCTCTTTAAGATAATAACACAATGACCTGTAGTACTATAACCATGGACACTGCGTTTTGGGTCCTAATAAAATTGTGTATTTACATGTAAGCTACAGAGCTTAGTGGTACTAAAACAATGGAGCACTGGACGTACTACTACCTCTACGGCTTTATTCACATTTGGGGTCCTCCTAAGATGCTGGCACACTGATATGTGAACCCTGAACAAGAGAGCACTGAGCTTTAGGAGTCTAGAAAAATGGTGCATTGATATTTGGGTGGCAGAACAATGGGAAACTAAGAGCAGTGCATGCCCAGTCTGCCCCTGCCTCTGGCACTAACTTTTCTTCCCGCTCCGACCTCTGACTGGAATAAGCTGGTTGTAGAGACAGAGTCGGAGCATGGAGCGCACCAGTGGCAGGGGCAGACTGGACATGCGCTGCTCTTATTAGGAAAAGCAGCTGTCACCGCCACTTCTGTGAGAAGGTCTGTTAGATGTTCTTCTCTACCTGCATGATGTTCTTTGTTTTGGTTTCACTTTGTCATCTCCTTTCCTTCTCCCAGCTGTCACCTATTTACACTAATTGTCTCCTTTTATATTCCCTCCCATACTAAATCACTTTGCGGTTTATACTTCTTCCTGGATTGTGTTCACTGCTGGAGGCTGCTTCTGCTGATTCCTCAGATAAGTCTGTTTCCTTTATTTGTGTTTATTTGCTGGCTTGATTCTAGGTGACCCTGACTCCGTCCGTATTAAGTGCGGGGAGCCGGTGGTCGTGTCCCCACACTATTATAGGTTTTTCAGGTGTCACATAGTATTAGGTACGTGGGCATGCAATCGTCTACCATAAAGACCTTTGCATGGGCATAGCAGTCAGTCAGGGAGAGCTCTAGGGGTTTTATAGGGCTCACCCATATGCTCCTTAGTTTGGGATCAGGCCAGTCGGATGTTTATTTATAAGTTCCAGCTTTCTGCAACACCATCCGTGACATTATAAACCTACTGCCTACTTCTGGCTTGTGTTGGTCATGCCTACTTGTGTCCCACCTTCTGTCAATTTGGACTCATTTACAACACAGGGCCACTTTAAGTTCCGAGTCCATCCCAGGAAATGTGAGTTCCAAAAAATGATGGCACACTGTGTTTTGGGGTCCTAGAAATATGGCACTGTGGCACTTGGGGTCCTAAATGTGGGTCTAGAAATATTGAGCATTAGGTGCTATAGCATTTGGGGTCCTAGGCTAATGGCACACCTACATGTCAGTCCAAGATCAATGGAACCCTAACTTTTTAGGTCTTGGAATAATAGGATGGTCTCTTCTAAACGCTAACTTTTGAGGTACTAGAATAATCGTGCACTGACAATGTTGCCCCACAACCAGCTGTTTTATAGCCTGAACACCAATAGAAAACTAATCTGGAGTGTTTTGTATAGGTTTCTGCTCTTGTAACTCTTGAAAAGAGGACTCCAAATCCTGTATTAATATCCCAGGATGAAATCAATTTTAAGGCGCGGTGGTGACATAAGAAAGGAATATAAAAGCTTTTTGTGCTTCCCAGTGACAGCATACAGAGAGTAATAAATTGTTGGATTACTTCAGCCCAGTGGAGCAAGTAAAAAAAAAAATATATATACCATGACTTCAAGTGTTTTCTTCACTGTGATTGATTACAGACAATCCAGACATAATGTTGTTTTAAGGACAGACTGATAGTGAGACCTTCATCTACTGATCAGCTTAGAGAAAACAGAATACACTTCAGAGCACCCAGGTTAAGGGCTGCTGACCATTTTCATAAGTAAAGGGGTTGGCTCAGCTGGGACATTGATGGCATATCACAAGGGTGTACCATATATGTCAGATAATAGCAGGTCCAAGAGGTGGGACCTCTACCTAAATCCAGAACGGGGCTCCCAAAGTTAACATACAGCAGCCGTGCATGTGTGGCCACCCTCCACCCACTGCTATGAGAGGTCCAAAAATAGCTGAGTTCTAGCCAGAGTATGCTACTCTGGGTTTATGGGCAAAATATATGCATTGAATGGGGGGTGCTCTTCCTCATTATGGAGTGTGCCTATGCTTAGCATGTTTGCAGAGTAGGTCAGGCAACTCTCCTCTGGGTGTCTGGGATATTCAAGCATTTAAATAAGCTAAGCCTATCTGTTGCCAGCAGATGTAAGATGTGCTTAGATAAAAAAAAAATAATAATAATAATTATTATAAAAAAAATAACTGATTGAAACATTTGGGGCTATCACCAGGGGGAATATGGGACATTGATAGCATATTGCAAGGATCTGTCAGATAGAAATAGGTCCCTGAGTTGGGACCTCCACTTATCTCCAGAATGGCGGCCCCTAAAGTAAACAAAGAGCAACTACGCATGCCCAGCCACCCTCTGTCCACCACTATGAGAGGCTAGCACCAGGGGAAAACTTTATTATAAAAAAACACTGATTGAACAGTTCAAGGCTACCACCAAAAACTTAGTGGATAAAAAAATGGTGGAAAATTGATCTATGAAGCTCAAGCACGGCAATAGATAAAAAGTATTATTATGAAAAAGCACTGATTGAACAGTTTGAGGCTACCACCGAAACCTAAGTGGTTCAAAATAAGGGAAAATTGATCTATGAAGCACAAGTGGGTATGCATCAACATACATACTAGAGATTAGCAAATCAATTCTATAAATTAGAAATGTATCTTCTAGTGAACCCAATTTTTATGATTCAATTTGGGCAAACTAACAGGAGAGAGAAATAGAGATCTGCCCATGCCAAACATGTGCAATTCAGCTTTATTTCCAAAACAATTTAAAAAAAGCTGTGTTTTATACCTGCAGATACAGCATAGCCATCCAATCATTGCTCAGCCTTTTGCAGAGGTTTCCTAGCAAAAGTAGGATAATAGCTCTTCGAGAGCAAAAGCCCTTTATCAGAGCAAAGCAGAAAGAATCGGCTTTTCTAGCTCAGAGGCCTTGGGGGGACCTCTGGATGGGTATTTTTTGCATTATGGAGACCAAGTAATATATGTAATGACTACTATAGGCTAGGTAACAATTCTCTTCGTTTCTGGGAAAATATATGCAAATTAGGATGACTAATATCATCTGGCATTAGCTTTCCTATCAATTTTGTCAGGAAAACTAATTTGAATATTGGGGTGAAACCAACCTCGCCACTGGGTTTTGGAGGGGCCTGGTTGCCAGCCTCTTGACCCAGGATTATGACCCATACTAACTTTGAAGGAGAAGACAGACTGGCCGCACAGCTTAAATCTGTGGAACTGTTTTTGACAGAAAAGCCATGAGTACAGCCAGGCCCAAGAGACTTTTACAACTAATTTGTGCTATGTTGGGATGTTAAATGTCTACGTGTATTGTAATGGGTGGGACATTGTATACATTGAGTAGTGAGGTCTGTTCCATTGTCTCTCTGTGTGTATTGGCGATTGCCCGTTGTCCTGAGAGATAATTGAATTACAACTTGGTTGTCTCCAGGACAGAGGACATTGTGTATTCTCCTGCCTGTGATGATTATGTTAACCATGGTGTACCAGACAATGCCAGTGTGTTAGTTAATTGCGTCTCAGACAATGCCAGTGTGTTAGTCAATTGCGTCAAAGACAATGCTCATTGTATTTTGTTGATTGCGTTACAGACAGAGGGAAGGGGGTTTTGTGTACAATTGCTGGGAAGGTTTCAATACTGTAAATGCATGTGATTGGCTAAAATATAAACTGTCACAGTCTTTTACAAGGGCCCCAGGGGGAGTGTCCCTTGCTAGGAGACCTGCATAAAAGGCTGAAAAATAACCCATTAAAGAGTTCCTGTTTTACATTCAACATAGAGCCTCATCTCATGTGTGTGGGGATTGCTATACGCTGAAGATTTGCTATACTCCCCTGGCTATAACTACTAGCTCTTGTAAGAGCTGTTCCTGGCTCCTGTAGTGGTTTTGGTGTAGAGGAGAGTTCTTGGAGTCCTCGGGAAGCACTGGGAGCATCCATCGATGGAGGTACCCGGTCGGGGTGCCAGGAGATCCGTTACAAATATCTTTCCCAAAAATCAAAGATAAGCTATTTTGATTTCCACCTGTGTGTGTCATATACCAAATTTAAAGGAAATCGGAGCATATTTGATTTGGGTAGAATCGATTTGGGCTTAATAAAAAAAAAATGGTCAAATCAGGAAAGTAAAAAAATGTTAAGAAATTTGCTCATCCCTAATTTAGAGACTCAGACTGCAAAATAATCATAGAACTGCCAATGGCCACAAATTTTCTAAAGGCCTCCGAGCCCACCAGTTTATATGGCAGTAGAGGGTTATCCGGCATCATCAACGTTTTACACCCGAACATTTGGGCCACGAAAACCTGCCTTCTGCCAGATGAACGTGATGACAGCACGGTGGAAGATGGAGTGAAAAACAAATGGGAGGAGAGAGGAGAAGGAGAAGAGGCAGGACGTGGAGTGCCGGGAGTGTGGCTTTGTGGGTTCTAACGGCGTTGCTCCCACTGGGCTCGGTGATGGGAGGCCAAGTGCCTTCTTAAGGAGATCGTCCCTAGGTGAGTGTTGGGCATACCGCGACTTATGCGTTGACAGTACATTCTGCAGATGGCAATACTATTGTCAGCAGCTGACACGTTAAAAAAAAGCCCATAACGAAGAGCTGGAAGACCAATTAACACTAATTAGGTCAATTGGCAACATGATTGGGTATAAAAAGAGCTTCTCAGAGTGGCAGTGTCTCTCAGAAGCCAAGATGGGTAGAGGATCACCAATTCCAACAATGTTGCGCAGAAAGATAGTGGAGCAATATCAGAAAGGTGTTACCCAGCGAAAAATTGCAAAGACTTTGCATCTATCATCATCAACTGTGCATAACATCATCCGAAGATTCAGAGAATCTGGAACAATCTCTGTGCGTAAGGGTCAAGGCCGTAAAACCATACTGGATGCCCATGATCTCCGGGCCCTTAAACGACACTGCACCACAAACAGGAATGCTACTGTAAAGGAAATCACAGAATGGGCTCAGGAATACTTCCAGAAACCATTGTCAGTGAACACAATCCACCGTGCCATCCGCCGTTGCCAGCTGAAACTCTACAGTGCAAAGAAGAAGCCATTTCTAAGCAAGATCCACAAGCTCAGGCGTTTTCACTGGGCCAGGGATCATTTAAAATGGAGTGTGGCAAAATGGAACACTGTTCTGTGGTCAGACGAGTCACGATTCAAAGTTCTTTTTGGAAATCTGGGACGCCATGTCATCCGGACCAAAGAGGACAAGGACAACCCAAGTTGTTATCAACGCTCGGTTCAGAAGCCTGCATCTCTGATGGTATGGGGTTGCATGAGAGCGTGTGGCATGGGCAGCTTGCATGTCTGGAAAGGCACCATCAATGCAAAATAAATATATTCAGGTTCTAGAACAACATATGCATCCATCCAGACGTCATCTCTTTCAGGGAAGACCCTGCATTTTTCAACAAGATAATGCCAGACCACATTCTGCATCAATCACAACATCATAGCTGCGTAGGGGAAGGATCCGGGTACTGAAATGGCCAGTCTGCAGTCCAGATCATTCACCTATAGAGAACATTTGGCACATCATAAAGAGGAAGGTGCAACAAAGAAGGCCCAAGACGATTGAACAGTTAGAGTCCTGTATTAGACAAGAATGGGAGAGCATTCCTATTTCTAAACTTGATAAACTGGTCTCCTCGGTCCCCAGACGTCTGTTGAGTGTTGTAAGAAGAAGGGGAGATGCCACACAGTGGTGAAAATGGCCTTGTCCCAACTTTTTGGGGATTTGTTGACACCATGAAATTCTGATTCAACATATTTTTCCCTTAAAATAGTACATTTACTCAGTTTAAACTTTTGTTCCGTGATTTATGTTCTATTCTGAATAAAATATTAGAAGTTGGCACCTCCACATCATTGCATTCAGTATTTATTGACGATTTGTATAGTGTCCCAACTTTTTGGGAATCCGGTTTGTAGGTATATCGCTCCCCTCAATCAATATTTGGTGGAAGCAGGTATATCTAACCCCTTAATCACTATTTTTTGGAAGCAGGTATATTGCACCCCTCAATTATTATTTTTTTGCCAGAAAAGTTATATCACACCACCCTGTTTATTTGGGCAACAGGTATATCACAGCCCTCAATCAGTATTTTGTGGAAGAAGGTATATCAAACCGATCAATCAGTTTTTTGGGGGGCAACAGGTATGTCACACCCGTTGCAATTAGTTGTTTCAATAGCGCTTGTCCCTCTATATAGCTGCGATATTGCAGCAGAACCGCACACAACTGCTGCACAATACAAATCACTATAATATACTTTCTATGCTAGAAAGTATATTATAAAGTATATCACACTCCTCAGTATATCACACCTATCGATAGCACACCTATACCAGTCCTTAAAAGGACTTTTGTGGCCCTATTAGCTAGCATTTGGTGTCCCTAACAGTCTGCCTCTGATCCACAAAGCAACCTCTCCCTACAGTGGCAAAACACAAAATGGCTGCCAGATAGGGTTTTGTGATAGGGTGGGGGTGTGTCCATGTGCTGAAATGTCTCAATTGGCTGTCCTGTCCCACCTGATGGATGTGTTATGGGTCAAAGTTGGGCGCAATGCAAAAGAATATGGCGCCGGTGGACATTGCCAAATGTTTGCATGTTCAGAGAATCGCTAACGCATAAAGTTCACCGCAAAACGACTGCTGGGCGAACCGCAAGGCCATCTCTATTCAGCACCAAGTTTTTCTTCACAACTGGGTTTCAATATGTTTTTTCAATACTTATTGATTCCACTCCTTCTGGGTTGAAGAAACCAACTAGCACCTGACTCCTCTCAATTCATTCCAAAATCGTATAACTTCTCAGACCCATTCTCTTTGGTGCCAGAATCATCTTCCACCGTTTATTACACAGGTGGCCCTACTGGCAGGCATTTTAGAATCCTATACATCTGACTTACATCCAAAATACATTTCCTCTACGGTCCATTCCAGTATTCTAAGCTTATGGCTTCCACCTAGCAACTGTTTTTTTTTGTTTTTTTATCACCCGATGCCTTGAACTCTTTATCCATTCTTTATGCTTTTTATTTTACCTATAGATACAGATTTCAAAAAAATACTGATACATGTGTATTATTGATACTGTCATGATTTGGTTTTTGCTTTTTTCTTCAGTCCAGGTTTTTAAAACGGCTTTGTATCCTTTGTGTGACAGTATAATTCCCTTCACAAATTAACAACTTTGGCTGCATTTGCACATTTTATTGCTAAATGTATAACCGTAAAAAAAAAAGATTGATGGTTTTTGATCAAGCTTAGGGGAACGTGTGTATTTAAATCTACTTTCTCTATATTATAAGTGGCATCAAAATTAGTGGTCCATGTAAAGAACTATAAAAATTTTAGCTGTGATCAGCCCTCATGAATGATGAATGACATACATTAAGGACACACTGTACAGAGTGCACACTTTAAAATGCATTTCCAATGTGAATATATAAACGGGACATCTGGGAAAGCTTTGTGACCTGTTTTACTAAGGAAGGTACCAGGTGTTATATTGTTCTACCTAATTGTGCACAAATGTTATAAGAATATAAAGACAATTACGACTTATTGTATTTACTGATCTTTTTTCTAGTTGCTTGTTTGGTTAAGAAGTGGTGGGATGAATGGAACCATAAAGCCCTCCATTAAAAGACTGTGCAGCAAAGGACAGTCATCAACATAGAAAGTGCATGTTTCTGATCACCTCCATTGTAAATCCCAAAATCCAGGGACTCCTTCCCTATGATACTGGACAGAACCACATAAATCAAATTCCTAATTATGCATCCAGTCTAGTGGCATTACTATACAGTCTAAATACATAGTATTTCTCATTTTTCATGGTGCCGTTTACTGTAATTAGGTTCCCTGGTCCATTGGCTGAAAAACACCCCCAAAGCATTAGGTTCCCACCACCATGTTTGACAGTGGGGATGGTGTTCTTTGGGTTGAAGGCTTCTCCTTTTTTACGCCAAATGAAGGAAACATCATTGTGACCAAACAATTAAATTTTTGTTTCATCTGACCATAACACAGAAGACCAGAAGTCTTCTTCTTTGTCCAGATGAGCTTTTGCAAAGGCCAAGCGAGCTTTTGTGTGCCGTATCTAGAGAAGTGGAACCAGGCAGTGTGCAGTGTCCGTTGGATTGTCTGCCTTGAGACATTGCCACCAGCAGAGCCCAGATTCACCAGAATGGCCTTGGTGGTGATCCTTGCATTCTTTTTCACCTCTCTAACTATCCTCCTGGCCAGCACAGGTGTCACTTTTGGCTTCCGACCACGTCCTTTGAGATTTTTCACAGTGCAGAACATCCTGTATTTTTTGCTTAAATGTAAATAAAAGCTGAGAAATGTTTTTTTCCCCCACAATAATGCCCCTTGTACATCGTCTTATCTTTTGGGAGACACCTATGACATTTCATGTCAAAAAATTACTTGCTGGTTGAATAAAAGTAACTTTAAGTCAAAATTTGCCAGGGGTATGAATAATTATGGGCAGCACATTGTATATATCAATCTGTTCAGCTCCTCCTGCTCTACAACACAACATTCTGCCTGCAGATCTCACATCATGTTCAATGCGACAAGTTCCCTTTAAGTTTTTTTTAATGGTGTAAATAGTAATTAAAAAGTAATTGTCATTTCAGAAATCTTTTGACATGCCACAGTGACTTGTCAGAAGTTTTGATCAGTTGGGGTGTCGTTGCGAAGACTCACAACGATCACTGTAAAGAAGGGACAGAAATGTGTGTATAGAATAGGACAGGTTATATTTTATTTGCGGACCACGGAACGGGGCAATGGATGCGGACAGCATGAGGCCTTATACATACAGTCAGCATAAAGGGAGTATAACAAAGTAACCGTCATGTAGTGTAGGTATCCCGTAACAAAACCATAGCTTTCTTGTGAAAATCCAATTATTTATTCCTGAGAAATACATCATTATATGCAAATAAGGTTTTCAGTGCACCCTGGATGGGCCGCTCCGTTGGGTGCACCACCAATCTGCCATAACACCACCTAGTGCCTCCCCCTCATTTGTTTGACAGTCCCTAAGATTAAAGAGCCGGTACCAATGACACAGGAGACACCAAGTGCACTCAACGGAACAGTCCGGCCCACGGTGGACCAAAGATCTTACTTGCCTAAAAATCTAAAGGAGCATTTCTCAGGCTTAGGGCTTGTGTGCCAGATGGGCCTGTATTGCGGCCTAAAAACAACAGCCCGACATATACAGACCCCGGACGTTTTTACACTGCATCACAGATGCGGACCCATTCACTTGAATGGGTCCATAATCCGGAAGGTGTGGTTCGGAACGGAGGCATGGAACCCCATGGAAGCAATATAGAGTGCTTAGGTGGGGTTTCTCGCCGTGCCTCCGCACCATATAAAAATAGAACACGTTCTTTTTTTTTTGCAGTGCAGACGGATCACGGACCCATTCAAGTCGAATGGGTCTGGATCCGTCTGCGGAATACGTACAGATGTTGCCCGTGCATTGGGGACTGCGAATTGTGGTCCCCAATGCACGAAATGGCTGAGCAAAGGCCGTGTGCATGAGCCTCTAGAGGTCAGAATTTTTACAAGAACGGTATGGTTATGATTCAGAGAACCTACCCTACATGATGGAATGCTTACTTTGAAAATGATGTTGAAGGTCACAGAATCCCTTTAACTGTATTACTGTTTATGATCCCCACCAGTTATGAAGAATCAAAGTGATTTATTCAATGTCTGCCTCTTTCATCAAGCGCTTTATCAAAAAGACTCTAAAGATATCATTATGTTCTTCAACATACTGCAAAAGTCGAGGTCAAACACATTTGGTCTATAGCTACCGGAGTCATAAAATTGTCTTACCCTTTCATTGTATATTTAGCTGTATTTTTTTTGCACTCTGTATTAGGGTTTTTGCGGGTATCGAAATATCAATACCCAATCAATACTTTTGTTTCAGTATTGATACGATACCGTGATTTGAGATTTATCGATACTAGGCTGCCCTACTGCACAGCCTAGCATCAGAGAACATGGAACGCGCTGCTGTCAGCGCACTCATGTTCCCTCAGTAGCACAGGGGAGAAGGAGTCACTCTCTCCCTCCCCCTGTGCCAATAAGAAGAGAGAGGGGCGGAGGAGGAGCGGGCGCACTGCACCACCAATGATAGTAGAGGACCCTTCATGGGTCCAAACATTGTAAACTAACTATCAGGATATGTAGAGCGATGCCCAGGGATCTCACTGCACTTACTATTATTCCCGGGCGCCACTCCGTTCACCCGCTATATTCTGCCCTTTTTCTCAATGGGCGTTCCTTTTCCCTGGCTGTAGCGCTGTCCAATCAAAGCGCAGACCGTCACAATCAGGGAGAAACGCCCTGTGCGGTGGCACATAGAGTCAGGTCATTATGGACGTCTAGGCACAATATTGTGCCGCCTCAGGGTATGTTTGACAAATTCAGTATTCATGGCAGAAATCCAAGACTGATACTCAGATTTCTGCCACCGATGTGCGGCTTGATCTGCCACAGATCAGCAAAAGATAAGCCCTACTCAATGTAGCCAATCCATAGCCCTGAATGTTAAAGCCAAATGGTATGGAAGAGGGAACTCGAGAGTCAATGTGGCATACAACTACTCGACTAGACTTGAGCTATAACTTACACCAGTTTCTGGCGCAAGTTATAGTAAATCCGGCCTATGAGAAACCCTGCCTCCTCGCGCTAAGTCCCTCCCCTAGTGTACAGTGGAGAGAATATAAAGAAGGCTCTTTTATGCCACAATAGTGGGGGTACCGCAGTATGAACTATACGTGATTATGTGCGTGATGTGTAATATATACCTGTGTGCAATAACGTGTAGGCATGTACCTATACAAATTTCTGTGTTTTTTATATGCAGGCTATATTAAAAAGTAACTGCTATTATTATTTTTTTTAATTAAATGTGTAGGGCAATTGATAAAGTATATTGAAAAAAATGTGTATTATTTATTGCTTTGTGATTTTTTTATGAAAAAAATGACCTTTAAGTTGACTATTAGCAGTGAGCTGCCTATCTTGACTGTTCAGCGCAGTACTGAATAGAGAAGACTCACTCCAGAGTGGAGGGGGCCCTACCATTCTTGTACCTAGCTACTGTCTCTAATGGCTAGCAGATAATGTAATCTGTGTATTTAATTCCAGGTCCTCTGATACTGTGTCTTAAAGGGGTTCTCCAGGAATTAAAAAATGAAAATAGTTAAATATTATTTTATAATAAATATATTCACAAATACTTGTTTTGTCTAGGGAGCAATTATTAGGAGAAACAAAATGGCCGCCGTCCTATCAGTAAACACAAAACCTGTCCTAATCACACAGGAGAACAAGTTACTTCACCACAATGAGCTATAGAGCTGCCTCATCCTCCTCTCTGCTCTGCTTGTCAGGAATCATGATCCTGAATACAGGTGAATCTCTGTGGAAATGGAGATGATGAGGAGACATGAGAGGAGGGTGAGTTGTGGCTAATGAGCAGTAGAGGTGGCCTTGCAGTTCGCCCGGCAGTCGTTTAGTGGCGAACTTTTCGAACGATTCGCCGAACATGCGAACATATGGCGATGTTTGCATGCGCCATATTCTTTTGCATTGAGCCGAACTTTGACCCATGACACATCTATCAGGTGGGAAAGGACAGCCAATTTGGACGTTTCAGCACATGGACACACCCCCACCCTATAACAGAACCCGATCTGGCAACCATATTACACCAAATGGAACACCAAACGCTAGCTAATAGGGCCACAAAAGTCCTTTTAAGGACTGATATAGGTGTGCTATCGATAGGTGTGATATATTGAGGGGTGTGATATACATATGACATACTTTCTAACATAGAAAGTATATTTTAGTGCATTTGTATTGTGCTGCAGTTGTGTGCAGATCTGCTGCGATACCGCAGCTTTATAGAGGGACAAACACTATTTGAATAACTAATTGCAACTAGTGTGATATACCTGTTGCCCCCCCAAAAAAACTGATTGAGGGATGTGATATACCTATAATATACTTTATAACATAGAAAGTATATTAGTGCATTTGTATTGTGCAGCAGTTGTGTGCGGTTCTGCTGCGATAGCCCAGGTATATAGAGGGACAAGCATTATTGGAACAATTATTTGCAACGGGTGTGATATACCTGTTCCCCCAAAAAATACTGATTGAGGGGTGTGAGATCCTGCTTCCACAAAATACTGATTAAGCGGTTTGATATACTTGCTTCCACAAAATACTGATTGAGGTGTGCGATATACCTGCTTTCACCAAATATTGATTCAAGGGTTCTATATACCTGTTTCCACAAAATACTGACTGAGGGGTGCAATATACCTGCTTCTACAAAATACTGATTAAGGGGTTCTATATACCTGCTTCCACAAAATACTGATTGAGGGGTGCGATATACCTGCTTCCACCAAATATTGATTGAGGGATGCGATACACCTGCTTCCACAAAATCCTGACTAAGGGGTTTGATATACCTGCTTTCAAAAAATACAGAGTGAGGGGTGCGATATACCTGCTTTCACCAAATATTGATTCAGGTGTTCTATATCCCTGTTTCCACAAAATACTGATTGAGGGGTGCGATATACCTGCTTTCACAAAATACTGATTGAGGGGTGCGATATACCTGCTTCCACCAAATATTGATTCAGGTGTTCGATATACCTGTTTTCACAAAATACTGATTGTGGGGTGCTTTATACCTGCTTCTACAAAATACTGATTAAGCGGTTCTATATAACTGCTTCCACAAAATTCTGATTGAGGGGTGTGATATACCAGCTTCCACCAAATACGGATTGAGGCCTGCAATATACCTGCTTCCACAAATACTGCTCTTCTCTAGGGACTTTGGCACAGGATCATTTTGAAAAAGACAGGCAGAGGAAGAGGCAGGCCGTTCTACAGGGGTGGTAGGGGTCGAGCAGGTGCACCAGGCCGGAACCTAAGTGGAAAGTTGGAGAAGGTGCGTGCAATTACGTCAAAGGACGCACCAGAGTTAGTTGAGTGGCTCACTCAGCCTTCGGCTTTTGCACCCTCCTCAGCCTCTGTATCTGCACCCTTCTCACTCTCTGCTGTGTGTACCCCCAAAGACACGACCACCATAGCCCCTCCACTTGAGTCAGAGGAATTATTTGTCCATCCATTCCCAGACCTTACCGATGTGCAGCCATTCTTGGCATCAGATGAGGAAGAGAAGGTAGCAACGGCCGCCACCCAGCGATCTGACGATCAGCCCAAGGAGGATGGTCCCTGCTTTTGCTGCCTACTCAAAGATATCTAATGTCAGTGTTGGTGACTATGATGATGTTGATGGATGTCACGTGGGTGCCCACAAGAGAGGAAGAGGAGGGGAGTTTAGAAGAGAGACAGAGCAGCAGATAGGGAGGAGAAGCAGAAGAAGCAGGCAGAACTCGCAGTGCACAAGAGGCAAAAAGCAGACTGCAAATGTATCTGGAGCGAGCCATCCACCATGCACGATCACATCTTGCGCTCCCAGGACACCGGCACATGGCTCCGCAGTGTGGGCTTTTTTTAACGTGTCAGCTGCTGACAATAGTGTTGCCATCTGCAGCCTGTGCTATAAATGCATAAGTCGCAGTAAGTCCACTCACCTAGGGACAACCGCCTTAAGAAGGCACCTGGCCTCCCATCACCGAACCCAGTGGGAGCAACGCCGTCAGAACCCTCAAAGCCACACTCCCGACACTCCATGTCCTGCCTCCTCTCCTCTCTCCTCCCATTTGTCCTCCACTCCACCTTCCAACGTGCCGTCGTCACATTCATCTGGCAGAAGGCAGGCTTCCGTGGCCCAAATGTTCGATCGTAAAAAGTTAATGACGCCGGATAACCCTTTTTTTACCAATCCAGCCATCTGGCCCATCAAGACTCACTCTCATTTCATCAGTCCATAAAACCTTAGAAAAATCAGTCTTGAGATATTTCTTGGCCCAGTCTTGACGTTTCAGCTTGTGTGTCTTGTTCAGTGGTGGTCGTCTTTCAGCCTTTCTTACCTTGGCCATGTCTCTGAGTATTGCACACCTTGTGCTTTTGGGCACTCCAGTGATGTTGCAGCTCTGAAATATGGCCAAACTGGTGGCAAGTGGCATCTTGGCAGCTGCACGCTTGACTTTTCTCAGTTCATGGGCAGTTATTTTGCGCCTTGGTTTTTCCACACGCTTCTTGCGACCCTGTTGACTATTTTGAATGAAACGCTTGATTGTTCGATGATCACGCTTCAGAAGCTTTGCAATTTTAAGAGTGCTGCATCCCTCTGCAAGATATCTCACTATTTTAGACTTTTCTGAGCCTGTCAAGTCCTTCTTTTGACCCATTTTGCCAAAGGAAAGGAAGTTGCCTAATAATTATGCATACCTGATATAGGGTGTTGATGTCATTAGACCACACCCCTTCTCATTACAGAGATGCACATCACCTAATATGCTTAATTGGTAGTAGGCTTTCGAGCCTATACAGCTTGGAGTAAGACAACATGCATAAAGAGGATGATGTGGTCAAAATACTCATTTGCCTAATAATTCTGCACGTAGTGTATATGCTTGATAGGCTGCTCCAGCAGTGTGCCGTTAACGACTACCTGTACGAACTCTGCAGCAGGACAGGTTCTGGGGAGCTTGGTTTCTTTTCACCGCACCATCGGTGATATCGTAGCTTACGCCTTCTTTCTGGAGTGTGCTTTGCAACGTGTCATTGATCAAGCTATCGAGGAGCAGGAGCTGGAAGATGAGGAAGTCGCAATGCCGAATGAATTCCCAGGGGGGCTACTCCATCTGAGACAAGTCAGCATAAGTCTGAAGAGGAGTCAGAGGAGGATGGTGGCTGGGGGGAGGAGGAGGAGCAAGAACAGCAGGCTTTGAGGGGGACTTTAAACTTTTCAGAGATCCCTGGTGTTGTCCGTGGCTGGGGGGAGGAGACCGAGGACGACATTCTCCTGGGCGATAAGCAGGAGCCAGGGCGCTCCACCGCTTCCAATTTAGTGCAAATGGGGGCCTTCATGCTCCAGTGTTTGAATAGAGACCCCGTATAAAAAGCATAAAGGGCAAGGACCAGTACTGGGTGGCCATGTACTTAGGCCCCCGGTGCAAACACAAAATGGCAGACATGTTGCCAGTATTACAGAGGGCTGGCAGAATGCAGCATTTCCATGTCTTGCTGCGAGAGATGCTGCATTCTGCTATTGCGGGCGCTGGCAGAGGAATTTCCACCCACAGCGAAACAGGTGTGGGTACCAATCCTACCGCGCCTGCAAGAAGAGGGCTGTTTAAAGATGTGTTGGTCACTTCGGATATGAGATCATTCTTGCAGCCAACCCATCGACAGCCGCCCTCCGAATCCAGCCTCAGGGAACGCCTAGACCGACAGGTGTCTGACTACATCGGGTTGACGGCCTATGTGGACGCTCTGAGAAGCGAGGAACCCCTGGACTACTGGGTGTGCAGGCTTGACCTGTGGCCAGAGCTGGCACAATTTGCCATGGAACTCTTGGCTTGCCCCTTGTTGAGGGGCCTGTCTGAAAGGACGTTCAGTGCAGCATGGGATATCGTGACCGATAAGCGCACTCGCCTAGCTCACGAGAGGGTGGACTACCTCACATTTCTAAAAATGAATGAGGCATGGATCTTGGAGGAATTTAACACCTGTGATGACCATGTGTAAATTAATTTCCTCATGCCAGCCCACATATATCCACCACCACCCAGAACAACGAATGGTCCTTGTCTTATGTATTACAGCAACATAAAAGGCCTTTTCTGTCAGGTGAATGCCTAATTTTTTAGGCCTCGACTCCAGTGGCCTACAGTAAAATTTTTATTCAGTGACCGCCTAATGTACCTCCAGACACACAATCACTAGTTCTTTTCTGTCAGGTGAATGCCTAATTTTTGGGGCCTGTACTCTACTGGCTTACAGTAAAGTTGTTATTCAGTGACCGCCTAATGTACCTCCAGCTACATAATCACTTGTTATTTTCTGTCAGGGGAATGCCTAATGTTTGGGGCCTGTACTCCACTGGCCTGCAGTAAAATTGTTATCCACTGACCGTCTAATATACCTCCAGCCACATAATTACTGGCCTACGTTAAAATTGTTATTCAGTGACTGCCTAATATACCTCCAGCCACATAATTACCAACTGACCATTAATCAACTGACCGTCTAATATACCTGCAGTCACATCATCACTTGTTCTTTTCTGTCCAGTAAATGCATAATTTTTTAGGTCTGTACTTCACTTCTGTACCCTACTGGCCTGCAGTAAAATTGTTATCCACTGACCGCTAAATATACCTCCAGCCACATAATCATGTGTTCTTTTCTGTCAGGTGAATGCCTAATGTTTGGGGCCTGTACTCCACTGGCCTACAGTAAAATTGTTATCCACTGACCGTCTAATATACCTCCAGCCACATAATTACTGGCCTACGTTAAAATTGTTATTCAGTGACTGCCTAATATACCTCCAGCCACATAATTACTTGTTCTTTTCTGTCAGGTGAATGCATAAATTTTGGGGCCTGTACTCCACTGGCCTACAGTAAAATTGTTATCCACTGACCAACTAATATACCTCCAGCCACATAATTACTTGTTCTTTTATGTCCGGTGAATGCCTAACTTTTGGGACACGTACTCCTGTGGCCTAAAATAAAAAATTTCTAGGCTCCAGCAGGGCACATTTTTGAAAGTTTCCCTTTAAGACGCATAAAAATGGCCCCTGATTAAGATACATATTTTTGGTGGGAATTTTTGCCATTGATCCCCCTTTGGTTTGTCACTGTCCATGTTGTGGGACTATTTGTGTACTTCTAGTAAGTATTTGGTGGCTGCAAATATGAGCTGAAGGTTTTTCAGGTTCGCCTGCCTATAAAGTGAATGGGGCCCGCCACGAATGCGCGGTTCGCAAACATTTGATCGCGAACGTGCGTTCTTGTTCGTGAAACGTCCCGGCCAATGTTCATCCATCACTAATGAGAAGCAGCACTTGTTTACAGTCTCCATTACCACAGCAACACATTACCACAGTCTGTCCTGTCCGTCCTCTATGTACTTCATGTCTCCTCATGGACTCCATTCCTACAGAGACTCCGCTAAAGTTCTTATCAGCTGTATTCAGGATCATAATCCTTGACAAGTAGAGAGGAGGAGGAGGAGGCAGCTTTTTACCTCAGTGTTGTAAAGTAACTTGTCCTCATGTGTGATGTGTGAACTAATGGGACAGCGGCCATTTTATTTCACTTAATGATTGCTCCCCAGACAAAACTAGCCATTAAAAAAAATGAAAGGTATTTGAGAATATATTTATAATAAAGTAATATTTAAGTATTTAAATTTTCTAATTCTTGGAAAACCCCTTTAATAAAGATGTTATGTAACTGTTATTACATGTAATGTGCCTGGTGGTCTAGCAGGTGGGCAGAAGTGGGCTAGTCCTGCTTCCTACCAAGGAAGAAGTTGCAGGAAGCTGTTGTCGAGTTGAGAGTACAGTGGAGTGGAGTGTGGAGTTGAGAGTTGAAGCAAGAGAGTGAAGCAGCATAGTGTGGTGAGGGAGTATTTCCCCTGACTGCTGCAAGAGTTTTAGGAAAGTAGCTCAGACAGCAGCCCATTCCTGATATGTAAAAGGAATTAGTACTTCTGAGAGTGGAGCCTAGTTATGAGAAACCCCATCTCAACAAAACGGGTCACGGGATACCTAACTCTCCTAAGAAACAGATAGGAACCAGACTGAAGCCAGAGATTAGCACAGCAGCAGAGAGATAAACCAACGCATTCACATTTACCTCCCATTTACCCTTCGCCTGCTGGAGCCAAAAGAAAGATCAAGTATTGTTTGGATGACACAAGTTTATTACAAGTTTATTCAAGTAAAAATCATTGAACTTTACCAAGTCTGGACTCTACATTCTCCACCAACTATAACTCCTTTGTTGCTATGGAGTCTAACCCCACGGAACGACAGTTTCCAGGTACAGTAGATGCACTGTGACACAAACTATTAGGACCACTCGGCATTCCTAAACACTGGGACTTGACTGTGCACACATTTTCACTATTCAGTATGTGCTAAACACTTTTGCAAATGCATCTCAGTTTTTTTGTGGAAAAATTGAGTTTAGTAAAATCTGAGAGCAGAAAACCGGCATAAAGGGCTTCATAAATCCCCCCCCCCCCCCCGATATTCTTAAAGGGGTTCTCCAGAAGCCCTGCAATTCAGCACCCTAAACTGCTCTTGTGAGTACCAGATCTCCTTTCACACAGTTACCACGACTTCTCCATATAAGCAGCTGTACCTAAGACAAAAATTTGTGTCATTCAGTGCTATGCGGGTCAATGGCACTAACTGCAGTTCTTAAGTCATCAATATTAAAAGTACCACTGAGTTTTCATAAAACCATTGATAAGTCAAAGCCACATATCAAAGGCGAGTGCAGAGACCCCCACCAATCGCTAGAACGAGGAGAGAGAAGTGCTCATATATCGCTCCCTCTGCTCACTGCAGTGAGGAGAAAGAACGCAAAATGTGAATCCTCTCGCCTCATTCTAGGGATCGGTGGGTATCTTGATGACCCTTTAAGCGAAGCTCTCACCTCTCCTGACTTGTCTGTTTTAGTACATATCTGCAATCTTCACAAAATAACTAATTCTACCACCTCTGCTATCCCTCCTAGAAATGTATGAATATATTGATAAGTGGGTGTTATCAGTTGGGGGGTGGGCGTGTCTGTGTACAGTCTGACATTGTCCAATCAGTATCTGACTCTATCGGGACAGACCCCTTTGACAAGGTGAATGCCCAGTTGTTAATGTATTCATACATTTCTTGTAGAAATAACAGAGGACTGACACATACTGTATGTCATTATAAGAAAAGATGCTTCAAATACAGTATATACTACAATACACGACAGGAGTGGAGACAGGTCAATTTAAAGTCCTATATTACCCATTTAAAAATAGTTAGAAGGTTCTTTCCTCAAATGTATTGGCTTGGATATAGAAGTGGCGAGTGAGCAACATGTCCTGTGAACCTTATTAGGCTAATCTCACACAGTTAGGCCCCTTTCACACGAGCGTGACGGATTGGCTCCGGATGCGTTCAGGATGCGTTCAGTCAGTTTTGTCTACGATTGCGTTCAGTTGTTCAATTTTTTCCGTGCGGGTGCAGTGCGTTTTGATGCGTTTTTCACGCTCGTGATAAAAAACTGAAGGTTTACAAACAACATCTCCTAGCAATCATCAGTGAAAAACGCATCGCACCCGCACTTGCTTAAGGATGCAATGCGTTTTTCACGCAGCCCCATTCAGGTCTATGGGGCCAGGACTGCGTGAATAAACAGAATATAGAACATGCTGCGATTTTCACGCAACGCAGAACTGATGCGTGAAAAACAACGCTCATGTACACAGACCCATTGAAATGAATGGGTCAGGATTCAGTGCGGGTGCTATGTGTTCTCGTGTGAAAGGGGCCTTAGTGTTTGGTCACTGTTTGGTCAGGGATTTCCCTCAGAACTCATTCAGACAACCGTATATTTGTGTCTGCAATTTTGCGGATCGGATGCAAGCCCATTCATATCAACGGGGCCCGCAAAACATGCAAACAATACACCGTATGCTGTCTGCATCCGTACTTCCGTTCCGCACTTGCGGACAAGAATAGGTATTTCTATCATAGGGCTGGCCGATTAGTTCTGCAAAATGCGGAATGCACGCGGCTGGCATCCGTGTTTTGCAGATTCACAATATGTGGACAGCAAAACAGACACGCAGGGGCGTAACTACCATAGCGGCAGACCATGCAACTGCTATGGGGCCCAGGGCAAGAGGGGGCCCAGTCTTAGTTGGGATTATCTCTTCTTCTACTGGAGGTGAAAACTTGGTCAGGACACTACCCTCTAAAGGAACAACTTTTAGCAAATGAGGGCATGGAAAAATGTCCCAAGGGTCATTGAAAAGGGTTTAGGCAGAAACGCTTCTGTCCTGTGTGGGGGGGGGGTCTAGTTTGATCCTTGCTATGGTGCTCTTACTTCTCTATGTACGCCACTGCAGACACAGTTGTCTGAATGAGCCCTTACTGTGACCAGGAGTGTAGCCTACACAGAGATAAGATAGAATGGGAAGATCTGCACCTGTTCTGTGTTCTTGACCAGCACCTGGTTTAGGCTCACAATCACTGATGGAAATCACTGATCAAACACTGACCATGTGAGAGCGGCCTTACTCCCTTGACGGCCAATCAGTCACAAGAAAGGAAGTGGCTGATCAGGATACAGTCAGCTGCTCTATATCTCTGCATGGAAAGTGGCTGCCCAGGGTCCTACCCTCACCATTGGGCATTGATAGCATATCCTACAGTACTTAGTGTGAAAATGCCTCTATAGTGAAGCGCCATAGTTGTAACTACTGCATAGCCGATTGTCACTGACGTAAAACAGAATATTAATGGAAAGGTGGGTAGGTAATAGAAACCAATGTTTCCATTTTCAGTGGTCCTTAGGAACTGGACAGCAGTAAACTAAATTGTTGTGGGCAACAACCAGTTTTGAAAAATTCCCTCCATTGTGCTTCAGGGCAATTGTTGAGCACTCTCCCCTGTCAGTGATTTATATTCTATACTTATTAATATTAATGGGAAAAGCTCCAGACCCACTATACGTATATAAAACATCCATGAGCATGCATTATATCACCCGAGAATGTGTCTTACCGGATATCCTGTGGAAGATGATTGGGATGGGCTCTGTAGTCACTAACACATCTTCATCATTTTCTGAACTGGACACATAAGTATTATCTGCAGATAAAAAAAAACTATTTTCAAAACCTGTAAAACATACATATATTTTCTCCCTCAGCCTTGGAGCTACATAACTTTTACGTGAATCATACGCCAAGAATTAGCACAATGGACACACAAATTCAGCTCGGCTAGAAGACCAAAAGAACAAGTAAAATTGGGTTATTTGTCATGAACAGGATCTGACAGGCATCAAATTATCAGACAATCTGGATTATCCGGTTATTTATAAGAATGAATTCACATTTCACATACATATGTACAAAGATCAGGTTTAGGAGATTTGGCCAGCGACCCGAAACCATGAGATTCTGCCAATCGTGCATTGTTTCCTAGTCTCCACTGACCAGGAGCACATTAGAGAAGAAGCTCAGCAAGACAAGACGTCTGCACCAAAGCATTTAAAAAGGAGGCACCAAGTTTATACTTGTGATATGTGCATAAAAATAAAGGATAAATAAAAGGGTGGATTTCAGGGAAAGATATGGAAAACCCCAAAACGAGCCTTGTTCCAACTAGGGTTGGGCCATGACTACAGGGATGCAACCCATAAGATAGCTTTTTAGTTTTCTTATTTTGCATTAAATATTCTACAATTAATGTATTATCTAAGGCTACATTCACAAGATGGCCATTAAAAAAGACTCAGTGGCAGTTATTTATGGCTATTCTGCATGTGTATCCTTTTTCTCATGGTTTATCCGTTTTTAACAGCCGTTTTACATAGTTTTTCTTTTTTTTAACCACCGTGAAAAACATAATTTTTTTTTTTTAGCATCCCAACACCTGCAATACCCTCAGTACACCCCCACACTGTCCCCAGTATCTATAATGGCTCCTATGTAGTGCTCCCAGTCTCCATAATGGCTCCAGTATATATAAGGCCCCACACAGTGCCCCTTGTATATAAAATGCCACCAACAGTACCCCCCTGTATATAAAATACCCCCAATAGTGCCAGCCTGTATATAAAATTAACCCAAATAGTGCCCCTTGTATATAATATGGCCCCCAATAGTATTCCCTTAGTATAAAAAAAAAAAGACCCCAATAGTGCCCCCAGTATAAATAAGCCCCCCTTCCATAGCGGCACCAATTTTGCTGGGTATAGAAAGAATACCTCATGCACTTGAACGCGCTGACACTCTCTGCACTGACAGGACTTGACGCTCCCTGCCTGATGATGTCACATGTGATGTGCCTCTTCTCCAAGTGGATGACATGAGTATTTTTTATTTTATTTTAACCCCTGAAAGGCACTTGCAAACTAGTTTGTAACAATCGTTAGACCGGTGCACACTGTCTATATGGGTGTTAAAAACTGGTCAATTGATTTCAGTGGAGTCCGTCTGGCCATGAAAAATAGGACATGTTCTATTTTCTGATGGCCACTATTCACTGGACATGTGAATAGCCCCATAAACTTTGATTGGTTCTAAAAACACGGTCATTACGTAAACTACCGTCACACAGCTGTTTTTCACAGCCGTCATGTGAATGTAGCCTACACTAGACCAGTTCTAGCATTCTTTAGCCTTTCCATAACCTAATTTACACTTCAACTACTGGGAAGGAATAACCTACTGGATAGCTTTGCTTCACCCCTATATTTAATCACTCGCCCACTCATGCCTCCTGCACCTCAAAAACACTGTTAGAATTCACCCCTTCCTCACTATGGAAACAACAAAAACTCTGTTGTCCTGATCCATTCTCGTCTTGATTACTGTAACTCATTACTGCACAATCTTCCCTTCACTAAACTCCAATCCATCATGAACGCAGCAGCCAGGCTCATCTACCTGTTCAGTCGCCACTTCAATGCCTCCGCCCTGTGCCAGTCATTGCAGTCATATCAGTAAGATAAGAACTGAGCTATAATGAGTGTTCATAAGGTCAGAGAGCAGAGATAAGGAGTCTGTTTGCTCCTGGTCTGACGGAAAAGACAGAAAATCCAAAGGGTGCTTCTAGAGCAGTGTTTCCCAACCAGTGTGCCTCCAACTGTTGCAAAACTGCAACTCCCAGCATGCCCGGACAGCATTTGGCTGTGCAGCATGCTGGGAGTTGTAGTTTTGAAACAGCTGGAGGCACACTGGTTGGGAAACACTGTTCTAGAGCATCTCAGCTCTGTACAGAAAAAAGGATGCCATATTTTTTTTTAATAAAGACCAATTAAAAAAATTATTTTTAGCTCAAAATAAGTACAATGGAATAGTAAAAAAAAATTGCCCCCAAAAGGTGTACATATCCTTTAAGACTAACATCCTTCGTAATCTCAATCTCTCATTCACGTCTCCTAGACTTCTCTTGAGCTGCAGCAGTTCTCTGGAATGCCCTACTCCAGGCAATTATTGTGTTAAGCTGGTCGGACCATTGTACAAAATGAGCATTTTTTACCTTTTGCGTCAATGCTTCCTCCTCCTCATGTAACCTCTTGTGAGCAGGGCCCGCACTCCTCTTGTTTTAATCTCGTTGTAACATCTGATTTTGTTTATACATGAACCCTCTGATTGTAAAGCGCTGCAGAATATGTTGGCGCTATATAAAGGAAGATCTTGCATTTAGAAGCCATTTTTTCAGTTAATGCTAATACTGTATTTTTTGATGGATGCTGATTGTATTTGTGACAGAATGACCCATCATGTTGATGAATGTTAGGGTCAGGATAAATGGCCTCCAACCGCTTTTAATTATACCTGTTCAATAACAGCAGCCAATACTAATAAGTGATGTATGTGTATTTAATAATTAATAATGTATGTTCATAAAGCGAGCATTGGATGAACATACAGAATTGTATTATTATTATTATTATGTTATGCACTTATATAGCGCCACTATTTTCCGCAGCGCTTTACAGACATTAGCATCCAACTGTCCCCAATGGGGCTCACAATCTAAGGTATTGTATCTGAATATAAAATGCATGTGTATGTGCATTTAATAAGCACAGAGAAAGCATTGTATGTACAATACCGTAGCAGGCATTGAACAGTATACAAATATAATAAGCATTTCATATGTACAGTATATAGTATGAATTGTATGTACACATAGAAAGCAATGAATGTATACTGCATTTTGCATTGTATGTGCATATACTGTGGCAGTTATTTGCATTGTATGTGCATATACTGTGGCATTTATTGTATTATAAGCACTGTATGTACATATTGTAAGCACTGCATATACAGTACATATAATATGCACCGTACAAAGTACACAGTACGTATAGTAAATAGTATTTTAGGTGTGCAGCATCCCCCGCGGCGAAGGCAAAGGTTCCCCAGCAAATGGGTTTTACGTGCAATTTTTATATGTATGCTGCAAAAAGATCAAAAATGTGATTTACGGTCTACTTTTATAGCACCCTTCCACCTTCTGGACAAATCATCCTACCACCTCCAATACTGGGCCTGCTGTGCTCCCCAATACTATACTGTAGAAACAGATAAACCCCCTGATAATAGTAGTACCATGCAGATATTGCCCTTCAATAATTATTAGCACACAGTGCCCTAAAATAACTGCGCCCAGCAAATAGTGCCCCTGACACTAATAGTGTAAACATAACGTCCCCCAAAAATAATTGTGGTAAGCTGATACTCTGCCAAGGTGCCCCCACAGTAATAGTGCTCCCAAAAGTCCCACCAATAGGAATTATTCTCTGCTAGAGCACACATGGTAGTAAAAGTGCTCCTACAGTGCCCCCAACATGTCCCCACTGTGCCCAAGAAGTAATAATGCTCCCATAGTGCCCATACTAGTAATCATGCTCCCAGTAGTAATAAAGCCCATCATAATTCCCCCAGTATTAAAAATTCTCCTTATAATGTGCCAGTGCAAAAAATACCCCCTTTTAATGACCCCAGTTGAGCTAATGAGCTAATGTCACCATAGTGCCCCCATAATGTGCCAGTAAGATGTGCCCCCATAGATGCCCCCTAATAATATGCCAGTAACAAGTGCCACCAATAATGTGCCAGTAAGAAGTGCCCCCATAGATGATCCCACAGTGCCCCCCAATAATGTGCCAGTAAGATGTGCCCCATAGATGTCCCCTAATAATGTGCCAGTAACAAGTGCCCCCATAGATGCCCCCTAAACATTTGCCAGTAACAAGTACCCCTTTAGGTGCCCTCCAATCATTTGCCAATAACAAGTGCCCCATAGACCCCCCAATCATGTGCCAGTAACAAGTGCCCCCATAGATGCACCCCAATCATGTTCCAGTAACAAGTGCCCCCATAGATGTCCCCCAATCATGTTCCAGTAACAAGTGCCCCCATAGATGCCCCCCAATCATGTTCCAGTAACAGGTGCCCCCATAGATGCCCCCCAATCTTGTGCCAGTAAGTAGTACCATATAAAAAAATAAACACTTACTTACCTCCATCAGGCTGGCAGCGATACGATGCAGGCCTCTTCCGGCCTGTGTCCCGCGCTGTACGGCTCAGGCGGCGTGATGACGTCATCGCGCCGTCTGCATCGGCCTCTGATATTATGCAGGCCTAGTGCCTGCAGCCTATCAGAGGAAAGGGGAAGGGAGAAGCCCCTCTCTCTCCCCTGCCCCGCCACAGCACAATTATCTGTATCGCTGTCCTGAGGATGGCGATACAGATGACTATGGAGATGAGCGCATCCACAATGAAAGTGTTCATCTCCATGTGCCCCCTCCGCTTCCCCCCACTTGTCACCAGGGCCGCGCCGCCTGGGGCCATCGCATCACTTTGCCTAATTGGCGGTGTGGCACGCCCCCAAGAGCAACTGGACCCGGGCAGCTGCCCCTTTTGCCCCGCGTTAAAGATGGCCCTGCTAATAGCTTTGGTCAGCAAATAACTTTCTGTCTGACTCCTAAGCTCAGCCATGCACATTTCTGGACCTCCTTGTATCTTTTTTTTTTGTACGAAATGCTGATATCTTTCTCTCAGTAGACAATCCACATAGAAGACGATCGTCTGTAACTTTAGTCCAGTCCTGTGAGGACTGGAGCACATGCTTACTCACTCTTCCTCCTGTAACTCACAACTTAGGCCTCATGCACACGACAGTATTTTTTTGCGGGCCGCAAAAAGGGGTTCCGATGTTCCGTGATCCGTGTCCGTTTTTGTTTCCGTGTGTCTTCCTTTTTTTTGGGAGGATCTCCAGACATAAAGGAAAGTTAAAAAAAATCAGTTTGCCATGCAAATGATAGGAAAAAAACGGATGCGGATGACAATCTTGTGTGCCTCCTCGTTTTTTCACTGACCCATTGACTTGAATGGGTCCGCGAACCGTTTTCCGTGAAAAAAATAAGACATGTTATATAAACCATGGATCACGGACGCGGATGACAAATGGTGCATTAGCCGAGTTTTCAACGGACCCATTGAAAGTCAATGGGTCCGCAGAAAATCACAAAAAACGGAACAACAGACACGGAATGAAACAACGGTCGTGTGCATGAGGCCTAACTCATTGAGCTAGGGGCATATCCAGGATCCACACTCAAACTTCCTGTAAGGGCTAAGTCAGAGTTGATTAAAGGGATTCTGCAGTTTGTTTAAACTGATGATCTCTTCTCTGGATAGATCATTAGCATCTGATCGGCGGGGATCCAACACCAGGGACCCCCACCGATCAGCTGTTTGAGACGGAAGCAGCGCTCCAGGAGCGCCACGGCCTTCTCGCTGTTTACCGCAGACCCACTGACGTCACGACTAGTATCAACTAGCGTGGGAGGGGCTAAGCTCTGTTCACTTGAACGTGACATCAGGACTAATATCAAATGGCCTGGGCGCGGCTAAGCTCAATTCAAGTGAACAGAGCTTAGCCCCGCCCAGGCCAGTTGATACTAGTCGTGATGTCACTGGGCCGGCGGTAAACAGCGAGAAGGCCGGGGCGCTGCTGAAGCGACGCTTCCGTCTCAAACAGCTGATCAGTGGGGGTCCCGGGTGTCGGACCACCGCCGATCAGATGCTGATGATCTATCCAGAGGATAGATCATCAGTTTAAACAAATCGCAGAACCCCTTTTACTATATCATTCCTAAACATTATCAACCTGGGTAATATGACATAACATAAATGAACAAAACAATTTGCAAGTACTCCCTGCTCTGGGGTACTGCACATAAATTGCGGTATGCACTGTAACAACACATAAAGTATCTGTTCTTACAATGCTACACCTACGAAACGATAGCAATAGCCTTCGTAATGTAAATGATACATTTATCTCAGGCCAGTCAACAACTTAGACATCCGTCCACGTATTAATTGTTCCTGGAAAACATCTATTGATTGAGCTGGTATCTTGATTATTAGTAGTGTTGATCGTGAATATTCTAATCACAAATTTTTATTGCGAATATCAGCACTCCGAGAATTCATAAAGATGTAGAATTCATGTGCTATATATTCTAGTTATTTTTTTTTTTCATCAGTAACCTCCCTTCTTGCTTTTGGACCAATGAGAAGGCTGCAATGTCTTTGTCAGAGCTTAGCAACATCCCTAGCAACCAATAGGAAAGTTGCCTACCCCTTACTATATAAGAACCTCCCCAGCAGCCAGGTTCTGCTGTGTTTTTGCAGTTCTGAGAGAGAGAGCAGTGACATTGCTGTGCTCTGTGCTTTCATCTGGATCCTATTCCTTATCCAATTACATTAGATAGTTAGCTCATATACAGTGGGGCAAAAAAGTATTTAGTCAGCCACCAATTGTTCAAGTTCTCCCACTTAAAAAGATGAGAGAGGCCTGTAATTTTCATCATCGGTACACTTCAACTATGAGAGACAGAATGGGGGGAAAAAATACAGGAAATCATATGGTAGGACTTCTAATAATTTAACCTCTTCAGGACACATGACGTACCGGTACGGCATGTTGTCCTGGTACTTAAGGACACAAGACGTACCGGTACGTCATGTGTATTTCCGATCACCGCTGCCCGGCTAAAGGCACCTTGGCTAAATGCGTGGGGGGGGTCCCGTGACCTGCGATTTGCATTTTTTACCTGCGGTTGCGGCGGTGGCGGGCGGTGCCATTGGGTCCCCATGCGGCTGTAGGGGGGACCCGATGGCATGAAAGGCAGCGCGATGCCTAAGGAAGGCATCGCACTGACTTCTGGTGACGAGCCTGTGAGATCCAGCCCCCTGGATCTCACAGGCTGGAAGCTGTATGAGTAATACTCACTGTATTACTCATACAGCCTATGCATTCCAATACAGAAGTATTGGAATGCATTGTAAAGGGATTAGACCCCCAAAAGTTCAAGTCCCAAAGTGCAACAAAAAATAAAGTTAAAAAAAAGTTTAAAAAATAAAGTTTTCCCCCAAAAAATTTAAAGTTTCAAGTAAAAATAAACAAAAATGTCATCTTCTCCAAATAAAGTAAAAAAAAATTGGAAAAAAATAGGGGGGAAAAAAAAGTATACATATTAGGTATAGCCACGTCCGTATCGACCGGCTCTATAAACATATCACATGACCTAACCCCTCAGATGAACACCGTAAAAAATTAAAAATAAAAACTGTGCTAAATAAACAATTTTTTTGTCACCTTACATCACAAAAAGTACACCAGCAAGCGATCAAAAAGGCGTTTGCCCACCAAAATAGTACCAATCTAACTGTCACCTCATCCCGCTAAAAATGAGCCTCTACCTGAGACAATCTCCCCAAAAATAAAAATAAACTATGGCTTAGAATATGGAGACACTAAAACATAATTTTTTTTGTTTTAAAAAAGCTGTTATTGTGTAAAACTTACATAAATAAATAAATAAAAAGTATACATATTAGGTATCGCCGCATCCGTATCGACCGTCTCTATAAAAATATCACATGACCTAACCCCTCAGATGAACACTGCAAAAAAAAAAAAAAAAAAACTGTGCTAAATAAACCATTTTGGTCACCTAACATCACAAAAAGTGTAATAGCAAGCGATCAAAAAGTCATATGCACCCCAAAATAGTGCTAATCAAACCATCATCTCATCCCGCAAAAAATGAGACCCTACCTAAGATAATCTCATACGGGGTGTTTCTGTGAACTACAGAATCAGGGCCATAAATATTGAGTTTGGTTTGGCTGTTAACCCTTGCTTTGTTACTCGAAAAAAATTATTAAAATAAAAAATCTGCCAAAAAAGTGAAATTTAGAAATTGTATCTCTATTTTCCATTAATTCTTGTGAAACACCTAAAGGGTTAACAAAGTTTGTAATCAGTTTTGAATACCTTGAGGGGTGTAGTTTCTAGAATGGGGTCATTTTTGGGTGATTTCTATTATGTAAGCCTCGCAAAGTGACTTCAGACCTGAACTGGTCCCTAAAGATTTGCTTCTAAACTTCTAAGCCTTGTAACATCCCCAAAATATCATTCCCAAAATGATCCAAACATGAAGTAGACATATGGGGAATAGTAATAACTATTTTTGGAGGTATTACTATGTATTATAGAAGTAGAGAAATTGAAACTTGGAAATTTGCAATTTTTTCAAAATTTATGGTAAATTTGGTATTTTTTTATAAATAAATTTTTATTTTTTTACTTCATTTTACCAGTGTTATGAAGTACAATATGTGACGAAAAAACAATCCCAGAATGGCCTGGATAAGTCAAAGTGTTTTAAAGTTATCACCACTTAAAGTGACACTGGTCAGATTTGCAAATAATTGCCTGGTCCTTAAGGTGAAATAAGGCTGTCCCAAAGGGGACAAAGGGGTTAATTGGTAAATTCCTCGGTAAAAAAAGTATTTGGTCACCTACAAACAAGCAAGCTTTCTGGCTCTCACAGACCTGTAACTTCTTCTTTAAGAGGCTCCTCTGTCCTCCACTCGTTACCTGTATTAATTGCACCTGTTTGAACTTGTTATCAGTATAAAAGACACCTGTCCACAACCTCAAACAGTCGCACTCCAAACTCCACTATGGCCAAGACCAAAGAGCTGTCGAAGGACACCAGAAACAATTGGAGACCTGCACCAGGCTGGGGAGACTGAATCTGCAATAGGCAAGCAGCTTGGTGTGAAGAAATCAACTGTGGGAGCAATTATTAGAAAATGGAAGACATACAAGACAACTGATAATCTCCTTTGATCTGCAAGATCTCAACCCGTGGGGTCAAAATGATCACAAGAACGGTGAGCAAAAATCCCAAAACCACACGGGGGGACCAAAGTAACAAAGGCTACCATCAGTAACACACTACGCCGTCAGGGACTTAAATCCTGCAGTGCCAGACGCGTCCCCCTGCTTAAGCCAGTACATGTCCAGGCCCGTCTGAAGTTTGCTAGAGAGCATTTGGATGATCCAGAAGAGGATTGGGAGAATGTCATATGGTCAGATGAAACCATATGAACTGATTTGTGTAAACTACTGATTTGTGTAAAGGAAAGAATGAATGGGGCCATGTATCGTGAGATTTTGAGTGAAAACCTCCTTCCTTCAGCAAGGGCATTGAAGATGAAACATGGCTGGGTCTTTCAGCATGACAATGATCCTAAACACAAATGCTTTGTAAGAAGCATTTCAAGGTGTCGGAGTGGCCTAGCCAGTCTCCAGATCTCAACCCCATAAAAATCCTTTGGAGGGTGTTGAAAGTGTTGCCCAGCGACAGCCCCAAAACATCACTGCTCTAGAGATCTGCATGGAGGAATGGGCCAAAATACCAGCAACAGTGTGTGAAAACATTTGATCTCTGTCATTGCCAACTAAGGGTATATAAAAAAGTATTGAGATGAACTTTTGTTATTGACCAAATACTTATTTTCCACCATAATTTGCAAATAAATTCTTAAAAAATCAGACAATGTGATTTTCTGGATTTTTTTTTCTCATTATGTCTCTCATAGTTGAGGTATACCTATGATGAAAATTACAGGCCTCTATCATCTTTTTAATTGGTAGAACTTGCACAATTGGTGGCTGACTAAATACTATTTTGCCCCACTGTATATAATACAAATAGTTAGTGGGAGATAGTCAGTGTAGGTTAGATAGTGATATAGGGATATAGTGCAGGGTGTTAGGTAGTGTGATAGGAATTACTGTTTCTCTGCTGTCCATACAATACATGCTACAGACATAGTGCTGTGATGTCACAACAATACTTAGTGCACCAATCAGTAATATCTACTCAGACCTGATAAAATGTGAAGTTGCATTTATTGTGCAAAAAATATGCGCATCATTAGTGCCGATTTGCGCAATCACAAAAATAATGACAGGAGATCATGAATTCTAGAATTCATTAATTTATTGCGACTATTATGTGAACAATTCGCGAAATATCGCAAAAACAAATATTGCCTATGCCGCTCATCACTAACTATTAGCACACTACACAGATCCCAGCATTTTATCATCTATATGCCTTACATTACTACAGTGTAATCAATACATATGCAAACATTCTATTAATTTTGAATTTGGAAATAAAATATGTACCCAACCTCAGTCTATTGCAAGGAAATCACCTGTTTCTTCCATTCTTCTGGATCTTCCATTGAATAAATTTAACAAAAAGTAGTAGTCGAGAAAAAGGGGCAAAGACACTACCCTATTAGGAGTGGACCAAAATGAATGCTGTCTGCCTTTCAGATGTACAACTGCATCTATTATTTTGACCAGCCAGCCATCCAGCTACTGAGATTGATTGGAAAGCCAACCCAGGACTTTTTGATTATTATGGGCCATGTGTGACTAGAGCATTGTTATGGGGCGGAGTGGTATTGCCATTTCTACACCCTGCTACTCTCTTTAATCGCTAACCACAAAGTCATCTGTGTATTGATTCCAGGTTCTTTGTCACTGTGCATTGATAATGTTGCTATGAAATTGTTTTGTTAATGTAATGTGCCTGGTTCACCAGCAGGTGGCAGTGGATATATGGCAGTGAGATCTTTAGATAGAATGGAACTTACCATTCCATTGTCCCCCTTTTAGGCAGAAGTTGGCTAGTACCATTTCCTACCAAGGGAGGGGCAGCAGGAAGTGTCTAGTCAGTCTAAGATGTAGCAGCGATGGGAGGCTCCCCTCCTGCAGCAGAAGTCTCTCCAGAGGGAAGCAGCTTATAGAACACCATGCCTTCTTACAGATTTACAGAGCATTGTTATGAGGGAGTCAACAGCCAAAGTCACCCCACTCCAGAGATACCAGTACAGTCCTAAAGTCCAGCTGCCAGAATAGAGACAAGTTTAGCACAGCAGAGAGAGAAAGCAGAGTACTCAAGTTTGCCTGCCAGTTTATGCCAAAGCCTGCTGTAACCAAGAGAAAGCCTGAATATTGTCTGGATACAAGTTGATGCAACTGTTGAACTTTACTAAAGCCTGGACTCAACTTATTCCCCACCTCCACTATTACTCATCCCCTTTATTGCTTTGGAGCCAAACCCTGGGGAGCAATGGTATCCAGGTAGGAGCACCGTGATACATACAGAGACTGTTAGGGGTGCACCACACCACTCAGTGTTTCGATAAACCTGAGACACGATCAGCCCCTGATTGCGTGCCTAAGGTTCTGCAGAGAGACTTTAGAGAGACAAAGAGAAGGAGTACTACAATCTTCATCATTGCTGTTGGCCAATGTGTTGTTATTGGGGAAGGAATTACACTGTGATATGCTTAGAACTGCCCCTTGCTATTGCTGGATGTACTATTATTCCTATTCTGCACTCCAGTAAAGAGGAACTTATTTACTGATATCAACTGGCCTGGTTACAGGCTCCTCCATTATATGCTGGCCACTTAATCCACACTCCTGCCTTACACTTTAAATAAAGTGGTGTCACGGCCATGGCTATGACCGTGACTCTCTATCCGCATGCGGTTGCCTGCGGTTTCGTGTCGGTTAAAACCACAGGTGAGGGCCGCTGGCTTGTGGCCTAACTTGTGGTTGCCGCGGGCAACCCGGTTCTCATGTGTATGTGCAGCAGCAGTCTCAGCGTGGCTAGGCAGCGTGCTGCAGTGGCATGCGGTCTCACCTGACTGCTATTATGTTAGGTGTGTGTGTGGTGTGCACTGTGTTTTATGTTTTGTGTGCACTCCCCCTTATATGTGTGTTTTCCCTTCTGTGTACTGGAAGGGTTAACTTCCTTCCCAGTGTGTGTGTATGATGTCACTGGGTGTGGTTGACCAGTGGGTGTGGCCTTTGGGCCTATATAACCTCTCTCTGTGGCAGGGCTCAGTAGGTTGCTGCAGCCTTGCTAGCTGGAGCAGCCTCCTGTGTTTTTCCATCTGCCTGTGAGAGCCACCACTGTGGTCATAAGATTTAAGTTAAGGTTTCATGTATGCCTATGTCTTTATGTGTGTGTTGTTGGTGGATGTTGTCTGTTGGGACTTTCACATGTCTTTGTGCAGCATACGGTTCTGGATCCTTGTCTCTTTAGGGATCCAGTCAGCAGGGCTGTGGCAGGTTGGTGAACTTCTGTTCGCCTGCCATTTCCGTGTTGCTGTTTCTGTCCCCCTTTTCCCAACAGCTTGGCCATTGAGGCTCCTGCTCCTCCGTGTCAAGGAGGAGTAGGTTGCCTTACCCAGCTCCTAGCTCAGGGATCTGCGGAGGGTAAGATAGGGCTCCGAGGTTCCTGCGCATGGGCCCTCCTACCCTAAAGGTCGGCCCATGCAGGTTAGGAGTTAGGGTCAGGGTAGGGATGCTGTAGGAGGTGACCTGCTCCCTATCCTGTGGCCTCATGGCCGAGTAGCCATTATAACACCTGGCATCTCACGGCTGAGGGTTTCCCCCATCCTCAGCCGTGACAAGTGGACCCCAATCACCACTAGGCAGGAACATAAGACCATAGTGTTCCTCTAGGCAAGAAAGGGTATGCCCTCCAGTCACTGTTTGGCACCAGGGAGAGCCAGAAAGATGGAATTGCCACTGTGAGTACTTCCACAACCACGGCAAAAAAAACACCTCTCCCATACTTCTCTAGAACACTGTTATGGGGGTATCTGTGGTTAGCAAACCGTTATGGTGCATCCATGCCTAGCATACTGTTATGGGGGTACACGTTGCCACAAATTATCGAGGTATATGTTGTTGGCCCATTATTATGGCTCAGGTGTCATTGTACTGTAAATGTTTTTGGTGTGATGGCTGTCTTTCCTGTAATCCATAAGTGAATTTTCATACTTCACATATTCATAACTTAATTTCTACTTGACTACAGCACTCTGCCATTGTACAGAGTAGAACATGACTATGGGGAAATCTTCAAGTTCTCAGTTGCTCATCTCGTTCAACACAATAAAACGGCTCATGGTCACGAAGCACTGGATATTAATAAGAATCTAGACACGTCCTGACTTTTATATTGTTTTCTAGAAATGCTAATCTAGTTTTAAAGGCAGCCTGTACCAGTACAGGATCAAACACAAGCAATTTAGATCCAAAATGTGCCAGCATGTCAACTAATGAAACCCAAAGTCCCAGTTAGGGCTAATTGGCAGTCAAGGGATGGGAAATCAGAGCTCTAAAAATGCCTCTTCCCTCTATTTTTCTTCAGCCATTTACCAAAAATGAAAATATTCGCTACATACATTTACTTCCCTACTGGCAAGTTTGGCTGTTTAGCAGTGACTTAGTTCAGTTTAGTATTTCTAGACTGGAATAGTACATTCCAGTTTAGCTCCCCCCCCCCCCCGTAAGGAGGTGTGGAATGTTCCCACATCCTGCCTCATGGATGGGGAAGGAAGTTCAGTTAGTGTGCCAGCCACCCCGGCTAGGGGAAGGCTGTGCAAGTAAGAGCTCCCAGATATAGGGATCCAAGCCAGCATCTTGTCAAAAGATCGCCATTCCCAGTCTGAGCCCTTCAGCCTCAGCTGGTAGAAAGCAAGCAGCCACCTCCAGAACTCCAGGAAGAAGCATACCCTGTGAGCACAACTGTGAGTAACGTCCAGAGACCAGGAGAAGCCAAATTCCTCCTCAGCTAGTCAGTCCCCAACACAGCAGAAGACAGATAGCGCAGAAGATATAGATTCCTGCCACATTACAGAGCCACAAGCAGACTACTTATCCTGCAAGAGAGCTCCAGGCACATGATAGAAGCAGAAGATAGATTCCTGCCACACATTGGCAATACCTGCTGGGACTTCAGACCATTGCTGTATCTCACAAGGACTACTGCTGCATCAAGTAAAGACCAGTTTGAATTATATTCCAAGTCTGGATCTCAATTATTACTACTAAATCTCTCAATTACTCCTACTAGCAACACACTCATTTTATTGCAAGTGAGCCAGGATCCAGGAGTCCAGCCGTACCCAGGTAGGAGACACCGTTGACATTATACCCACTACTATACAGAGACATTACCCCACTCTGGCATTCCTAACCTGGTACGTGAGTTGCAACATCTTAAAGGGCCCTGAGACTGTACCCTGCGCACGCTGCAATCGGCGTCACAAACAAAACTATTAACTATCATTTACACCTGACCCAGTCATTGCATATTATAGCATCAGAGTGCATTATTCCAATCCAGCTTACTGCATCTGGAAAATCTTTTCAAAATATTAATTTTGCATTTATGGTAAATGTCTGGTTGTTTTTTTGAGGAAAAACTTACCTGGGCTAATATAGCGGGGAACTTTTTCTCAATCCAACCTTAAAGGAACCCCAATAGGATAACCCCTATCCATATGTCCTATAAGTGCATATATGAATATATATAAACCTGAGCAGCTACTCTCGCTCGGAGGCATTCTGTCCACCCATGTGATAATTGAATGGCTGCATGTAATACTACTGTACCTTTCCCCTATGGTCCCTTTCACACAAGCAAGTTTTCCGCGCGGGTGCAATGAGTGACGTGAACGCATAGCACCCGCACTGAATCCTGACCCATTCATTACAATGGGTCTGTGTACATATTTTTTTTTACGCATCACTTCTGCGTTGTGTGAAAATTGCAGCATGTTCTATATTCTGGGTTTTTCACGCAGCCCTGGCCCCAGTGAATGGGGCTTCATTAATAACGCATCGCATCCGCAAGCAAGTGCAGATGCAATGCCTTTTTCACTAAAGGTTGCTAAGAGATGTTGAACCTTTAGTTTTTTATCATGCACGTGAAAAATGAATCAAAACGCATTGTACCCGCGCGGAAAAAACTGAACAACTGAATGCAATCGCAGACAAAATTGCATCCTGAATGCATCCGGACCTAATCCGTCACGCTTGTGTGAAAGATTCCTATATCAGCCAATGCAGGAGAAATAAGCAGCCGATGACAACCCCCCCTCGCAAAATCAGTTGTTTGCCTGGGGTCTGAGGAGATAGACACTCATATTAAAGGGGTTCCTTATAATGAGACAATCTGTTTAATATTGCAACGGTGATTTAAGTGGATTATTCGACTTCTAAAAAAATTACAATAAAAATAGCAAATATTATCAAAAACGCTACATGCATCTCCAATCCTCCACCGATCCAGCGTTGGCCGCTCCAATGGTCCCCCTGTTGACAAGCGGCCAGGATGTGATCACTACAGCCAGGCATTATTTTCAGTAGTCACGTTCTGCACATTACATAAAACCACTGAGGTCAGTAATGGGTCACTTCAAGGCCACTTGCAAGCAAATACTGGGAGGCCTCCAAACCATCGATGCTGGATTGACAAGGGATTGGAGAATTGAGTAGTTTAATAGTTTATATATTTAATTTTTAATTTTATATTTGCTGTTTTAATTTTTTAGAGGTCAGATAACCACTTTAAGTAGTCTCACCTGTTACACAGGAGGTTCATGACTGCTGCTGTCCTGTATGTATGGATGCCAGTTTTCTGTGTGTGAATTAGGACCATTGTTCAATGTGCAAGTATCTTATCTCAATTGCAGTACTGCAAGGGTTAACCTACTTTTACTCTGTAAACTGCTTCGAGGCTGTTCCCAATTGCTAATCAGTTTATGCTATGTAGCTTTGCTGCAGACTTTCACTTCCTTACCTGAGCGATTGGTCTCTACAGAGCTTGCTAGGTCTCTCTAGGTGGCTACAGTCTGTTAAGAGCTATAATAAATTTGTCTGCCTGTGTACTCACCATGTTTCCTTGTTCCTGTTCCGCTGGCGCCTGACCTGATCTGTGCCTATTCACTGCACTGATCCTGTGTTGCCTGCCCGGACCCTTGGATTGTTTCACGGATTCTGCCAGCCCTGACATCTGCCTGTTTCCTGACTATGTCTATTGCCTGTTCCCACGGTGCAACACAAAGGAGTCTCTGATCCCTGTGTGTCAGCAGCCACCCACAGCTGGACTATTCCAAGAAGTAGTGGCCTGATGACTCCCCTGCAGCAATGGCCAGATCCCTGTATAGGGGGTTAAAGGGTGAAAACCAGGGGAGAAATCCTATAGGTAGGATCTGTTGTGGTTCTTGGACAGGACAGGGTAAACACCACAGTAGGAAATCACATTATGTGCTTTCATTAGGAGAAGAGATCATGCTGTAAATTTGGAAGCGCAGTCACAGAGAAATAAAAATCCCCAGGGTTGTCTTCCAGGCTGTCAACAAACTAAAGACGGCTGTTTACAGTGCTTCACAGTTTGTCTAAAGGGCACAGGCTACAGACTGTCTTCAAATAGCTCCTAACTTGTAAAGCCGGAGGGACTCCTATTCCCCAGCACTCCCTTTACCGTCTGCTAATAAAAGCATATTACTGAACTTTACACATTGCAATCCCCTAGAACATTATCCCTGCTACCTACATACTGGAGCTTTGCGGCACTTATTTCCTGCCTGGCGATGAAAATAATCATAAGATAGCTTATGCAATTTAAAGGGACTTATTTGTACTTCTAAAAAGTAATAGCCTATTGCTCCTACAGGACGTGTTTTATAGTTAAAGGGGTTGTCCAAATTTTAACTGTGATCTAAGCAAAACTCCCTCCTCCACCTAGCAGGATCTGTCCAGGGAAGCATACTTGCTTGCACCCTGATGCCCAGTTATGGCTCTCTGTATCCACCATAAACTGGGGGTCACATGCGGTACTGAAGCACAGTAAAGACAGCGATGGATCCATGGAGCTGAAACTGACTGTCAGGGTGCAGGTCACACTATGACTGGTTACACTGGTTGGGGCCGTTATTTACCCCCCCCCTCAAAGTGCACTTATGCATCTCACCACAACTATTTTGGACCCTCCAGTAATTGGCCAGAGCAGAGGGCAGGTATGTAAAGTCTCACTCTCAGGAAGACCTGCCATGTTTGTGTATTATATGGACAACCCACTGATTACATGTAAGGCATAATGTATGTAATACTTCATGGGTTAACGCTGCTGGAGAACGGAACACTTTCTGCGAGAGTCACCAGCAGATTACAGCTCATTGATAGTGCAGTACCCCAGTACAGGGGGTATCTGCAAATGTTTTGTTTGTAATGTTATTACATTTTTGCACTGTACACCAGCAGATGAGGTGTGGTTGGTATCAGGAATTGGGCTAACCACCCCATTACTTGGTAGGAGTGGGCTGGTCCTATTTCCTGCCAGGGGAGAGAAGTGTTAGTTAGCACTGTGAGGAAGCACGTCTCATTGCTCCTACTCCTAGTGCCTTAGGGGCCAGGGAACTAACTCATCTGTGAGACCACTACTCCAGAGAGACCAAAGACAAAACTACAGATATTCTGCAAAGCTACTGCATTACAGTTAGCAGAGTGACCAGCAACCATAGCTATCTAGAATTTGTTGCCAGTTTGGGGCTACGGCTCAGACACCCATCACCTTAGTTCACATGCAGGCCAGGCCGACTCAAAAAAGCCTGCATTACACAGTGGGCATCTACAGCCACATGTGTCAGCTGTCAGAAGTTCAGAGGAGAGATATCAGCAAGATAGCATACCAGAGGTGCAATCATCTGTCACTTTGCCAGCCACCATACCTCATCATATGGGGACAGAAACTGGACTTTGTATAAACTACTACTGGATGTAGTACGACTTCTATTTTGCACTTTGTAAAGAGAAACTTTTACTCTCCTACTGGTGGCCTGATTCTGCATACCACCATTTCAACGCAGTAATCACCAGGGGACAACAGCCTGAGGGAGTACACGGTGACACATCATCTCATCAGGGCCACTATCACTCTCATCCTCTGCACCGGCTCCTCAGGGGCTTGATGCACTAGGGATTCTAATAGCGAGACACTTTGCAATCAACCTATTCAGCCAATTTCAGGGTTGCATCTAACAAATAGGGGTTATCAAACCAATATCCCTTCTCCTGAAAATGTTTGTGTATTTATGAAATATTATTCCCATAAAATAAAAGAGGCACAGGAATAAGGCCAGTAGGGGATCAGTGTAGTATATCAGCAGTATAATTTATTTTTTATTTTTTGCCATTCTGACAATTACAAAACATATTAGTCTGATAACTCTTTAATGATTTGTCTGATCTTTCAGTCATTCTTGGTTCTCCAGCTTAACTTTTATTATTATTCATTTATTTTTTTGGTTCTACAATTTGGACAGAGCAAAGAGCAATGACTACTTCACTACGGCGCTCAGTGTTATTTAGTGGAATTAGAAGTCCGTGTCTCTTTTGTAATGATGCCAGAAGATTAGTTTCTTGTTCGCTCCCTTAGTTTCTTGTCTCTGTCCCTGTGCATGTGAAATCACCCTTAGGGTTCACACAGTGTCGCTTGGCATTGGAAATTTGTCAGAGATTCCACCCCAAAATGCAGTCGGTGGCCACACGAAATCCACCTCCTATTGTTTTCAGTAGAAGACTGCAGTTTACATCCATGACTGTACCAAGAAAAGACATGTCCTTGGCATAGTCGCAGTCATAAACCATAACGGCATGAAGGACAATGCGGCCACCCATTGCGGATGTTAAAAATACAGCCAATGCACGGCCATTTTTCACTGTGGTGTAAGGCCTTAGTGCACTTTATCTCCACTATTAGGAAGAAACGCCAGGATTTGCCCATTCCTAAACACTTTTTAGAGTTAAATCAGTCAGAGAAACAATTTAAATGTTGGATCATTGACCACATTCCTTTACCTAGACGTGGAGGGAATAGAATTTTGCTTTTAAAAAAGAAGAAATAGTTTTGGATACATACATTGAATACTTTGAGAACTAATGGTTTGAATATTGATTTCAATCCAGGAGTATATTCTTAAGGGATTGGTTTGCCTCATAATGTCCTTTTGCATTTTTGTTTTGTCTTTGTTCTGTAGTGGTGATTATTGTTAAACATAAGTGATCATATTAGTTTTTGATCATTCTATTCTCTTTCTCTTATAGTATTTCCGATGAAAGATGTGGAGTAACATGGAGAAGACATTAGCATACTTTATGGATGAACATCGTTATCCCGTGCTTGTCTAGTACAATTGCGTTATTGTTATCTGTGCCATTGTCCAGGTTGAGCCTTGATGTATATATTTTTTATATTGTATCCCATAGTTGTCAGGAGAACCCTGTTTATGGCTGGGATAGGAGGTGTGTATGGGGTGGTGCTTAGATGCGCGATTGGCATGGCAATGCCGTTCGGGCTCATATTACATGCCCAATTATTAGGATGATGTACCCCCTTGACAAAGAGTGTCCACGTCCTATATTTGCTTCCTGCTAGCTGATATTATAATAGCATTCTAACTTGGGACAACTTCACCAATATCCAATATGGCGCTTCCCGACTGATGTTTGATGTGGGCATGCGTGTTGGAACATTGGTAGCAGCTTCCGGTCTGGCCGCATCCGAATGGGGAGGAGATGCGTGATACGTCCACCCCTGGTACGGCATGAGATCACACAGTCGAGAAGCAAATTGGCGCTTGCGCATTGTTAGTTGTTACACTCCGAGTTTGGCCATTGACCGCATGTGGATTTACGATGGTTCTGTGTGGTATATTACTGATCTTATCCTTTGCTCCACCTGTTCATATTTGAATCTAATTATCATGATGCATGGCAGCTGATTTGTATTGGACTCATTTAAGGATTTTATTCATTGTTTGCACTTTATTATTATCAATTTTTGCAATTCACATGCAATCATGTTTTTTATAATTATTGTAATACATTGTATCATGTTATTTCACATTGTATTCACTATTTTTATTATATAAAGTAAAAATAAATAAATAAAAATGTAAAATTAAAAAAACAAAATTGCCTTTTCCTATTAAAAAATATAAAAACTACACATATTAGGTATCACCGCATCCGTAACGACCATCTCTATAAAGATATCACATGATAGACCCCGTCCAATAAACACCATAAAAAAAACGGTGTAAAAAAAAAGCAATTTTTGTCACCTTACATCACAAAAAGTGCAACAGCAAGCGATCAAAAGGGCGTATGACCCCCAAAATAGTACCAATCAAACAGTCAAAAAATGATACCCTATTTAAGACAATCGCCCAAAAAATAAAAAAGCTATGGCTCTCAGAAATGCTATTATTGTGTAGAACTTAAATAAATAAGAAAAAGTATACATATTAGGTATTGTCACGTCCATAACGATCTTCTCTATAAAACTATAACATGACCTAACTCCTCAGATGAACGCTGTAAAAATAAATAAATGAAAACTGTTCCAAAACAGCCAACTTTTGGGTCACCTTGCCCCATAAAGTGTAATAATGAATGATCAAAAAATCCTGTGTACCCAAAAATGGTACCAATAAAACACTCAACACTTTCTGCAAAAAACGAGCCCCTGCACAAGACGATCGGCAGAAAAATAAAAAACATATGGCGTTCAGAAAACCAATCCAGCACAATCTGCCTTCCAAAAACCATATGGCTTTCCTTTCCTTCTGCGCCCTGCCGTGTGCCCGTACAGCAGTTTACGACCACATGTGGGGTGTTTCTGTAAACCGCGGAATCAGGGTAATAAATATTGAGTTTTGTTTGGCTGTTAACCCTCAATGTGTTAAAGAAAAAAAAATTATAAAATGGAAAATCTGCCCAAAAAGTGAAATTTTGAAATTTCATCTCCATTTTCCTTTAATTCTTGTGGAACGCCTAAAGGGTTAACAAAGTTTGTAAAATCAGTTTTGAGTAACTTGACGGGTGTAGTTTCTACAATGGGGTCATTTATGGGGGTTTCCACTATGTAAGCCCTACAAAGTGACTTCAAACCTGAACTGGTCCTTAAAAAGTGGGTTTTGGAAATTTTCTTTAAAATTGTAAAAATTGCTTCTAAACTTTTAAGCCTTCTAACATCCTAAAAAAATAAAATGACATTTCCAAAATGATGCCAACTTAAAGTAAACATATGGGGAATGTTAAGTAATAAATATTTTATTAGGTATGACTTTCTGTTTTAGAAGCAGAGAAATTGAAATTTGGAAAATTGTGAATTTTTCAAAATTTTGGGTAAATTGGGGATTTTTTCATAAATAAAGGTGAAATATATTGACTCAAATATATGACTATCATGAAGTACAATGTGTCACGAGAAAACAATCTCAGAATGGCGTGGATAAGTAAAAGTGTTCCAAAGCTATTACCACATAAAGTGACGCATGTCAGATTTGTAAATTTCGACCTGGACACTGGGGCATCAATGACACTTGGTCATGAAAGGGTTAATGAAGGATAGAGAGAAAGACCAGCTTTCCAAACACGGCCTTGGGAATTGTATATGCCAACTGTAAACACCACATTTAGCGTCCAAACTGTGAGCACAGCAAAGTCATCGCCATTTAGCACAGATTTTGCTGCTGTGGAATTCCGGTAGATCACCACCAAATGTTGTTGTGCCCTGAGAGATAGAGCTCTGGTGATAAATGCCGAATACAAGATCTATCATGGACAAACTTTATGTTTTTCCCATGTTCACAAACAACAGCTTATTCTTAAAATTCAGCTAAAATATGAAAAGAAAACTACTTTACCTGGATAATCCTCTGAGACATGCACAGAATATGCAACACTGTAAAAAAAAAAAGAGAGAAAACAAGTATTATTAGTATTATTATCATTATGCTACAATATTGTTTTTATAGTTTATTTGTTTGTTTATTACACATAATCATATAGTGTTCAAAATGTTTTGACCTCGGAAAAAGAACACATTACGGGATTAAAGGGGAATTTGATTTATTGGCGGCTGGGCTCTCCATAAAATGATCTATTGATTGAATGATAGAACCGAAGTGGAGATTGTGATATACAACTAGTCATTACAGGAGCTGACATTACATGTCTTGTAGCCTGATATACTGGATTTACATCCTTTTCAGGAAAAGTACATTAAATGCAAATGTGAAAGATGAAGGATTCCAAAGCAGATATCTATATTATAGACTAGCAACATGTTCTTAGCAATATATTCGAATGAAGTTTGGACCAAACAAATTCAGTTTGGTTCAGAATAATTCACAAATTGGTTTCTTCCCATTTTGGGGTTCAAGTACAAATCACTGAACGTCAGAATAAGGCCTCATGCACACGACCGTTCCGTTTTATTACAGTCCGCAAACCGTGGATCCGCAAAAAAGAAAGCCGCCCGTGTGCCTTCCGCAATTTGCGGAACGGGCGGCCCATTGTAGAGATGGCTATTCTTGTCCGCAAAACGGACAACAATAGGACATGTTATATATTTTTTTTGAGGGGCCACAGAACAGACCAAAGGATGCGGACAGCACACGGAGTGCTGTCCGCATTTTTGCGGCCCCATTGAAGTGAATGGGCCCGCACCCGAGCCGCAAAAACTGCGGCTCGGATGCGGACCCGAAAAACAGTCGTGTGCATGAGGCCTAACAGTAGTTATGGTGCTAAATATGGCATACCATAATGTGTTCTGCAATCATTACATGGGTTGTAAAGAATTAGAAACACATGGTTGCTTTCGTCCAAAAACTGTGCCACACCGGTCGGTGGGTTATGTATGGTATTGTAGCTCAGCTCCACTGAAGTGAATAAGGAATGGCACTGTTTCTTGGAAGAAAGCAGTCATCTTTTTCTAATCTTGTACAACTGTATTAGTTTTTCCATCAAGCGGGGAGTGTGGCGGGGAGAGGGATTATTAGGCAGTAATTCTGCCTGCTATTAGAACTCCAAAAAAGTAATCAACAGGAGCATAACAAATTATTTGATCTGTTTCTAGACCAACTACTAAAATATTGCACTTTTGCATCTTTGCAAGACATTGCTACCAACATCCATTTTGGTTAGGACTACGCGGTGCGGTTGTGGGTCGTAGCCATTTGTGGTCAAGAACCGAATTAGGCTGTAGCTGCCTTTTATTTAACTGATGAAGACCGAACCGCATAGGCAGCCTTAATTCCTAATGGCCGTGCAGTATTGAAGGTGCCTCCCTCTCCTAAAAAGGTTGTCCAGTGGATACATTTTCTGTTTCTTTGTGGGATCACACACAACAGAACACATTTTCAATTGGAGTAACTTTTTGTGGGGGAGAAAATGCTCCTCTGTCTAAATATTGGTTACGTACTTGTTATGGTTCCTCCTGTTGTTCTTTGGATTCCCTCTCAGAATGTCCATGATCTGTGCTGGGGGTCACACATGCTCAGTAGCTTAGTACAGGCCAGACAACCAGAATCAGAATGATTCCAATTTATTTTTTGTTTTACACCACTTTGTGGCGTATTAAGGTTGCAGATTTTGTCGCAAAGGTGTTTTGGCAAAATCTGTGCCCTGCTCAAGCCACTTTTCCGAAGTGGCGGAAAAAAGGGATGTGGTGTGGGTGGGTAAGAGGGCAGGCCGGCCACTTTATGGCGTGGAAAAATGGCCTTAAACTATACCAGCAAAGGAGCTGGCGTGGTTTATAGGATGCAGCAGCACAGAGAGGTTGAGACTGGCGTATAAATTCTTGGTCTTAATAAATGTTCCCCTTAGTGTTTATTTTACTTTTTATTACTAATTTTCTAAATATTATTTTAGGCTGAGATGTTTCCAATCCGAGCATGCATGTGTATAGGGCAATCAAGAGAGATAGCTATCAGCCAAATGAGCCTTGAGACGACCGTTATCTTATGTGTATGTCCAACATAAAGGATTCCAGAAAACACAGCTGCAAGGCTGCTGAACTGAATGATGAATACTTCATAAAGTTAATGAATTTTATATAAGTGAATAACATACTAATTTTGAAAGGAGTTGCTTCAGGTTGACAACACATTCTCTAAATGACGACCCTCTGATGATCTGTTACCACCAAGCTTTGGCTGAAACCACCAGAAATCATCAGTGAATGGCTGCAAATGTGGCATTATATATCATTGTATTCAAATTCTAAAGGGCAATCACATACTACATATTGCCGAGCCCTCCAGCCACTCTTTGTAACCAGTCTCCAATCTTGCTGGTAGATGTGATCCCAGGCAAGAAACCACTATCTATGATGTCCATACTTCTAATAGAATACATTAGTAACATGCTTAAAGGAATATTGTCATCTTAGATATGTATGGCATATATACAGGGCGTGCCGTAAATGTCTGATAGATACAGTAAAAGTCCCACCTCTGTGGCTCATACCCATCCCGAGTGTACGGTAGCTGTTTTTGTAACTCTCATAGAAATTAATGGAGCATATAGTCACATAGTTACATAGTTGATACGGTTGAAAAAATACATAAGTCCATCAAGTTCAACCAAGGGATAGGTGGGGACGCGAATCCCAGAAGGAAGTTAGACTCGTATTTCTACACATTTTCATAAGCATTAATGTTGTTTACTTGCATGGTGCACACATGCCGTGTCCAACTCACCAGGAACGCAGAGGAACAAAGGATCCCCATTCTGGAGGTAGGAATGTGTTCCAGTGGTCAGACCCACATCTAGTCCACAGTGGGAATACCTATTTAAATGGGTTTCGTCATCTCATACATTGGGGGCATATCGCTAGGATATGCCCCCAATGTATGATAGGTGAGGGTCCCATAGGTGGTACCCGAACCTTTCTCTAAATGGAGTCTGCAAAGAGGAGAGTGGACTGCTCAAGCGCGGCTACCCTCCGTTCGTTTCTATGAGACTGCTGAGAATAGCTGAGCACAGGCTTATCTATCTCCATCAGCCCCAAACAAATGAATACAGTGATGGCCGCGCTTGCACAGTGCACTTTCCATTGATTTCTATGGACACCTTTGAAGTCAATTTATTTATTTTTTATTATTGTTATTAGGGATGACCGAATCGATTTCGGATGAAACATCCAAAGTAGATTTGCATAAAACTTTGTTCTAATACTGTACGGAGCAGGAGCTATTTTCGGGACTTCCTGCCCTTATTTTTAGAGGTAGCCGGGAACCGAACCTATTAGACATTGGGGGCATATTCTATCGATATGCCCCCAATGTATGAGATGACACAATAAAAATCTAATGGAACCCCCCTTCCCGATGATCATGTGCTAATTATAATACTTATGTCCTTTTTCGTTTCTGTGTCAAACTATATGAATTTAAGATTTGTCAAAGCCACATGAAGGAAGTGACTGCATTCAGACTCACTCGGTCTGACTCCCCACTGTCTTTTATTGTTAGTACATGTACAGGATCCTCTTCTTTCCTCCCTAATGGACTTTCACTTCCCTTTGAAGCATCGCTTGTTCTTTCTTTACAAAGATGAACAAAGTCATTTCTCTATTTTCTGCTAACTCTACATAGACATCTCATTACTCCATTGATACTCAATGATCAGGTCAGGTGCACAGAAGAAGACATATGCACCGGGCTTAATGGTATCGTATAGTCATTCTTAATAAAGGCTTGCAAGGCATTAGATACTTTATTGTATGTGCAACTTAATGTGGGAACTAACAGAAAAGAAAATCACTGCTAAATAAATTCAATGACCAAATGCAAAAGGTACAGGTGATTGCTCAAATGCAAAATCTGTAACTGGGCCCCCAACCTACCATGTCTTGTAAGGCAGAAAGTACTCTGGGCCCCTCAGACACCAGGACCCAAGTGCAAGTGCTACCTCTGCATCCCCCTATAGCTACATTTCAGTTCAAATTTATTTTTAAAGGCCATGGACACCTTTGAAGTCAATTTATTTTTATATTATTATTATTATTATTATTATTATTATTAGGGGTGAGCGAATCGACTTCGGATGAAACATCCAAAGTCGATTCGCATAAAACTTCGCTCTAATACTGTATGGAGCAGGAGCTCTGTACATTAATAGAATGTATTGGCTCTGATGAGCCGAAGTTATTGCTTTGCGAAGTCTTGCGAAGCTTCGCGCAATAACTTCATAAATTAGTACTGTAAAAAAACATTTCTCGAACTCAGGTTTGGTTCCAAGTGGTACCTTGTAGACTGGCTACCCGAGAGGCCAATGCTTTTTCCCATAGTGTACAACCACGGCCACTGCTGCTGGATTGAAGGGTGGTTGTAACCATGGAAATGAGCAAAGGAGGCAACATGGACATTTACAATACATTATTAAGTGCCTTGTATTAACTTTCTCTGTCACAAACCAGCGGGTGTGAACTCACTGTGCCACGTGACCAACCTCCTCTAAGGGTGTAGTCTAAGTGAACCCCTTGTTCTTCACAGTACCCCTGATGGTGGAGATAGACTTTTCGAGGGGAACACCAATTCCAAACCTCTTGAGGAGGATTGGCACATGAGGCATCTGGTCCAGGCATGACTGAAGGATGAGGCAGAGATGAAGTCATAGAAGCAATAGGTCAGGCAATCAGGGTCAGCAACAGGAGAGTTTAGACAGTACATATAAGGATCAAACGGGAAGTGAAGTCCAGAATCCATGCACAGGTCAGGAATGCGGGAGCACAGGGACAAACAACAGCAACCTTTGCTGGACACAAGGACCTTTGACGCTCAGGAAACTGGGAAGGGGGCTGAGCCACTTATATAGGTACAGATGGCTGAGATTAGTTGCACAGGTCACATGTGCAAAACCCTTAAATCACAGGAAGCGAAATGTACCAGTCTTAAATGAGGTGCTGCAAGGAACAGGCTGGAAGGCATGCTGTGTCCAGGGTTAGAAGGAAACCGTGGAGTGGAGTCCAGGAAGGATGGTGTCTGTAAGGACAGAGCCCAGGACCGCAGCGGTGAATGGGAAGACACCGGCAGCTGATCACTGCTGCTACCTACCCGCAATCCAGCCAGACAAGGACAACGTCGGAGGCAGTCAGGGAGGACAGTGCACTTCCAAGCACAAAGCCAGGGGCCACAAAGGTGAATTGGGGAACATCGGGGGTCAGCAACTGCCGTTACATTCTTCACATGATAAATGCCATATACTTGAGTGAGACAACCCCTTTAAGATAATTTCTTGAGAAAGTGATAAGTGTTTATGAGCTGTCAGGGAATTAAACATAAGGGCTACAGAGCGAGCCATCAGAGCAGTCTTCAGATGCAGTGAAGCCACGATGAATGCAATAATAAAAAATAGGCCCAAAAGTATCCATCGCCTTTAAAGTAATATTAACTCTTGAACATACTTTTGTCATTTTTAGTCTAAATAGGTTTAAAAATCTGTTCCAATTACTTTATTAATATATTATTATAGCACATGATATTTTGATATATGCAAATGAGCCTCTAGGAGCAACGGGGGCGTTGCCGTTACACCTAGAGGCTCTGCTCTCTCTGCAACTGCGGCACTCTCTGCACTTTTTTTTATAGAGAGTGACAGCTTAAACATCATCACACCTGGTCCTGACAATCAAAGTAGTTGCAGAGAGTGCTGAGCCTCCAAGTGTAATGACAACACCCCCGTTGCTCCTAGAGGCTCATTTGCATATAATAAAACATCATTTTTCTCAGCAATGCAGGCACATAGGAACATGGGACCAACACAGATGCCTTCAGCTGTCAAGCGCACATGTAACAGGTCAGCCAGTGTCATAGGTACAAAACTGCTGACAGATGAACTTTAAAAAAGAAGAAAACTTTGTTGACGGGTGAATTACTCCCTGTGTACATCTTCCTCTTGCGTCACCAACAGTAAAATACTAAATTCACAGTGTAAAACTCAGACAGACAAGCTGAGACTACACAGCATGTCAAGTCCATACGTGCTGCTCGCAGTGACATCATGGGCCAACATTCCAGTGATTTGGGTCCCATCCAGTAACATTTACCAGATATTAATGTGACTGCTCTCTTTTCACTAGATAGGGAAACTTCATTCTCAAAACAACCAAAGTCATCAGTCAGCAAACAGTAAGCATGCGCTATGCTCAGAGAAGCGCGAGACAGACGCTGAGCATTTTAATTATATTCTAAGTGATTAAATTCTACATATAGACAAACTAATAGTTTCTTCCTGTCCTGTCTCAAATAGCAAGAATACAATATATACAGGAGATTAGCCAGTTCCCCTAGTTACTTCCCGCAAACCTCAGAGCAGACTTACATCTGGCTGTAAGGCAGCTGCTTCAGCATGAGCTTTGTACTGCTCTGCCTGCACTAGACAGCATACAAAACTCCATCCTCAATTATAGGCATCAGGAGAAAATGAAAATTTAAAGCTGGATATTCCATAAGGTCCCATCTCTTGTACTTTTATCAGGAGAGAACTCTGCTGTCTCAGTTTAAAGGGGTATTCCAGTTTTTAAACTTAGTTTGTATCATATGAAATCATACAATTCTCTAATAGACATGTATTTAAAATTCTGCATACATTCACCTTTGTTCCACCAGGCAGTTTGACCCCTATATACAGTAAAATGGTATAGCCCATGTATCAGTCCTGTGTAATGTATCCATGTCCTGACTATCCTTGACATTCAGTAAGCAGCAGTGCTACATGACATACTGTACATGAGTCAGCAAACAAGACACATTCATGTGATAAGTAAATAGGGCTGGTGATTGGATAATGATTTTATCATGGCGACTACAGTAACTACATTACTGTGTGTATTTACAGTGTTGCCTGTCTGTAGGTGATGTTGTTAAATGGCTGCCTGTCTCTAGGTGGTGATTTGATGTTAATAAAGTTTAGTGTAAAAAAGGCAAACACACAGATCTGCTTCTACATAGACAGTGACGGACATGATGAGGTGCTGCTACAGGTTGAAATACTGTACATACTGTATATATATTCTGCTCCCCAATAGAGTACTATTCAGCTGTTGGATACCAGGGTAGTTAAGTAAAAAGCAGGTCACAAGATACTTGTGAGGATCACATGACAGCTCACATGACTGATGCCATGTTTAGTCCTATTAGCTATCCTATGGACTAAAACGGGCCTACAGGAGTCAAAAGGGCCGTAATCATTAAAAACGGAATACCTCTTTAAGACCTGCTTTGCCGAAAAATCTTTTGTGTTACTTTGACGTGCATTGTAACACAAAAACTTTTTTTTTTTTTCAGAGAAGGTAAGCTTATGCTACTCCTGTCACAATATCTTGAGTCACGAGGAAAGATAAGGAAGGACACATCAGTAGGTAAGGGTGGCAGAGATGGCACTCATGACAAATCCTGTGACTAATGCTGTATTTGCACATGGTGCTGAGTGTGTAACTAATTACATAGACTGTAATGGAGGCTTTCTGGATCTGTGCTGTGGTGTCCTCAGCAGGTAAGAAACACACTGTTCCAGCCACATCAAGAGTCTGTTCAGAACATTTACTCCGTACATATTTCTTCTGTATTTGCTTAGCGATGGATTAATATCTCGCAGCATTGTTTGTTATTGTTATCATGGGATATGAGGCGTCTCTGCTCGGCACCGTACAATATGACATGATTATTTCTAAAAGAGACAAGGTTTTATAGCAGGATATAAAAGAAAAAATACTGCCTGATCAGACTAGTACAAAAAAAACAGTATTGGTTATTAGATTTCAGCCACTTTGAGACCCAAGTTAGTGGGTTGCACCACAGCTGCGCAAATGCTGCAGGAAAATGCAATTTCAACATGTCCTTGAGATGCAATTGTGTTGAACCAATTCTGTAACTCTCCACCCTTGAGCTATATTATATAAACTATACTATTGGTCTAACTGTTACATGTTCTCACTGCAGTATAAATAGGTCTTGGCATGCCTTCTCCATCCTTGATGCATATTTGGTCAACGGTAGGTTTAGATATCACCTGAGCTCATTAAAGTGTAAATACAGTACCTCTTGGTTTGTCTTCACCACACTTGAGTTATTTGGTAAACCATAAATCTACATGTCTCATGAGCACTCTGTACTGTAAGGAGCTCTTTTGTTGTCTTCTCAACCCAATACCTCTTTGGTTGTCTTCTCCAGCCTTGAGGCATATTTGGTAAACCATAGGTCTAAATGTTGCATGAGCTAACTGCAGTGTAAATACAGTACTTCTTGGGATGTCCTCACCATTCTTGAGTTATTTGGTAAACCATAAGTCTACATGTCTCATGAGCTCTCTGTACTGTAAGTAGCTTTTTGGTCGTCTTCTCCACCCTTGATGAATATTTAGTAAACTATAGGTCTACATTAAAAATGAGTGTATTTCTTTAAATGTGTTTCATCTCTGATTTGCAGAATTGTAAAAAAAAAAATGATTACGGTCTAAATTGATTCTACCTGAATCAAATATGTTGCAATTGCCCTGAAAAATTGGTATTTAACACTGTAAGTTCTCCTAAGTCTCATATTCTTTCTCTCAAAAACTAAAGAAGAATATGTCTTAGAAGATAAGAGACAAAGAGCTAATTTGAATATCTTTCCCAGAAACCCAAATGTATGCAAATTAGCTTTCCTTTCAAAAGGAAAAGAACCCTAAGCCTATCTAATGGCAGGAAATTATAATTTGCTTCTCCCGAGAACACAGAGCAGCGTAGGCTGGGCTGCAATACTCCTTATGCATACTAAGTGGTCTCCCTATTGAGAAATCACAAGCCCAAGAGTACTCCAAGGCCACTCAAACAGAGCAATGTACTCTTGAGACACTCAGTACTCTTGTCATTTTGAAAGAAGTCTTGGCTTTCGTGTCTTTTTTACAGTGAAGTACAGTATTATGCATGGCTTTCCCTCTCACAGATTCACCCAAAACAAATCACAATAAATTTGGTGGGAATTCTTAATTGATTTATTTATCTCTAGTCTACATGCCTCATTTGTTCCCTGCACTGAAAGCAACTTTTGAGTTGTTTTATTCACCTTAGAGGTATATTTAGTAAACTGTAGGACTACGTGTCCAATGAGCTGCCTGTATTGTATATACCCTGCAATAAAACGCCAGATAGTTACAATCTCAGGCATTAAAAATAATAATAAATAGCTCCCTGTTTTCTAAGTAGCTTTTGGATTGTTTCCTCCATCCTTGATACATATTCAGTAAACAATAGGTCTTCATGTCGCATGGGCTCCTTGTATTGGGAGTATCTTTTAGGTGGTCCTCTCCATCCTTGAGATACTCTATGCCGGGTACACTACAAGCCTACAAGTCGAATGAGTTCCAACCACTGTGAAATCAGTCTTGACTACATCCTAGCCTCTAGTAACTGGTGAAACTGATCTATAAAATGACTCTAAGCTACTTTCACACTATCCATTAGGAATGCATCCGGTTGTATTATCTTCTGACGTCATGAACTCCATTGAAAGTCAATGGGGATGAATCCGTTGACTTGCATTGTGGGTCATGACGAATGCGGTTTGCTCTCCGGTATGAGAACAGAACGGAATGCATTTTGGAGCATTCCATTCTGTTCAGTTACTTTTTTTCCCTATTGACAATGAATGGGGACAAAACGGAAACGTTTTTTTCCGGTATTGAGACCCTATGACAGATCTCTATACTGGAAAATAGAAAGTAGCGTGAAAGTAGCCTTACACTTCTCATTTACAATCTGGGGCTCATATAGAGCAACGATTTAATATACTAAAGCAGCATAAATCTGTTCCAAGAACAAATTCTTCTGAACCATCTGACTCCTCTTTATGAAAGAATATCAGGATGCAGAAAAAGTCTCTGTTCAGTTCCGCTATGGAGAAAAAACTTTCTAGTCACAGCAGGAAGCAAAGCACTGATGCATCCTAATTTATCAGCAGCGACATGAAGTCTAAACATAATAGATACTGTAGAAACAACACGGCATCTAAGTTAAGAAAACTAATATTTAATGTCCGCAGATCAGCTCGGAAACATAGAGGAATAGATAACCAAGACTGTTTTCAAAAATAATAAATTGGCATGTCCTAAGTTCCTGCAATCATAGCATAAACACAGATTTTGGACTTTCATTGGTCTCCATTAACTAAACCATTTCAACATTAATCATAACTAAAAATTCACGTAGTCATAAAAATCACGTATGACAGAATTATTGATACTTCTACTCTCTTTTGAATCCACTACTGGTTTGTCTATAGAATTGTAAATACTGCCTAGCACAAATATGGGACTGCACTATAGATCAGCGGACCATGAGCTCCAATCCCAGTAGAGGAACATCTTTTGGAATTTGTGTAGACTTGAGATCTTCTTATGGTACCCCAGTTTCCTCTCACATTCCAAAAATATAGCAATTTTTTGGGATGAAGTTGATCCTAGCGCATGGATGTAGAAACAAAAGAGAGTAACTTTAGCGTTCTGATAGGAACACTTTGCACATTTTTGGGAAGTCAGAATTGGCATCACATTGTGGTGTTTTTCCAAGCAGAAAATAGAAGTTTCTGCTATAAGTATTTATGTCACTTGTCAATTATGTAGAACAGCGGTCCCCAGCATGTGAGCCGCATTTGGAAACAACTGATGATACTGAAGCACATTACAAAAAAAAAAGATTAACAAAAATAGGTAAAAAAGTAAAACATTGCAAGAGGCCTGAAAGGTACATGTAGCTAAGTACAGAAGGATGGTTTTAGATTATAAGAGGCACATTTATTAATACCGGCATTTTAGAGGCCGGTCTTAATAAGGGCCTGCACTGGCGGTGGATTCGCCAAAGTTATGTAGAGGCGCCTCTACATAACTTTTGTCGTATCTACCACCGCTTTTTTAGACCTGGTGTGAGCGGGGAATAGTTGCAGATTGCAAATGACCTTTGCACCGCAATCTGCACTAGAGATAGGCCTAATATAGGCTTATTTCTGTTTAATAAATGACCCCCTTAGGTTTTTAGGATGGTTTTGTTTACAAAGATTTTTTATTTATTTTTTAATTCTATTTTTGTGGCCCTTTTCCTACTATTGTTTTCTGTAGTATTTTTGGCCAAAAATACTGTGGCTAAAATTGTAAAATATAAAACACAGCACAATGGGGGACATTTATCAGATATGTCAGTTTTGTGTCTTAAAATTGTGGAGAGTTATGGAGATTGTGCCATTTCTTTTCATTTTGTGTTCCTTGTCAATTTTCAAAGTGGTCTATGTTTAAGAGCTAAGAGTCAGATTAGACCTGGATTATGGCACATTCACTACGTGTCACTTTTGCAAAAGTTGCAACCTATGCCAGGCAGCCCCCCCGGTATAATTTTACACATTCAAGTGTAAGCCACATTGCACTCATGGCAAATATATTATTGAGATGCACCATTTCATAAATTTGGTGCAGGCACACAAAGCAAAGACAGACTTAAAGGGGTATTCCGGTTGTTGGAAGTTATTGCCTATCCACAGGATAGAGGATAACTATTAGATCGGTGGGGGTCCTACCACTGGGAGCCGATTACGAGAACGGGGACCTCGTACCCCCTGCAGACACCTGAAATGAACAGAGTGGCTGGTAGCACATGATAATCCATTAATTTTTATGGGAGTTTTAGAGAAAGTAAAGTACAGTGCTTGGCTATCTCCGGAATTTTAAAAAGAAATGAATGGGGTGGCCACACGCATGCCTGACCGGCCGCTCTGTTTATTTCAGAGAGACTGCAGGTGGTACGGGGCCCTGTGGATAGGGGATAACATCAAACAACTGGAATAACCTTTTAAAGGCCTCATGCACACGACCGCATGTATTTTGAGGTCCGCAAAAAATACAGATGACGTCCGTGTGCATTCTGTATTTTGCATAACGGAACAGCTGGCCCGTGATAGAACAGTACTATCCTTGTCTGTAATGCGGACAATAATAGGACATGTTCTATTTTTTTTTGCAGAACGGAAATACGGACATACTGAAGCAGAATGCACACGGAGTAACTTTCATTTTTTTTCAGATCCATTAAAATGAATGGTTGCATATACGGTCCGCAAAAACACAGCATGCACTAAAAAACGCCTGACTTGTTGCATTTTTTGGGGTGTTTTTGAAACATTTTTGCACATACTGTATAGTGCGTTTTAGCACCTGCCAATGGCTTTTTGTATGCTTGGTCTTTTTTCTTTAGAGAGAACATGTCGCCCCGAAATTTTGTGCAATCTGCAGCCACTATTTTATAGAGCAGGAGGAGCTGAGCAGATTGATATATAGTTTTATGGGAAAAGATTCAGTATAACCTGTAATTTATTCATTTACATCCCTGCTCATTCTGGGCTTTGAAGTCCAGGAGGCGGTCCTATCAGTGATTGACAGCCTGCCCTCTATGACTGTGTATACAGAGATAGCTGTCAATCACTGATAGGACCGCCTCCTGGACTTCAAATGAGCAGGAATTTACATGTATAAATAATAGTTATAATAAAACTTTTCCCATAAAACTATATATCAATCTGCTCAGTTTCTTCTGCTCTATAACGTGGTGCATGTAGCTTACATTGCACTTTCATGGTGACAGGTTATCTGTAAGTTCTCAATGATATTCTAATTTATTAAGATGCACCTGTACCCACTGCAATTTCACTTCCCCTGTAGAGCTGTATGGGAAGAAAACATTTCCTGTACAAATAAAACAACATACGAAAATGCCCTTACAAAATACCAAAACACATTGTACTTGGGTTTTTTTTTTGTTTTGTTTTTTTTAAGCTGCAAAATGAAAAAATATAAAAATAAAAACGGAGGTCTATGGAAGAAAAATGCCAGGTGATAACAGAAAAAAAAACACCAGACCCACAGCATTTGAAAATGCTTTTGACACAAGAAACACAACTGAAGGGTCAAAAATTGCCACTACCAAAAAATACCTGTAGAATATTTCCCACAGACTTCCAAGCAACATCTGGAGCTGGCGTCTTTTGCCTAAAAAATTTAGCAAAACCGCCAACAGAAAAAACAACACAACAAAAAAAATGTAAAAGCCCTCAAAAGTTCCATAAAAAAGACCTACCCTAGTGGTATGAACCTACCCTACTGGTGTTTTTTCATCGGCTTCTCTATAGGTCTTAAAAAACACCAAAAGAATGTAGTGAAAATTATTGAAATTCAGGGAGTTTTTTTTTACAAATGAAAAAAATAAAAATAAAATAAGATAAAAGCAGTGTATGAAGGAAGCATAAAACTGCCTCATGAACAGGCAAATGTCACTGCAGTTTTTATTTTAATGTAACAAATAATCCACAACCTTGATGCTCCTCTACTTGACTATGGGAATTGCAGAGGCTGTGAGTGTCACAGTAATGTGTGAACCCCTATTCACTACACCAGCCCTTGGAGCGAGGGAAGTTTGGCGGAGAAGATCCTGGACACCAACTGCATCCTGACCACTTCCACCACTCCCATCCTCTCCACTTGGTTGCTGCACCAACAATGTGCCAAACATCACATGCACTACCAGGGGTGTAATTATAATTCATAGGGCCTCATAACAAAATAAAATGTGTAAGGGTATGACCACATGGCGCTGTACGGGCCACAGCTGGCTCTTGTTAACCAATGAAGACTGCACTGTTTAGTCGGTTTGCATGGTTAATAGCCATACGGCACCTTCAATACCGTGTGGCTTTTTACAATGCAGACAGTAGCGTAATTACAAATGACTGGGCCACCCAGCAAATTTTTGAGTGGGCCCCCCTTACCAAGCAACTTCTTCACAACCACCACTCCTGTGGCTAGTCAAAATCACTCTCTCAGACCAGGCTCGCCAGCTTTATAAGACGCCCCCAAAAAGTGAGGGAAAAATGGCCGCGTTTCTTATAAAGCGAATACTAGTGAGCGCTTCCATTATGGAAGTGCTCACTAGTATGCTTCAGGTGCCGGGAGCAGGGAGCAAAGCACCGCAAGCACTTGTGGTACTCACCCTCCTCTGTCTTCCTACCTGGGGCCGATGCTTCACTGTCCTGGCTGTGTTTAGCGTACAGTTAGGTGACAGAGCAGCACAGGCCAGGAAGACGGGAGAGTGGTGGAGAGGAGCCACAGCGCAGGACAGGTAAGAGGAGGTTTTTATTTTAATCTGATCTGAGGTCTGATGGGGACTAACATTGAGGGCTGATCTGAGGTCTGATGGGGGTCTAATATTGAAGGCTGATCTGAGGTCTGATGGGGGTCTGACAATATGGGTTGATCTGAGGACTGCTGGGGGTCTGACAATGTGGGCTGATCTGAGGTCTGCTGGGGGTCTGACAATGTGGGCTGATCTGAGGTCTGACATGGAGGGCTCATGCTGATGTCTCAATGAAGGGGTCAGATGTGATGTCCTGATATGGGGGACTAATCTGATGTACTGATATTTATGGGGGTCTGTTCTGAGGATCTGATATGAGGTCTGATGAAAAATATTTTTTTCTTATTTTCCTTCCCTTAAACCTGGGGTGCGTCTTATAAAGCGAAAAATACGGTAAGGAGTAAAAATGAAAGGTACTGTATGTATAATAGCACAATACATCTGAAAATCCACATTATAACAAAAATCCACAAAATTATTCTCCACAAAAAGTTACAATGTTCTTGCACCTGAATGGACCCTCCCAACTTCTGGGCCCCATAGCAAGTGCTATAGCTTATATGGCTATAATTACACCCAGTCGCTGCAAGGCCAGGACAGAGATCAGGGAGCAGGTCACCTCCTATCATATCCCTAACTCTGACCCTGACTCCTAACTGTATGAGCCGACCCTGATGGTAGGAGGGCTCATACTCCGTAACCTTGAAGTCCCTACTAGCCCTCAGGGTTGCCCTCAACTAGGAGCAGGGTAAGATGACCTGTTCCTCCTAGGCACGGAGGAACAGGAGTCTCACACGCCAGGCTACAATAAAGGGGAAACATAAACAACTTATGGCAATGGCAGGTAAATGCAACAAGTATAGCACCTACCTGCCACAGACACAAAGCCTGGAACCCATGCAGACGCGCTGCTGTCCAAAGAACACACACGGACACAGCACACACCACACAGGAACACAGGACCATAAGCTGCAATAAACAAGCATACAAAAAACACACCTTCATAACATCATGTGTGACATAAAGTATGACCACAAAGGCTCCTCACATGGTAACCTTCGGAAGAGGGTGCAGCATGCATCGCCATACGTTTGTGGGGTGCATGCGCGTTCTCTGGAGGGAGAGCATTTTGGGGATCACCGTTTACGGCGCGGTGCGTGGCTAGTCCCCGCCATTCTTTCACCGTTGCCTGTTTTGGTGTCCCCTTACCTTTTTATCCTTGCACTGTGGTTTGTTTTGTGTGCGGTTGCACATCTTCGGAAGCATGCAGCGCCATCTGCTTTTGGCCTGCATGCGCGTTCTCCGGAGGGAGAGCGTTTTGGGGATCACCGTTAACGGCGCGGTTGGTGGCTTATTCCCCGCCACCTTACCTTCCGTGTCCGTGTTGGTGATCCCTCGTCCCTCTCCATGTTCCTATCTGGTTGTCTGCTGGCAGCATTCCGTTAGGTTTCCGGCTGCGTGCTGGTTAGGAGTGTCTGCTGGCAGCGACTGGAGTGGGGACGTGAGTGGAGAGTGGACGCAGTGTCAGTGCGCTCTCCCCGGGCTGTTTCTTTGCTGGTCTGTGTGTTGCTCCGGAGCCTGGCAGTCGGCTCCTGGTTCCTGTGTGTTGCTCCAGGGGCCGGCAGCAGTCCTGGGGAGACGCGCATGTTATGATGCTGATTCCCCTTCTCCTATCCTCTTGATGGGTCCCTCACTAGTTTTCCCTTTTTTTTTGGTGGGGGGCTTTGAGGGGTGGGAGTGTCACGACCATGGTCATGGTCGTGACTCCTGTAACCGCATGCAGTTGCCTGCGGTCTAGGTCTGGTTGTCAATCACAGGTGAGGGCTGTAGTATGTTGCCTCACCTGTGGTTGCCTCTGGCAACATTGTTTATGTGGCAGTATAGCAGCCTGAGCTGTTGCGAGGCAGCTTGCTATGTTGTGCATGCGGTTGCACCTGGCAACCTGTCTATTTAGGTGTGCCTTGTTTCTGTGCATGAGGTTTATTTATGGGTGCACATCCCCTTTAAGTGGCTTTCTTCCCTTCCTTGGTGTTGGAAGGGTTAACTTCCTTCCTAGTGTGTGTGCAATGGGTGTGTCTGTGTGGGTGTGGCTACATGGGCTATTTAACCTCAGTTGAGACCTGATGTCTGAGGGGTACTCCAGCCTTGTAGTAAGCTAAAGGCACCATCCTGGTCTCTAATACCATCTGCCAGTGAGGGCCACCCTTGTGGTCATAAAATGTTATACATGATGTTTAGTTGATGTTCTTTTCTCTTTCATATTTTATGCACCTATGGATCTGGGTTCCTGTGTGTTTGTGTGTGTGCTGTGTCCATTTATGTTTGGGTGTGGACACTAGCTTGTATTGCACGGGATCCAGTCTGTGTGTCTGTGGCAAGTAGGTGTGGAAGTACTTTTCATCCTCCTGCCATATCCATAGGCTGTTCATGTTCCTATCCCCTTGCAGCTTGGCCACTTTAGACTCCTGTTTCTCCGCATCCAGGAGGAACGGGCTGTCTACCTAGCTCCTAGCTCAGGGATCTGCGGAGGGTGAGTAGGGATCCAAGGTTCCTGAGCATGAGCCCTCCTACCTTCAAGGTCGGCTCATGTAGCTAGGAGTCAGGGTCAGATTAGGGAAGCTCTAGGAGGTGACCTGCTCCCTTATTCTGTGGTCCTGGCCAAGTAGCGACCTACCATCTTCTGGCATCGCACGGCTGATGGTTTTCCCCATCCTCAGCCGTGACAGTCAGAATGGGAAAGAAAGGTGGGCTACAACAGCAGAAGACCCCACCGGGTACCACTCATCTCCACTATAAATAGGAAAAAGAGGCTACAATTTGCACGAGCTCACCAAAATTGGACTGTTGAAGACTGGGAAAATGTTGCCTGGTCTGATGAGTCTCGATTTCTGTTGAGACATTCAAATGGTAGAGTCCGAATTTGGCGTAAACAGAATGAGAACATGTATCCATCATGCCTTGTTACCACTGTGCAGGCTGGTGGTGTAATGGTGTGGGGGATGTTTTCTGGGCACACTTTAGGCCCCTTAGTGCCAATTGGCCATCGTTTAAATGCCACAGGCTACCTGAGCATTGTTTCTGACCATGTCCATCCCTTCATGACCACCATGTACCCATCCTCTGATGGCTAGTTCCAGCAGGATAATGCACCATGTCACAAAGCTCGAATCATTTCAAATTGGTTTCTTGAACATGACAATGAGTTCACTGTACTAAAATGGCCCCCACAGTCACCAGATCTCAACCCAATAGAGCATCTTTGGGATGTGGTGGAACGGGAGTTTTGCTCCCTGGATGTGCATCCCTCAAATCTCCATCAAGTGCAAGATGCTATCCTATCAATATGGGCCAACATTTCTAAAGAATGCTATCAGCACCTTGTTGAATCAATGCCATGTAGAATTAAGGCAGTTCTGAAGGCAAAAGAGGGTCCAACACCGTATTAGTATGGTGTTCCTAATAATTCTTTAGGTGAGTGTATATTGGCTGAGTGTCTCAGATATTATCATATCAGAATGAGGGCTTAGTCCATATATAATACTTGCATCTACTTTACAAAGTGCATTTCTGTGGTTTTCTGTGGGTTTCTTTAATGATATGGCCAGGGACATCCGCACTTTTCCATATCATATCTTGCAGTTTTTTATCTGTTTTTATCTTAGTTTTTTCTGTGTTTGTTCTATGTAGTATTTGCTTGAGGGAGTGGCACCTTCAAGTGTGAATGCCCACCGATTATCTTGGGAGTAGCATTCCTCTGCACTTTTGCCCCCTCCCCTATCCAATAGAGCGCCTTAATTAGGTGGTACATATGGCTGTGCTTGAACCTCCTCCCATCGGTTGCATGATGCACATGGAGGTGACTAGGAGCAGCACACCATATGTGTGGCATCTTCGCTCCTGCACATAGAAGCCCAATGGCTTAGGTAGGTTTAGCGTAGGACCCGCCTGACCTGAGACTACCTTGGCGCTTGGTAGGCGGGCTCAGATGTATTTTGATCAAAATATATTGGCTAAGTGTCTCAGATATTATCATATCAGAATGAGGGCTTAGTCCATATATAGTGCTTGCATCTACTTTACAAAGTGCATTTCTGTGGTTTTCTTTAATGATATGGCCAGGGACATCCGCACTTTTTAATATCATATTGTGCAGGATGTTTTTATCTTAGTTTTTTCTGTGTTTGTTCTACTTTTGGGACAGCTTAATACAAAACACTGTTCTGATGGCTCTTACAGCAACACCAGGGAAGAGACTTTGAAGGGGTTGACCCATCAGGGAGACTGATGGCATATTGCTAGGATCAGAATGTCAAATATGTAGGTGCGGGTCCCACATCTGAGGAACAGTCCTATCTTAAGAACTAGGCCCCCGAAGTGACCAGAGAGCAGCTGTGCATGAGCTCCCACCCTTCATTCACCACTATAGGAGTTCAGGAAGCGACAGCTCAGCGATTTTCAGTCCTACAGAGGTGAAAGGAGACGTGGCCGCACTTGCGTGGTGCACTTTCCATTCACCGCTATGGGACTTGTGAAACAGCTGAAAATCCTTGCGCCGCTATTTTTGAAACTCCCATAGCGATGACAAGAGGGCATTTTTTATTGGAAAAAACATCAGTCAGTAAAAGGAGATTCAGCTGGTGGTAGGCAAAGGATGCAACTAATTCGTTTTAATGCTGAATTATATCAAAATAACATTTCATGTTAGGAAATCTCTTTGATGAGATTATCTAGTACTGCCTCCTCACTTTCTGTGTTTGTACATTAACAACAGGATAGGTGATATAAAGTATTGCTGAGGAACCGATTACCAAGGCCATCAACAAACATGCAGTAAGTCCCCTGTGTGAGAGGAGAGGTGGTGCACCTGCGTGACCGCTCCATTCACTTAAATGAGACGGACAGAGATTCCTGAGTGCTGTAGTTGGAGATCTGACAGAAGTAAGGGAGCTGTCCACCAGTAGGTAACCTGAGGTCGACTCTTGGTGCTGTTGGAAGACACACCTGGAAAGTGAATAAACAGGGCTGAACCAGTGGTGGATCTCTGGCCACAATTCCAGGTCATATTTCAGGAACTGAAGAACTATGAGTTAAAAGCAAAGATAGTAACATTTTAAAACCTGATCCACCTGGTCTTCTACCCAAGTCTATGTCCCTTACAATATGAAAAAAATTGTATCCAGCTAAACAATACACATTAGTTTAAATCAATGTATGATTTTAACCAAATTGATGATTTCATCAGGTGAAATTTAACAAAGAACAATTATTTTAGCCATCTATGGGTATCGTTAAGCGAAAATATTCAAGGCACAAGCCCAGGGCTCCGAACTTGTCCTCAAAATGGACTAACAGTAGGACACTGATATAACCATTCTGTTAAATGCCCTTAAAATCTGAACTATTTACTGCAGTTGCCATTTGTATGATTTCTGTCTACAAGATTCTGTGAGAAGCAGAGCACTGCTTCTTAAGTGAATGCATGATGTAAGGCTTATTATACAGTTCATAAATTGGATTCTGGAGGTAAAGTACATCAATATGTATTATTAAACCTGCTATGAGTTCTGTAAGTAAAAAAATGCACGTACACAGGGGTGCACCTAGCCTTTCTGCTGCCTGAGGCAAAAACTGAAACAACGCCCCCCCCTTGCCAATTTCTTAACCTGAACCCTTCACCACAATGAAAGCGCTCATTGCCCATGGCCCTTCCGCTGCCCCCCTCTTGTCCCTACCTGGTGCTGCCTGAGGCAATCACCTCACCTGGCCTCATTTGTGGTGCACGTACAGTAACTAAGCAAATACAAACCACGGTCACAGTCTTTAAAGTGGAAAAAGGTGATCTACTGACTTGTCTACCATCATATTGGTGGGTGTCTGCGGTACATGACCCTACTCAATCTGGTAATCAGCATGGTGCCAAATTAAAAAAATCCACCCTTCTATGGGATCTTCAGATTTTATCCTGCATTATTGTGCCAAATGCTGGCTATGCACAAAAGACGAAAGGTGGCCTGAAAAGCCCAATTTGGAACATTTAGTGCTGACCATCATTTTATAATTATATGTGAACGATAGATGATGATCCCTGATGGCAGTCAACTGTGTATGCAAAAAGAGTGGATCTATTCGGCGCTGTTGGTTGAAACGAGGCATGACTGGCCAATGATGGCGATCATCTGCCATTTTGTATAAATTATCTTCTACTTTTTAAACTGAGGTGTAATTGATCAAGCCCTGCTCTCCAGAACTCTGGCTTCAAAAAGTCATAAAATAGTGGTTTGTAACTTTTTGGTCTTACACCACCATGTACGGTATTCTACAATTTGGTACAGGTTTTTATTGGGATTTAGTTGGTCCATAAAAGCGTGCTTCCGCAGACGAACTATAACGTCATTGCCACCCAGGAAGGAACTGAGAAGGTTTCCGATATGCATTTGGTTGGTAAGAGGTCGTCCAATATATGGTTTTGATCAGAATGAACATTTAAATAGCAAGCAAGCTATTTAGTGGTCGATATCCTGCTAATTTGCATCACAAGATACCGTGCTGTATTGGGAAGGCAAAGTTGCTTTGGCAACCAGCTACGACATTGTTCCTGACTAGAAGGACGTAGCGTTCTATCAACTATATAGCACATACACAGTCCATTCACTAAGACAGCAGAGAAGCAGTGGGCCGCACTACAAGGCACAGCAAACTAACAAGAAGAGATGTGGAAGGGTGAGAAGGAGCTAAGCCTTTTATTTCTTTGGTTACAACAGTTAAAGGGGTTATCTTGGAATTTGATATTGATGGCCTATCCTCAATAATAAGATTGGAGGGGTCCGACTCCCGGGACCCCCATCAATCCGCTGTTTGAAGAGACTGTGGCGCTCCATGTGCACCTAGGTCATTCCTAGGCCAGAGACGTCACCATGTATTGGTCACAATGGAGGAGGTCAGTCCCGTTCAAGTGAATAGGCGGAGCTGCCATACAGAGAACAGCCGCTATACAATGTACAGCGCTGTGCTTGGTAAGCTTCAGTGAGCATAGCTGCCTCTTATAAACAGCTGATCGGCGGGGGTCTCCGGAGTCGGACCCTTGCCAATCTGATATTGACGACCTGTCCTAAGGATAGACCATCAATATCAAATTCTTGGATAACTCCTTTAAATATCTATTTACTGATTACATTGGCAAGCTAGTTTTCATCATATCAATGCATCTGAACTTTGGCAATGTGCATTTATTATGTGAAACTAAGGGGATTTATGCTGAATTTATATTACTCTACATCTGGATGTAGAAATTCTATCACAGAAAAGATGGTCTGCAAGTATGGACACCTCAGATTAATGACAACCTATTTTTTTCCTTTTTTCTCGCCCTGGACAAGTTGCTTGGGATCATTACAATTTTCTCATGTTCCTTCCTTTCATGTAGATGGTACGTTGGTACTTGAAAATTAAAATATAATACTGTAGAGTCTATAGTAGCAAGGAAAAAAATGATAATTTCTCTCTGCTTTACTGTGTTGTCTGGGACAGTATCTGCAAGGTACTGAAGGTCTAAATAAAACAGAAGTGACACTGTACCTGTAGAAGCAGTGAGGGATCATGGGTACTGATTAAAGTCAATGAGGGCCCGAACTTCACTTTATTATTTTCTGTTATAACGGAAAATAATAGCATTCTTAATACAGAATGATAAATAAAATGGCCATTGAGGGGTTAAAAATAATTTTAAAAAACTCACCTCATCCACTTGATCGCGCAGCCGGTATCCTCGTCTTTCTTATTTCTGCAGGACCTGCAAAAGGAATTACGATGAATGTGACGTCATTGCAGGTTCTGGTGAATGAAGATAGAAGGACCTGTGGTGACGTCATAGTCATTCATTCTTATCCTGAAAATTTTGTATACAAGTGATCCCTCAAGTTACAATATTAATTGGTTCCAGGACAACCATTGTATGTTGAAACCATTGTAATTTGAGAAATCGGTTCCAAAGCCCCAAAATGTCATCCAAGAGAAAATAAAAATGTAAGAAAATAACCAGATAACTAAGACAGATTAAAACAAATGCTTACATATAACAGTCAGGAATAGTTGCTAACTAGCAACTAATACAACTATTTTACTAGAGAAGTGGCCTTGATTGGTTGGATCTGAGTCATTGTATGTTGAGTCTGGTTTAAACTTACGATGTGCCAGAAAAGACCATTGTATGGTGAAAATATTGTATCCTGAGGCCATTGTATCCTGAGGGTTCTCTGTATATTCCCGATACCTCTTATACCTCTTAGCAGAATAAAACATACATATCTCATAGTATTAGATATTGTAGGTCACCCTGACAGCAACTGTGTCTTACTTGCAGGATCAGCTGTTATTTGCTGATAGTCACAATGCAGTTTGCTTGTTTTTCTATGAGCACTGTGTCATAGGAAAAAAGAAAGCGACAGATCCCATTTAAGTTCGGCACGACCAAGGTTTCACCAGTGTCAAGATCAGTTCCGTACTAAGCTCTTGACTTGAGCTAATAGAGGGTGATACCAAGAGATGGAGCCTGCCCCATAATCTGTATTACTATAAAGTTTAGGTTCCTGAAAACATTACATTATAGCCAGCAACCAGCATGAAGCAAAAGAAGACCTGTGTGCTCATTGGTCCCTTTCAAAAATATTTTAACCCACTAGTTGTCAGCGTGAAATTCTCCATTTGAGGAGGATTTCCAAATTATTTTAGCCATTTCTCTTGAAGCAGAAAATCAGCAGGGAGGAAGTAAAGTGCTGCAGCCATTTAGCCTCCTCTTACTCTTTGCCATATTAAAATAATTGGATTTCATATTATTGTTTATTATTATTATTATTATTTTTCAACTTCCCAGCAATAATCATCTGCAGCATACTCACTATGGCCCATTTTTATTATTGTAGCAGCACCTGAATTCTTGCTTATTGTGAGCCAAAATCTCACTCATTTTTGGTGCAAAATATTGTTTTGCACATATTTTTTAAGACTATGTATTAAGAAGAGTAATTCACTGCCCTTAACTAGGTTTGAAAGCGGCATGGCTTAGCGGGAAAGTGACATAAAATGTAACATCATTTTGGCACAAACTTCTGTCTCAAAGTAAGTTGTGATGCTGGCGGTGCATGGCAGCCAGCCGCTCCCTGTTCCTGGCAGGCACGGCCACGGAAATGCTTACCTGATTCCTTGTTGCTGTGCTCTGGCGGTCCGTGGCCATTGGAATCCGACTGCTCAATCTACTCCATACTGGACTGTTGCCTGCTCTTTGCCTGCAGTACCTCTGCCTGCCTATACTGCGCATCCTAATCTGTCCAGCGAATGACTAGCCTACCTAGGGTATTTAAGGCAACTTTTCCGGTGGGAGGGTGTCTAAGCAATAGGTTTGTCTAGCTAGCCAGTCCCTGCAAAGCTGCATAGCACTGTCTGTCTGCCTGTTAACTGGATTTGACCCTTTGCTGCCTGACCTGAACTCTGCCTGATACTTATATTGACCCTGTGCTGCCCACCCCAATCCTTGGACTGCTTACCAGAGTGTATGAACTCTGCCAGCCCCGACCTTGGCTTGTTCCTAAATATGGTTTTGCCTGATCCTTTGGAGCCCCTCACTTGTGCCTCTGTGGTCAGCAGCCAATGAACAGACACTAACCTCTACAGGCGAACCAAAAGGCCACTGCCTCTTGAAGTAAAGAATGAAGACCAGTTTGGCCACTTCGAAAACGTCCTCAGGTGTAGGCACAAGCAAAATCTGTCCAATGGTACATCAGATACACATTGGTTCCATTACATAAGCAAACCAATAGTTAAAAAGCTAGAAAAAGTGTCTAAACATTCACCAACAGTGATGAGCGGCAGGGGCAATATTGGAATTTGCGATATTTCGCTAATATTTGGGCGAATATTCCTCATATAGTCGCGAATTCGAGTATTTGTGATTTTCTTGATTGCGAAAATTGGCAATAGAAAAATTAGCGATAAAAATTTGTGATGCGCAAATTTGCGATGAACACTACTCCTAAAGTCAGCCTTCTCATTGGCCCACAAGCAAGAAGTAGTGAGGGATCATGGGCACTGATAAAAAAATCTAGAATATTCGTGATTACGAAGATATAGCACTATAGTCTAGATATTCACGAATTCTCGAAGTGCCAATATTCGCGATAAAAATTTGCGATTAGAATAGTCGCGATCAACACTATTCACCAACTCTATAATTCAGCCTGACCCACTGTGATAAATCTCGCTCATCTTTATACTGTTTACAGTATTAGTAAATCTGGCCCAATTGCATGCAGCGCAAACTCTAGTCCAACAACAATTTCTGAGCTATAAAAATGAGAAATCCATTGTATGCATTCAGAAGTGTTAGCACCAATAATCTGCCTGAATCTGGCATATGCTCTGCATGTGTTTTCTTTCAAAGTGATTATCAATCACATAGCTTTTTTTGCTGGCTTCTACAGTCTCCTCCTGTATCTTATGGGCAGCCCCTACTTTGGCACATCAGTTTTATACACTGTGCTTCAAGCAGAAAATTAGGCTATGTTTTATCTAGAGACTCACTGTGCCAGGAGCGCTTAAGAAAACAAACAGTATCTGTTCTGAAAAGTTCCTACAATTTTGGCTTCTCTTATTTAATCGATATTACATGGACTGAAATGGTAAATATCTCCATATTGCATTTTCAGCTCACATTTGGACATTTCACGAGTTCAAACTTTCAGTGGATCCTTATGGACTTTGCGTCAAATCCAATTTATTTAGAAAAGATTCAAATGATTATTATTATTATTTTTTTTTAACAGATCAATTTTGATCGTCTTTCTTTATGCTGGCACTATTGGGAAGCAACAGTTCCTGGTAAGCCAACAGCTATAAAAATGTATTTAGTGTATTTTGTTAGGTCTATCACAGTTCAGTCCTATTGAAGCCAATGAGTCAATGAAGTGGTAGAGTCTTTGGGGAAAAAATAAAACATTTTTAATAATAAATATACCCTTATGTCTACAGGACATAAATATTTTTTCCATTTTGTTGATATATTTTATAGTTAAGTACTTCCCTAGGGCCACCATATTGGGGCCACACACATCCTCCCTGCATAGAAAAGATAGCAGATGTTCTTTTTGGTAGCTTTAATAAGTTGAAGTTAAAGAGGACCTTTCACCACTCCTGACATGCCTGTTTTATGGCTTCATGCATTTCCAATGTAACAACAATGTAACCAGTTGGGGGGGGGGGGGTGTACCTGCACAGACTCACTGTTTCCAATCAGTGCTGCCATTTTCAGATGGTGCAGGTACACCCCCCAACTTGTTACCACCCCTCTGTACCCTTACTGCAGACTGCTAGCAATTCATTCACAACTTCTAGCAGGAATAATAAAGGAATGGCCCAACATAGAGCCATAAGAATGCATAAAACTATAAAAACAGACATGTCAGGAGAGGTGAAAGGCCTATAGACTAGAAGAATAGTCTATACTAGAATAATCATAATCATCTCCCAGTTAAAATATGTCCAGCAATCAAACAGTGAACAGTAATTTGCTCTCTTGACATACTGTAGATCTCATTTTGTATGCTGGTGTAAAAATCCTCATTGGTTGGCATTACATCGACTCATGAAAACAGTTATCTGCCTGTCATCTATAATAGACACATAAAAGAGGGGGATAATAAGCGATTCTATGTCATATGTAAATGCAAGTAAACAAGCTCACTATTTTGTGGACCGGTTCTCTTTATGGGGAATTCATCTGCTAAGTAAACCATAATACAGTTTTCAAGAAGAAATGGAGTACAGTCATGGGAGCTATATACAAAGCCTTATCTGTAGGTACAGTGTCACTTCTGTTTTATTAAGACCTTCAGTACCTTGCAGATACTGTCCCAGACAACACAGTAAAGCAGAAAGAAATTATCATTTTTTTCCTTGCTACTATAGACTCTACAGTATTATATTTTACCTTACAAGTACCAACGTACCATATACAGGAAAGGAAGGAACATGAGAAAATTGTAATGATCCCAAGCAACTTGTCCAGGGCGAGAAAAAAGGAAGTTTTAGAAGCATTGCCTTTGGAGGTTGAATCAAAGGGTTGGTGGAACAAGACCAAAAGTTGCTATAGGCATTAAAGGGTTCATGGATGTCTGTCGAATACAATTAGCTGGGTGTCATAGTTGATCAGTCTGATTTAGTTACAGAAGGACATAGAAGTATGAAGGACTGTAGATAAAACCCAAACCAATAAATAAAGGTAGTAGTAATTTCAGAAGCATTATTATTATTTATTATTAAAGTGCCATTCATTCCATGGCGCTGTATATATGAAAAGGGGTGCACATACATAATACAGACAATTGGAATAAGTATGAACAAGACGAGTTAGAAACTGGTACAGAAGGAGAGAGGGCCCTGTCTGTGAGGGTTTAAAATCTACGAGAACTCCATATCTGAGCTCTCACTACACTGCATGAAGACCACTATTCCTTAAAAGGGTTTTCATGGAAATATTAATTATCCTCAGGCCAGATAATCATATCGGTGGGGTCTGACACCTAACACCCCTTGGATGGACTGTTTTTGACAACCACCTGTCCCAGAAACTATGTTGAGCCAACCATGCAGCCACGGAAAAGAGCCAACCAGTGGGGTCAAAATGGGCCATCACTGTGTAGTAAGTCAACCCCTTGAATGAACAAGGATAGAGTTGTGATTGAACTGGGGGGAAGAGCTCATATTTTTGTTGGGTAGCCCGTTCCTGGTGTATCCCATTATTTCTTATTTGTTCCTTTTTGTTACCTATTATTTGTTACCTTCATATCCCTATTGGCGCTTACAATATTCTCCTCACACACACCAGGGTCAATGGTATGGCAACCCAAATATACTATCACAGTTTTAGAGAGTAGGGAAAAAAAACTGGAGTAACCAGAAAAAAATCTATCTGAGCACTGGAAACACATGCCGACTCCATACACATAGTTTCCAATATGCAAAAAAGGAACAATTATAACCATGTGAAATATGCACAGCCTAATGAAATGGCCGATTCGGGTAATTTTGCTTATGATTTAATTCTCAGCAAATTATAAAATGAACATGTTCCTATTATCTAATTTTGAGCAATCATAAAAGAAAAACATTAATCAGATAAATAATATGAGCCATGCTTCATGAAGTTAATCTATGCATCAGATAGAGACATTCCAGTTAAGAGTCCCTTGGCAGAAGTGCAATGGAAAAGTGTGATATAAAATGTAGGAAAACAGAGGCAAAAATCTTTGAGAATCCATCACAGGAGCTGGTGTTTGACAATGCAGAATAGACCCCTTTGCATATAAGATCTGACAGGTCTATCTTTTACAGGAACATATCACTTGCTGTGATTTTGCAGTCTCTGTGATAATCTACTATTTCTACTCTATTCTGCAGGAAAGGACAACTGGGAATAGTGTATACAAATAAAAATCGTGCCGTACAAAGGTACAGACCAGGAAAGGAGAGCTCTACAAGCAGATGCTACTCATTAGTACAATATCCTACTGAGGTCTAATGGGACCTGTACTGACCTTGAATGTAAATCTAAGAGCCAGAGAGGAACACTTATTTATTTGTATCGATGCATTATGTACTCATACCATGTTCATCTTTATATATTTTCACTTTTATTATTCTGTTTTTTACATTTTTTATTATATCATACAGTGAGGAACAGAAGTATTTGAACACCCTGCGATTTTGCAAGTTCTCCCACTTAGAAATCATAAAGGGGTCTGAAATTCACATTGTAGGTGCATTCCCACTCCGAGAGACAGAATAAAATAAAATAAAATCTGGAAATCACATTGTATGATTTTTAAAGAATTTATTTGTCTTGCACTGCTGAACATAAGTATTTGAACACCTGAGAAACAGCAAGAATTCTGGCCCTCAAAGACCTGTTACTGTGCCTTTAAAAAGTCCACTTCTACTCCACTCACTAATCTAACTTAGTAGCACCTGTCTGAGCTCTTTAAAGACACCTGTCCACCCCGCAGTCAGTCAGATGCCAACTACTACCATGGGCAAGACCAAAAAGCTGTCTAAAGACACCAGAGACAAAATTGTGGCTCTCCACAAGGCTGGAAAGGGCTACAGGGCAATTGACAAGCAGCTTGGTGAAAATAGATCAACCGTTGGAGCAATTGTTAGAAAATGGAAGAGGCTAAAGACGACTGTCAGTCTCCCTCGGACTGGGGCTCCATGCAAGATCTCACCTCGTGGGGTATCACTGATGATAAGAAAGGTAAGAAATGAGCCTAGAACTACAAGAGGGGAGCTGTTTAATGACATGAAGAGAGTTGGGACCATAGTTTCAAAGGTTCTTCTGCTCAAGTCATCACATGTCCAGGCCTATCTGAAGTTTGCCAATGACCATCTGGATGATCCAGAGGAGGCATGGGAGAAATTCATGTGGTCAAATGAGACCAAAGTAGAACTTTTTGGTCTAAACTTCACTCGTCGTGTTTGGAGGAAAAAGAAGGATGAGTTGCATCCCAAGAACACCTTCCCTCCTGTGAAGCATTGGGGTGGTAACATCATGCTTTGGGGGTGCTTTTCTGCGAAGGGGACAGGACAACTGCACTGTATTAAGGAGAGGATGAAAGGGGCCATTTATTGTGAGATTTTGAGCAACAACCTCCTTCCCTCAGTCAGAGCATTGAAGATGGGTCGTACCTGGGTCTTCCAACATGACAATGACCCGAAGCACACAGCCAGGAAAACCAAGGAGTGACTCTGTAAGTAGCATATCAAGGTTCTGGAGTGGCCTAGCCAGTCTCCAGACCTAAATCCAATAGATCATCTTTGGAGGGAGTTGAAACTCCGTGTTGCTCAGCGACAGCCCCAAAACCTGACAGATCTAGAGGAGATGTGTGTGGAGAATTGGGCCAAAATCCCTGTTGCAGTGTGTGCAAACCTGGTCAACAACTACAGGAAACATTTGACCTCTGCAATTGCAAACAAAGGCTTCTGTACCAAATATTAGCACTGATTTTCTCAGGTGTTCAAATACTTATCTTCAGCAGTGCAAGACAAATAAATTCTTTAAAAATCATACAATGTGATTTCCTGATTTTTTTTTATTTTATTCTGTCTCTCAGAGTGGGAATGCACCTCCAATGTGAATTTCAGGCCCCTCTATGATTTCTAAGTGGGAAAACTTGCAAAATTGCAGGGTGTTCAAATACTTCTGTTCCTCACTGTATATTTATGCATTGCCTTTGGACCAGCAAAGTTTTGGCATCCACTGGACTCGTGTGATACTAAACTATTAGATATCTTCGTGACTTATAGAAGTTTGACCATTCAGAAAATTCTAGAGAAACCCTGGACAAAAAATTTGTGGCATAGACAGGTGAGTATACAAATCTCATAGGGCCCCATATCCCTATTGGGCCCCCAGCGCAAACCAAGTTTCTTAGTACACGTGCGTCAAATACTCAGAGAATGTGGAATGCAAAGTTCAATTCCCCAGATTTCTGATGAATTTACATGGTTTTTTTTTTTTAGGTGAAAGAAAAATACATTTCAAGAAATGTGTTTTTAAAAAGTTGACCTCACCCACTTTATCCAACTTCTTTGACGTAAAAAGTGGAACAGGTGCATCATACGGTAAATATGGTGATCATATGGGTCTCGGCATATCTCTCAATGCATTTAAAACAAGCAACTGGCATAAATACATTGATAAATCTTCTCTATACAGCTCAACGTCACTGCTTCCCTTCACATAATACAGTATATTACAAAAAGGGCTGCCAGTAATGACCACTTGGGGGATCTCAGTGCAGAGAAATTTATACCGTTACCACTGACTGCAAATGAAGCTGTAAAAATTTATTTGCACTGAATTCACTCAAGTTGCACTCAACTCACTCATGAAATGAAACTGTGTAAAAGTACAGTGACACTAGGTCTAAAGGTGGCCATACACGTTAGATGTAAGTTGAATGCTCGTTTGGCCGACTACAGCTAGGCTCAGCCAAGTATCGATATATGTTTTAAATGGGGAGAGAGGAGAAAGTTGCTGCCACACTGGTAGCAGTTTATGCCATGAAGGATCGAGCATGTTGAAATCCACATGCCAGGCCCTTATTTACTCGAATATCTGCCATTGCGGGAGATTCAGACACCTCATACACATAAGTTGGTCTCACCAAAATGAGTTGGATTGTCTGATGTGTAAAGACAGCTTTACATGGAGACAAAGGGAGTCAGAAAAAGAAGTGTGGAGCACAGTACTCACTGGTGCCAAAATGCATTGGTGGATGTGGCTGCACCTTCAACCTGGCACTACGCAAGTGGACAACGGCGCACATCAGACTGCCAACTTTGTGTGTGTGCTTTCAGAGTTTGGGGGAGAATTATCCAAACTGGTGCAAAGGAAAACTGGCTTAGTTGCCCATAGCAACCAATCAGCTTCCACCTTTCATTTCTCAGAGCTCCTTTGGAAAATGAAAGATGGAATCTGGTTGCTAGGGGCAACTAAGACAGTTTTCCTTTACACCAATCTCCCCCTTTGTGTCTAAATGTACGACTGGATATATTCAACTGTAGGTCTATCCAATTCCATAAGTTTGTCATTGACTGCCATAAAATGTATACTGTTTAAAACATTTGCAGCTGTGGGACCCAAACATACAGTGGGGGACTGACCCACCCAGAGTACCACAGGATCCTCTGGTGGGCCCAGGGTTTGTTACCATAGTGGGCCCCAAAGGTCCCCCCCAAAAAAAAAACTTTTGGAGCCAATAACTTGACTAGAGTCTATGGGAGAGATTTATTAAGCAGGTGTCAAGTAGAACTGGCTTACTTGCCCATAGCAACCAATCAGATTCCACCTTTAATTTATCACATCTCCTTTGGAAAATGAAAGGAGGAATCTGATTGGTTGCTATTGGCAACTAAGCCACTTCCACTTTACACCAGTTTGATAAATCTTTGAATCAAAATCTGTTAAACGTTATTGATAATATGGGGTTTGGGCCCCAAGAATAATTTCCTTTGGTGGCCAAATATATTCCAAAAGGACTCCTTTGGTACACTGGTGTGAAATTACGCCATATGATATTTACACAGATACACTGAGCACCCAAACACCCTTTCATGCGATTTTAAGCTCACTAATGGGTTAGTACATTTTTCTGGGGAAAAAACAAAGCAATTGTACAGAAACAACCTAACCTGAAGGCAGCTGAAAGTCGAGATGACTGTTAGACATTTTTTAATCAGCTTTTTTCAGGGCTGAAAGAAATGTTTAATACTGTACCAATAAAAAGTGCTGGATAAATGTGTGAAGTCCATCATCTTTATGGTCACGGTGACCACATTATAGAAAGATTCGGTAGAAGAAAAAGAATTATATTTTACTAAAATCACTTTCATCTGAAAATGATCGAATGAAAAGGAGCTTCAAAGAAGGGGAAAGGAATAGATTAAAGGCATAATACACATCTGTATTTAAAGGTTATGTACACCTTCAGAGGCAATTTTTATGATGGAATTTTACTCATTTTGGGCTAAAAATATTTATTTTTATTGGTTTTATTAAAAATATTCTACCATTCACAAAGGGTTAACTGTTTATCTAGCTATGTGAATCCTACTTGAATTTTCACTGTGTGCCTAGCATCTAATAAACCTTATCCCTAAATTACTAAAAGGTCATAAACATTTATTTAAGCCACATTCTTTTCAGTAAGATAAGTATTGAGCTTTAATAAGCGTTTATGAACTCAGAGATCAGACATAAGGAACCGTCAGCTGAGCTTCCTGATGTAAGAAGCTACTAGAGAATCTCAAGGCTGTACAGAGAAAGGGGCTCAAAATTTCTAATGAAGCCCAACTGAAAAATTGGCTTTAAAATAGTTTTAGCTCAAAATGAGTACAATGCAGTAATAAAATAAACTGCCCCCAAAGGTACGTAGCCTTTAAAGTCTGACTCCAGGAGATTCTGTGGAGCTAGGTACCGTGTGAAAGCTGTGCACAACTGCATAACATTTTATTACCATATGTCCTCTTCATTTACATAGGATATACCCCCAACATAAGGCATTTTAGTTACACATGTAGTACACATGAACCTCTTTATCATAACCCAAAATGAATACAGACCCGCTAAATAAGGAACTCAGCCCAGACCTGTTAACCAGAGGTCCCCAACTTTCTACAGGCCTATTGAAACACGATAGATGTTATTGAGATAATCGTAAATAGAGATGAGCGAATCGAAGTTGAAAAAATTTGATTTGCACCGAATAAGAAATTCCTCACGCTTGGTGGTAACCAATCCCTTTTTTTCCTAAAATGGCTGCTGCACGTGTTAGGACATGGAGCAAGGAACTCTGGGAAAAATGGATAACCAATGCCATGCATGCAGCCAATCAGCAGCCAGCAAGCCCTGTGATGTCACAGCCCTATTAATAGCCTCAGCCATCTTGGATTCAGCCATTTTCCAGTGTACTTAGTGCAGGGAGAGACATCAGCAGCTGCTATGGACTGTGGTAGAAATGACTTTAAAACTTTTATTTTGCTGTATAGAAGTTTAGGGAAAGGATAGGGAGGAATAATTCCGCAGTATTGAAGTAGAACAGGGTTCAGTAGGGGAGGTTACAGCCTGGGTAATAGGAACAATCCTATTACACCTTGCTGCACTGACTGCGGATCAAAATTGCCATTATACAGCACTGTAATTCCAGCAAACCGTTCTTGTTATTGGGGTGCAAGTGCTGTTTGATATTTGCCGTTCCGCGGTGCAGTTATATGTTCTAAAGCACTTTTGCGTGAATTAGGCCTCATGCACATGACCGTTCCGTTTTTTGCGGTCCACAAACCGCGGAGTTGCCAAAAACAGAAGCCGTCCGTGTGCCTTCCGCAATTTGCAGAAAGGAACAGACGGCCCATTGTAGAAATGCCTATTCTTGTCTGCAAAACATAAATAGGACATGTTATATTTTTTTTGCGGGGCATTGTAACGGAGCAACGGATGCGGACAGCACACAGAGTGTGGCTCGGATGCGGACCAGAAGTCGTGTGCAATATATATTATTTGCCGTTCTGTGGTGCAGTTTTATTGTCACGACTGTGTCACTGTCGTGTTGTTGTTCGCCGTGACACGATAGCCTTGGTGTGTGCTGGAGTTATGCTGCTGTGCTGGAGATTCCATCTGTCCAGTGTGAGGGCCACCTAGTTTGACATCAATGTCTCTCCAATGTCTTCCCGTTGTTGTTATGTCCTCTACCCTTCCTTACATGTCTCTTTGTATGGTGTGGGTTTTATTTTGGGGTTGTTGTATGTCTAGTTGTTGTTACATATCTGGTCTGTTGGTGTTTGTAGTCCAGCATGTTTGCTACACATTTCCCCTGTCTGTCTGTGCCTTCGGTGAGAGGGCTCCTGGGTTCCCCGGAGGGGGAAACACAAGTCAGTGAGCAGCTCTGCCTGGTGCCATCATGCATCCTGTCCGCATGGGGTTCCAGCTGGTTATTGGTGTCAGTGTTCCATCCTGTTGCTGCGGAAGGTAAGTGCTAGTTGATCTAGTGTGTTGTTGTATCACTGGGTTCTTACCTGCTCATCCAGTTTCTGTTCACTGTCTTCTCCTCTCCTTGCTGCTAGGTATGTAGAGACTCCTGTTTATAATTGTTGTGGACGAACAGGGTGTCTCAGTCCTGACTTTATTCCAGGGATCTTCAGGGTCAGCTAGGGCCCAGGCTCCTGGGTAGGAGCCCTCCTACCATCTGGGTCCGCTCATACGGATAGGAGTCAGGGCGAGGTTTAGGGATGCTTTAGGAGATGACCTGCTCCCTTTATCCCGGCATTCAGGCCTAGTCTTTATTCCCAATTCATATCGGTGTTCGGTGTGGAGTTCCCCACACTGCACCGTGACATATATGTTCTAAAGCCCTCTTTGGTGTGTATTAGTGGCAAAAAAATATATATTTGCCATTCAGCTGTGCAGTTAAAAGTTGTAAAGTCCTTTTTGGCCTGTATTAGTGACAAAAAAGATATATTTGCCGTTCAGCGGTGACGTTATATGTTCTAAAACCCTTTTTGGCGTGTATTAGTGGCAAAAATATATATATTTGCCGTTCAACTGTGCAGTTATATGTTCTAAAGCCCTTTTTGTCGTGTATTAGTGGCAAAAGAAAAATATATTTTCCATTAAGCGGTGCAGTTATATGTTCTAAAGCCCTTTTTGGCGTGTATTAGTGGCAAAAAATATATATATTATTTGCCGTTCAGCGGTGCAGTTATATGTTATAAAGCCTTTTGTGGCGAGTATAAGTGGAAAAAGTAAGGGCCTATTTGCCCTTCAGTGGTGCAGTTATATGTTCTAAAGCCTTCTTTGGCATGTATTAGTGGAGAAAAAAAAAGGACTTATTAGCTGTTGTGTGGTGAAGCGAGAAAATTACAGACTTGTTTGGGGTGTTTTAATTTCCTTTTTATTTATTTATTTGATCTAACAGTATGTCAGACAGAGAAGTGCCAGGCCCTGCACAGGGGAGTGGCATAGGTCTAAATGTTTCTGGTGCAGGCACAGGTGTGCAGCAGAGTAGGGGGACGTGGCAGCAGGAGTCACAGTGAGCAGCCTGAGCTCCCGGTGTCATCTAGTGGTCGTGTCTTGACCAGCAACCCAGCGGTCATCCACTTCGTCCCAAGTGACATCAGACACCCCAGGCCAAGAGTTGGTGGGTTGGTCAGACACAACCCTTAGTTGGCATGGCCTTGTGCTCTCACCTTACCTCAACCTGCTTCTGTCCTTTTCTGTTCCCTCAGCCAGACAAGTATTATATGCTGTATTCTCAGTTCCACTATACAGCGAGGACGGTCAGCAACTTCTGGCCAGCCAAGATGTGGAGGAGACATGCGCCGCTTCCTCCATTAGGCGGGCAAGTAGTGATGAGGAGAGTGGCGTGGGAGCTGGTGTTGCGAGCGGACAGGCTCCTGACCCAGAGATTGTTGAGGAAGACATCAGTGACATGCAGACAGTACTCGAGCAGAGGTGGAGAGTCCAAAGCCGTAATTTCTTTGCCAAAAAGGCAGTACCAGCCCTGCACACATATGCAGAACAGAAGGTGGGCCAGTCCTTGAGCCTATCGGTGTCTGCCAAAGTGCACGGCAGCGCCGACGTGTGGAGCTTTAACTACAGTCACGGACAATACATGTCCTTTACGGCCCACTGGGTAAATGTGGTTCCTGCACAGCCACACCAGCAACTTGGCCAGGTGACGTTTGCTCAGGCCCTTTGAGGAGGCCACCTTATTTGTCAGTTGCCAGGACTACGGGATGAACAACGTCATTCCAATGCTTCATGTCCTGGAACAGATGCTGGAAAATCTGGCTCGTTAGGGGACTGGATACGTGGCGCCTAGATCTCACAGCCACATGAGCCCTGTGGGGGCTGAACTGGAGGAGTAAATTGGAGCACAAGCAATGTGTAGCGAAATGGGTGGTTTTTATACACAGGTGACAGTAGAGAAGGTGCAGAAGCAGCCAGAGGACTTACAGGGTGATGAGGGAGATGAGGCAGAGGACCCAGGCACACCGTAGCAGTATGCAGTTTAGATGTAGGCAGGGAGTTCCTCCAAGTCACCTGCACAAATGGCCCGATGCATGTTCACTTGCTTGCGTAGTGACAGCCGAATTGTCACCATTCGGCAGAGGGATGACTTCTGGCTCTCCACCTTGTTGGACCCTCTCTACTGGTCCAAATTGGGGGCCTTTTTTACACTCGCTGAGAGGGAGGACAAACTGAACTACTATACAGACATCATATGTAGTCAGTTGGCTGCTGTCTATCTATGCCATTGTCCATCCTCTTGCAGGTCTGACCAGAGGGGTCCTCTGTGCTCACGTTCCTCTGCTATGGCTGCTGTGGGTCATTATACTGTGTGAGGGGCCACTGGGGGTCATTATACTGTATGGAGGGCATTGGGGGTCATTATACTGTATGGGGACACTGAGAGTCATTCTACTGTATGAGGGGGCCACTGGAGGTCATTATACTATGTGTGTGTGTGGGGGGGGGGTCATTATACTATGTGAGGGGGCCACTTGGGGTCATTATACTGTGTGAGGGGGCCACTGTAGGTCATTATACTGTATGAGGGGGCCACTGTGGGTCATTATACTATGTGTGTGTGTGTGTGGGGGGGGGGTCATTATACTGTGTTAGGGGGACACTGGGGGTCAATATACTTTATGGGGGCACTGAGGGTCATTATACTGTATGAGGAGGCCACTGCAGGTCATTAAACTATGTGTGTGGAGGGGCTAGGTCACTAGTGGGTCATTATACTGCATGAGTGGGCCACTGGAAGTCATTATACTGTGTGAGGGGGCCACTGGGGGTCATTATACGCTCTGTTTTTCTTAGGAGTCCTGACAGGATTTTTTCTGCAGACATCCTGCTTCAAATCATATAAACCTATTTATCACTTATCTATCATATCCTGCTCTCATGTCAGGAAGCAGAAATCACCTGATAGGTTCGCTTTAAGCTCTGTTTAGTGTCATGGATTCCATTCATAACAGAACCGTGACAGCAATACTGGGCCTATTTTCAGATGGAATTCAATAAACCCTCTCAGTTCCCACTGATTTACAGTAGGATCCATAATGAATAATGCTTAAAGAATCCCTGCACTTTCACACAATTTCCTTTTGTTTAATAGAAAATGGTGTAACTAGCAAATTTCCAAGTCACTTATTTTAAAAAAGCTGCCTGCATCCACCTGAAAAAAAGCTGTAAAGTCATGACCACTAGGGATCACCTAAGTTGCAGTCCACTGCCTGTTGTCAAGCAAGATCCATCCTTGGTGACAGAGACAGATGGCTGAGAGGACAGGTGTGCGGGCGTGTGACAGCTAGTGAAAATCCTGAGCCTGATAAAACCCCTGCTTCTACACTGCTTCTGAGCAGCATAGCAGCCTGCTGCCTTTCTGTGTGATCTTACCCTCCTTATATGTTCTGTGAGCTAAGGAGCTAAAAACAAACATAGTGGAAAGCAAGGGAAAGGATGTCACAGCAGTACACTGCTGGCAGATTCCACAGAAGGGAGAGACGCACCCTGCTTCTGAATGAAATGCATCTAGCTATGCTGCTGAAAAAGGGAATAATATGGCTGAAAAAACACTAGGGAAGCCAAAACATGACTGTTTCTTCACAGTTTTGTTTGTACAAAGAGTACTTCTTTGTACAAACAAAACTGTGAAGGAACAGTCATGTTTTGGCCATTATATAAGTTTTTTTTAAAACTCAGGTACACTTTAAGACCACACTATTCTCACTATTATTAAGACTACACTATTATGTCAATAATGCCAGAATCCCTGGCGGAAACTAAAAATCACCAGTGTGATGAGTCTTACCATTTCTTAAGCTCTCTCTCTAGCTTCCAAAGGTGTGAACCGCCAATGGTGGTTCTCATAAGGGTTGTCCCTCATATCAATACGAGGAGAAGAAAAACAGGTAAAACAATACAATGCGTTTCAAAAGCGTACCACTCTCTTTCTCAAGCACAAGCAGTACTCTCTCAAAACACACTGCAATGTTATACCCGTTTTCACTTCCTCATAGCATTAGTTTTTATCGTTTTCAAATCAACCAGTTTTTTGTTTTTTTTCTCATCGTTTCTGCATTTGTTATTGGATTGAATAGAAGGGAATGGAGCTGCAGCTGTTGCCAGTTTGAGGCTACCAACACACCATGTCTGGAGTTGTGCCCAAGGATGCACAACCCCTTTTGCTAAGCCTCTGTGGTCGTTGTGTAGATACTGTCACCTAGTTGTTTTTCACACAGTGTAGCACCTTTGTACTTTCTCTCATAGACATGGAAACATGGTATGGAACATTTCTTCAGTCCAGCTCATAGACATGGAAACATGGTATGGAACATTTCTTCTGTCCAGCTCATAGACATGGAAACATGGTATGGAACATTTCTTCTGTCCAGCTCAGTGAGGCATCCAGCACCAAAACCGATAAATGATAGCATCGGATTTGTCATTGGAAGGCTAGACTTGTGTAAACCAGATACTAAGTAGATAGACTTGTCTTTCAAGGACTTATGAAAGTTGACTGACATACAACATGGTCACCATCTTAGATCCTGTCATCTCATGTTCCTACATTATCTTATTCCTGTATTTGAACTGTTTACGGTTTTTCCCTCCACTATCAGCTCTTCCCTTCTCCTTATTTTGCTGGCCTTTTTTACATACATGCTTTGTACAGTCCACAGCTCTGGCAAAAAAAAGTATTTTTTTCACCTACTGTGTTGGGCATAATTACAAGTTATCAGCCTAAACTAACTCTCGTCTGGATTTATAGTATCCCAGACCTGGGGGTACTACAAATTGTTTATTGCTATGTTATGTATTTTACTGTTTGTTCCTGGCCATCACTCCCAGCAAGGAAAAGTTGGCAGGAACAGGTTAAATCACTCTGTTCCTCCCCTCTTGGTAAAAGTGGGCTTGTACTACTTTTTGCCAGGAGGGGGAGTTCCTGTCTAGCCTCAGAGTCGAGAGGAAGCAATCTACAGTACTCCTGCTCCTCTTACTTAATCTTAAGAGGGAACCATTCCAAATTGTCCTCAAGTAAAACGTTTAGAGTCCAGACAGCAGAATTGCCTGCTACTTCTGTATCTACAGACACTGCTGTAAGGTGAGGAACTATAGCCAAGCCACCCATCACCAAACAACCACCTAAGTACTGAATTACCGCCAACCAACCTACCTCCATACATTTGCTGGTGCCAGAGAAGAATTGCACTAAAGTCTTCTGCTACTGTACTTTATGTATCTCAGATTCTACATTGCACTTAGTAATAAAAGACTCTGCTATGTTCAACTCTGGACTCCTTCTTATTCGTGAGAGTACACCAAAACTCTTCAACAGGGCCACTACCACTCCTATCCTCTTCACCCACTCCTCAGGGAAAGGGGGAGAGTGTCGCTACAGATTCTTCACACATGCCTCATAAGTGGAGTTGACCTGTCCGATAAGATTTCAGGAGCTGAACTGTTCAATACAGACAAGCACAGCCATATTATCTCATGAACCTCCACATGAGGAGATAAAATTTGTAAAAATAGAAAACTATCAGCAGGTGGCAAAAGAGAGCAAAACAAATCCCAAACAATTATTCAATGCTAAACAACCAAGGTCTGAGCTGGTCCCCTAAATAATGGTAAAGGGGGGTTAGTCACTAAAGATAAAGAAAAGGCAGAGTTACTAAATGTTTTTTTTAGCTCTGTATATACAAAAGAAGAGAAAGGAGCTGATATCTGTGGTGCTGGGCTGTTAGTACATCCAGTAATATACTCAATTGGCTAACTGTAGATATGGTCCAAGCTAAATTCAATTAGATGGATTACACCCAAGAGTGCTTAAAGAGCTCAGTTCAATCATTGATGTGTCCCTGTTTATAATTTTTAAAGATTTTCTAGGTACTGGTACAGTGCCAAGTGATTGGCAAAAGGCAAATGTGGTGCCCATATTCAAAAAAGGATCTAGGTCCTCCTTATAGACCAGTTAGTTTAACTTCTGTCATGGGAAAAATGTTTGAAGGACTCTTAAGGGACTATATACAGGAGTATGTGACTGTAAATAATATTACAAGTGATAACCAACATGGGTTTACAAAGGACAGAAGTTGTCAGACTAACCTGATTTGTTTTTATGAGGAGGTGAGTAGAAGCCTAGACAGAGGGGTGGCTGTGGATGTAGTGTTTCACGATTTTGCAAAGGCTTTTGATACTGTCCCTCATAGATGTTAATAAGTAAGATAAGGTCTATAGGCTTGGAAAGTATAGTTTGTAATTGGATTGAAAACTGGTTGAAGGACCGTGTCCAGAGAGTTGTAGTCAATGATTCCTATTCAGAATGGTTCCAGGTTATAAGTGGTGTACCCCAAGGTTCAGTGCTGGGTTCCCTATTATTTAATTTATTTATTAATGATATTGAGGACGGGATAAATAGCACCATTTCTAGCTCCATTTTGCAGATGACACTAAGCTGTGTAGTACTGTGCAATCTTTCTGGATTTTTTTGATTTTCTTGGTACCTGCATTCGAGTATTTCCCATTGTGTAAAGTGTCAGTACTATATGATGAAATAAGGTACAATGGATATATATTTATTTTGATGTTGCCATTATAATGTATACTTATAGAAATATTTTCTTATTATCACAGTGTTTGATAAAGGTCTTATGACCGAAACGTCACAAATTGGTGAAGTTGCCATAAAAATAAAAATAAACAAATCAGAACTCAAGTTGAGTGCGGTTGTTATTCTGTTCAATGTGTTAGTGTGTCTGGGAAGCCAACACAACCAGCACCACGATCTCAAGAGACACGAGTGCCACGTCTTATCTATACAAAGCATACAATGTCAATCAGCTGCTTCTAAGGCCACTAGGATATTGTCATGCATTAAACAAGGCATGCGGGGCAGGGATGTAATATTACCACTTCACAAAGCGTTGGTGCGGCCTTATCTGGAATATGCAGTTCAGTTCTGGGTACCAGTCCATGGAAAGGACGCACTGCAGCTGGAAAAGGTACAGAGGAGAGCGACTAAACTGATAAGGGGAATGGAGGGTCTTAGTTATGAAGAAAGATTAAAATAACTAAATGTATTTAGTCTTGAGAAGAGACATCTAAGGGAGGACATGATTAACCTATACAAATATATAAATGGGCCATACAAAAAAAAAATATTGTAAAAAACTGTTCCATGTCAAATTCCCTCAAAAAACAAGGGGCACTGCCTCCGACTGGAGAAGAAAAAGTTCAGTCTCCAGAAGTGTCAAAGTTTCTTTGTACATCTGTGGAATAGACTTCTTCAGGACGTGATCACATCAGGAACAGTGGACAGTTTTAAAAAGGGTTTATATGAATTCTTAAAAGTAAATGACATTAATGCTTATGAGAACGTGTAGCTATCAGAGTCTCACTTCCTTCTGGGATTCACGTCCCCACCTATCCCTTGGTTGAACTTGATGGACGTATGTCTTTTTTCAACTGTATTAACTATGTAACTTGCAGCCTAGTTATTGTGTCAGAACAGATCCAAAGGAGTAGTCGCCCACCTAGAAACAAACGACCGGCTCTGATTTTAGATAGAATCGCTCTTTAAAAAAAGCATTTAAATTAAAAGACTAAAACGAACATGACGGTTCCCTCTTCCAGTCAGCCACTTATATTTAGCATCATAGGTGTCACTGCTGTGATCTCACTGTTATATATTTTAATTACTAATTAACACTTTTTCACTCAGAATAACGCCAAGCATTAGGATGAGGAAGTCTAGCTTCCTTATTATACTGGCTGGAAGAACGGTGAAACACTGCAGCTTTGCTGACGTTCCCCAACGCCTGTCCTGTCTGCTGATGATTAATGAAAAGTGAAGAAAGCAAGTGAACAAAACACAATCCAGACACAGTGCTCGGGGCCACGCTCCCTCAGCTCCCTGATCCTATGCTTTGTAATGGGAATTATTAAAAATTCATTACAATTGGTAGGCCTGGTCTTGTGACATCATTGCCTGTAATTGTCCTTACTTCTTTTGACTAAGCGGTTAACAGGCTCACCCTTTCTGCCAAGGAGCTCTTAATAGTATGTAACATTTGTATCTCTTGCCCTTTTGTGGAGACGTTTTCTCCGGAAGCCGCATGGTTTCCAGTCTACGCCTTTGCTTCCTGACGGATCTGGAACATGCCTGTGCAGTGTAGAGAAGAATAATACTGTATGGTAGATGTCTACCTGTACTGAAGTGAAGTCATCCAAAATGGGAACGTACCTGGTTGATAGGTAAACTGAACTGACAACATTTTTTTCGCTTTTTTAGTTTTTTGTTTTTTTTTTGTCTATGGACAAGAGTGGCCCTGTTTATGGAGAAATCTTAAAAGACTTAGACATAAATCCAGTAGAAATATGTGTAATGATTTTAAAAAGTTTTTTATCTACTATTTAAACAAATATGTGTCCAAACACTGACTAAGGGCTCAAGGACATGAAAGTGGGCCCATATTGCGGCCTGCAAACAGTGGGTCCGCAATATACGGCACCAGGAGTGTGCGCACCGTATCACAGATCTGAACACAATCATTTGAATAGGCCCACAGTCTGGAAGATATGGAGTGGAAGGCCACAGAAGCACTACGGAGCGCTTTCATTGTATTTCAACCCATGCCTCCGCACCACCAAAAAATAGAACATGCTCTCAGATAGATCGCGGTCCAATTCAAGTCGAATGGGTATGCATCTGTTAGCGCCAGCCACACAGACGGTGTGCATGTGTACATTCATGTGCATGAGCCCTAAAGCAGCTCTTTCTTACTCATTCACAGCAGCAAATCCCAGCACGGTCTGAAACTTCACGAGCAACTGAGTAACATAAAGCTACTCCTGAGTGAGGCATATCCAAGTGAGGACACACTGTCTTCCTTAACAGGGTTGTCCTGTCATTAGTGTACAAAAATAAAAATCAGACATCATATAGTACATGACAATCTCTTTCTAAAAAACTAGAACCAGCCCTGTATCTCACATGAATGCAGAGATCTCCACATTCATTGCTGCAATTGTTCTGGTAGCTCAGAGGCATGTCCTTTTCCAGGGGTGTATCTTTCCTCAGGGGTGTGTTCTTTTGGCTGCAGTTCTCTTCCCGTAACTGTCACAGCTTCAAACATTAGATAGGGCTGGTGGCAGTTGAAGAATGGAACGGAGCATGCGTGACCACCACAACCAAGTGTTGTTACTGAGGTGGATAGAGAAACAAGGAAAATAACAAACAGCAGGTGGCGCTATACATATATATTAACTACATGCAATTACAAAAGGGTTCAACTCCAGGTGCTGCTTTGACAAGGGTATAATTTTTTAATTTTTTTTATTTTCTTTCGCTTTAAATTCTCCGAGAAGCAAGAAAGTAATAACCTTAAAATAAAACAAAGTCTCCAGTGGCCCAGACATGGATGAACAGCTTACACCTTGACATGGGTAGATGAATTGTGTTATTTCAGTACAGATATGTCGCACTTAATGAAATGCTCCATACACCTGGCTGCCATAACCTGTATGCAGTGGGGAGGGATTATGTACAGGGCCCTGGGAATTCATGGAGAAAAGCGAGGATTCAGCAGCTGCTGGAAGACGATGCAAAAAGATGGTTTGTCTAATTGCTAAGACTTTGTCTATTCCCACTGAAACCACGCTGCTTGCAGTCGGATTCGACGCTGCAATTTCTATATTTTGTCAACAGCAAAATGGTGGTTTTAAGGAAGATGCATATTTATCATGTTCTTTGTAATAGATCTGAATTACAATATTCATGTAACAACAATATATTGACCACAGGGCAAAAATGGACTTTACTTAAAGGGGTTATCCAACTTCTAAAATGACCCCCCTAATGCCCGGGACCCTCAGATAGGTTATACTTACCCCGCTCCCCGCTACCCGCGTCGCTCCTGCTCCCTGTACGGCCGCAGCTGCATCTCCCTGTTGTGTGGATCAAAACATCTGACGACGAGACAATAGCCATTAGCAGGCCGCAAGGGGCCTGCTATTGGCTTTGATGTTTTGATCCGCGCAACGGGGAGATGCAGTGGCGGCCGTGGGTGCCGGGGAGTGGATATAATCTATCTGAGGGTCCTGGGCAAAAAGGGGGGTCATTATAGGGGTTGGATAACCCCTTTAAATCAATAATGTTCTAGCATTTGGGTGGGAACGAACCCAATTTACATTTTTTTATCTACTCTGTACATCCTTCATGGCTAAGAAAATATTGAACATTAACTTTAGACTGTCGGACTGTCAAGACATGCTGGGAGTTGTAGTTGGAAAGCTAAAGTGTAAGATCACGGTTATAGCATGCCCATGTGAGAGGACAGGGATTGCGGATGCCGTAAGCACATTTTGACAGCTCCTCTGCTCTTCCTATTGCACGTACTGTATTTCCTCCATTCTACTAATGGCACATGGGGATTTCATCCTCTCGTCTCTCTCCTACCACTCCTGTTTTTCCTGCTGATGAAGCAAGAATGTCGAGTATAACATAAATATTAAGGAATTGCTGATGACGCCTTTCCTCAATATGCTGTAAAAGCCAAGGGTCAGCGAAGCCGAACCTAAGCTTTAAAGTCTATCTGCAGGCCTCATGTTATAGAGGCAGAGGAGCTGAATAGACTAAGCTACATGGGAATAGGTTCGGTATACTGTCTATATTATAATATCTATAGTATAAAAATCTATGTCTGTCTGTCCGTCCATCTGTACATCTGACATCTATAGGCATCCAAAGGCCTGAACTGATGGACACCAAATTTGGCACATAGGTACATCGGGTGTCTGAGAAGGTTTTCATAAAGGTCTCAGTTCTCTAGGATGCACCATTCCTGAGATATTCCCACAAAATGTATTAGCCAATAGGAGTTTGCAGATCAGACTCATACACATGGTAACATGACCCTTGTTAACCAGCAGAAGCTCGCAGGTCCTTCGCGCTTGACATACACACAGTGTTACACCAGGTTTCCATAACAACAAAGCTATTTTTCTTCACTTAAAGGTCACTGTTAAAGGGGACAGGGTGATGTGGAGGTCACTCTTAAGGGGACAGGGCGATGTGGAGGTCACTCTTAAGGGGACAGGGCACTGTGGAGGTCACTTAAGGGATCGGTGTGTTGTGAAGGTTATTGTTAAGCGGGGCAGGGCACTGTGGAGGTCACTGTTAGGGGGAAAGGGTGCTGTAAAGGTCATAATTTAGGGGCAGGGCACTGTGCAGGTTACTGTTGAAGGGTTGGGGTGCTGTGGGGGTCACTGTTAAGGGGCAGGGTGCTGTGAATGTCACCATTAGGGGGTTGGATGCTGTGCGGTCACTGTTAGGGGGGTTGGATGCTGTGGAGGTCACTGTTAGAGGGGTGTGGTGCTGTGGATGTCACTGTTAAGAGGGCATGGTGCTGTGGAGGTCACTTTTAAGGGGGCATGGTGCTGTGGAGGTCACTGTTAAGGGGCAGGGTGCTGTGAAGGTTCTTTTTAAGGAGGCAGGGCACTGTGGAGGTCACTGTTAGGGGGCAGGAGCTGTTGAGCTCACTGTTAAGCAGCAGGGAACTGTGGAGGTCACTGTTAAGCAGCAGGGAACTGTGGAGGTCACTGTTAAGGGGCTGTGGTGCTGAGAAGGTCACCATTAGGGGGTTGGATGCTGTGGAGGTCACTGTTAAGAGGGCATGGTGCTGTGGAGGTCACTTTTAAGGGGGCGGGGTGCTGTAGAGTTCAGTTTTAAAGGGGCAGGGTGTTGTGGAGGTTACTGTTATGGGGAACAGTTAATAAAAAGGCAGCCTGCACCTGTCGGGGTATATAGGACTACTAGAGATTTCCCTATAATAAACAAGGGCAGGGATTGGCCTCCAGGGCAGCTTTGGAACAAATTCATTAAACACACAAACAGATTAAAACTTCATACTCAGGTACTTTTTCTAGTTGGTCACTGGTTTATATGCTCCCCCCCCCCCCCCCTGCACAATGACCTCGTCAAAGGTCACAGAGCATTTCTAGAAAAAAGTCCTATAGACATAAGGGTGTTCCCTTCAGTCTATTGTGTCCACCGTCCATAAGGCATATCCCTTACCCTAAGTTCACACTTGAGCGTTTTACAGCGCGTTTGAACGCGCTGTAAAACGCCCGACGCATAAACAAGTTCTTGAGCTTTTTTGGGGGCGTTTGTCGCGCGTTTGTGCCATAGACTCATTGGACAACACTGCAGTCAATCACACAAACGCGCGTCAAACGCGTGTTTACTATTGCAAAAAACGCGCATAAAAATGCGCGACAAATACGGGCGTTTTACGCGCGTCTCAGAAACGCTCAGGTGTGAACCCAGGGTAAATGCTGATAACCATCAGCTCAGGTAAGATGGCTGCCCCCACAATCATGTACAGAAAATAAAATCATCTGCAATTAGAAAATGAAAACATGTTAGATAAAAAACAATATGTGTCACTGTCTGATTTTAATTATAAAAAAAAATAAATCTAGGTGATACTTTCCCTTTAATAGGATTGTAAGAGAGCAGAAAAACATATCTACTTTCTCCCAGAAACAGCGCCACTCTGGATCATGGGCCATGTCTGGTATTGCACCTGAGCCTTGTGGATAAAAGGTGACATAACTTTATATTCGTAGCATCCACATGGTTAACTTGGTAAAGAGAATAAACCGTTTGAATTTGCCAGGGATTTTATTGCAGGATGTAGGTGTACTGTATCATGGCAACTGAAGACACGCTGGGCCTGGTTCCTATAGACATTTATCACAATGAAATATCCCCCATAAGTGAAAGGAATTAAACACCATCTCATATTTGCCTTAGGTTACTTTCACACTTGTGGTTTTTTTTTCCGGTACTGAGATCCGGCAGAGGATCTCAATACCGGAAATAAAAATGTAGTTTCCGTTCTGAATGGAAAGAGGTCCTTTCAGGATGCATCAGGATGTCTTCCGTTCCGTCAGCGTTCTGTTTTGTGACTGGACACAAAATCGCTGAAAGCTGTGGTTTTGTGTCACAAAAACAACAAAAAAAAGCATCTATCCCTCTATCACTAAAAACAATTTAAGTCAATAGTGATAAATCCGTTTTTTCGGAGCCTACAAAAACGGATTCGTCACCCATTGACTTTCAATGTATTTAGTGACAGTGACAGAATGAATGCATCCTGATGTGTAAAATCAATATGGATCCATTTAATTCCGGTATTGAGATCCTCTGCTGGACCTCAATACCGGAATTAAGAACGCAATTGTGAAAGTATTCTAATATGTTGTTAGAGTGCTCCAGAAATGACCTGTATTACACGGGCCGATTGAGCAAGCAATTGTCGGGAGGGAAGCGCTCCTCTTCTGGCAATCACCGGCTAGCAAGCAGAGGAGAACGCGGCTATTACACGCAGCGATCGCCTCCGCAGCATGGGGAGGAGCAATCAGTATGCCATCGCTCGCCACCATGCTGTATAGTGGTTTGCCGGCAGCAGATTGTAATTAGACAGTACGATCCGCTGTGCTTAAAAATCACAATAGCCCGATGAACGAGCAATCGGCGGCAGTATTATACTGCAAGATGATCCCTAACAGGCATATTCATATGTAAGTATGTAAAATATGATTGGTCCAATAAAAAGTTGTCCATAGTGTGGGGGTCAGTCTAATCCTGAACTTTGTATCCCATATTTTATTTTTTTAACTTCGGGGACAAAAGATACAGTAAAGATTGCAAATACAGTATTAGGGCTTTCTGTTCATTATCCCTTTTATTCTTCTGCTGCTTTGCTTGTCATCTTGTGTCTTTTTGTATATTCAGACACCACCTTCACGCATTTCTTGGCTATGCCTATGCTCCCTTCCCTGTGGATCAATACAGAGGGCCTCCTAGACTACCACAAGCTACAGAAAGGCAGATCCAATACTCTACTTTAGGGAGCATTCACACGACCGTGTTGGTTTTGCGGTCCGTAAATCACGGATCCGTGTGTTCCGTATGTCTTCAGTTATCTTTCCTTTTCCGTTCCGCAAGTCCATATAATACGGACGTGGTGCTTCTGTGTGTCATCCGTTATTCACGGTCCGCAAAAAAAACGGATGGGTAATGAAATGGGGTTTCCTAGAATGTTTTCAGTCCAAAGGTCCGTTAAAAACGGATGACACACGGATGCATTTCCATGTGCTATCCGTTTTTCACGGACCCAATGACTTTCTATGGGGCCACAGACCGCGATTTGCGGCCAAGTATAGGACATGTTCTAAAACACACGGAACGGACACACGGAACGGACAGCACACGGATGAGAATAAAAGGCATACCGCAATTTTCACGGACCCATAGAAATGAATGGGTCCGTGCATTGTCGGTCAAAATTCCGGAACGGACGTGGAACGGACATGGAAGAAAAACACGTTCGTGTGAATGCTCCCTTATGGGACTGACCGAACACTGACTATGTGAATAAGGCATAAGACTGCAGGGAATAAATATCCCCAACAGATTTTTCTACAACAAAAATGGGTAATTAATCCCTTAGATTTCATATGGAAACAGGGAGACATTGTGCTACGGTGTGCTCAATCCAACGTGTATGTGCAGAGAAGGATCAGCATTTCTTCCACGTGGGAATATCAAGACTTAGGGCTCATGCACACGAAAGTATTTCCTTCCCGTGTCCGTTATGCAGAACCATTCATTTCAATGGGTCTGCAAAAAAAAAAAAAGGAAGTTAGGGCTTGTGTTTTGCGATCTGAAAATTGCGGATCCGAAAAACACGGATGCCACCCACGTGCCTTCCGCAATTTGCGGAACGGAAGGGACAGCCCTTTATAGAAATGCCTGTTCTTGTCCACAAAACGGACAAGAATAGGACATGATCTATAATTTTTGCAGGGCCTCGGAACGGAGCAACGGATGCGGACAGCACACGGAGTGCTAGCCGCATCTTTTGCGTCCCCATTGAAGTGAATGGGTCCACACCCGAGCCGCAAACAATGGGTCTCGGTTGTGGAATCAAACCACCATTGTATGAATGAGCTTGTGTACATTCTGTTTCCATATGTCTGTATGTCCGTTCCGGAAAAAAATAGAACATGTCCTATTATTGTCCGCATTACGGACAAGGATAGGACTGTTCTATTAGCTGTTCCGTTCTGCAAAATACGGAATGCACATGGACGTCATCCGTATTTTTTTCTGACAGCATAATGCATACAGTCATGTGCATGAGCCCTTACAGAGTCCGATATAGACTGTACTGCAGTGATCGGAGGCAGTAAAGCACCGTAACTAAGGAGCTGTTCAGCCTCCATGCACTGCCCTCCAGGCTCCACACCAGTATGCAGGAGCCTTTAGGCTGCAGTAAAAACATGGTCATTTCTGGTCATACCAAAACTGTAAATTTGGGTCACAGACGTCAATTTGACTTTTTTTTTTTACAGAATCTTTATTCTGCTCCATTTTTGTGGCTTCTTTTTTTATCATCATTAACAAGCTGCACAAGTTACCGTCAAATCTAGGGTATCGGGAGAATACCGCGCTGTAGATAACAGAATCCACAATTATGGCCTCAAACCATTTTTGTCCCAAGGGTAAAGGGAGTCTCGAAACAAGATGATTCTATGTGTTTTCTTCAGAATTTACTGTTCTTTTTTTATGCGTTCCATGAATATACTATTTAAGTATCACCAGGGGCTACAAAATACAAATACTGCTATTCCTTGTTATTTTTTTTTATTTGGACTCACCAAGCAGCATGGGAAACAGTAAGGATTCCAAGTTTTAACTAGTGACATCTCCTTAAGGCCCCCTGCACACGGCCGTGTTTCACAGCCGTGTGCGGGCCGTGGAACCGCGGCCTGGATCCCTCCTGAGAGCTGGAGCGCACGGCGTCACTGGTTGCTATGACGCCGTGCGCTCCCTGCTGCCGGCACAGTACAGTAATACACTGGTATAGATCATACCAGTGTATTACTGCATAGCGGCGGCAGCAGGGAGCGCACGGCGTCATAGCAAACTACAACTCCCAGCACGCTTGGACAGCCTACAGCTAATAGGACACGCTGGCAGTTGTAGTTTTGCAACAGTCGGAGGGCCGCAGGTTGAGCATCCCTGATCTAAACGATTATCGGCCTATAATAATGAAGGGTTTTGAAAGCCTGGTTAAGGAAAACATTGTAGCTAACTTACCTTTATCTTTTACAGTTTACCTACAGTTGCACTTCAGTTGAGCCTGGAACATTTGGAGAAGAATAAGGCCTCTTTCACACTTACGTTGTCCGGATCCGGCGTGTACTCCACTTGCCGGAAATTACACGCCGGATCCGGAAAAACGCAAGTGAACTGAAAGCATTTGAAGACGGATCCGTCTTTAAAATGCTTTCAGTGTTACTATGGCACCCAGGACGCTATTAAAGTCCTGGTTGCCATAGTAGGAGCGGGGAGCGGGGGAGCGGTATACTTACAGTCCGCGCGGCTCCCGGGGCGCTCCAGAGTGACGTCAGAGCACCCCATGCGCATGGATGACGTGCCAAGCGATCACGTCATCCATGCGCCAGGGGCGCCCTGACCTCACTCTGGAGCGCCCCGGGAGCCGCACGGATGGTAAGTATGCTGCTCCCCCGCTCCCCGCTACACTTTACCATGGCTGCCAGGACTTTAGCGTCCCGGCAGCCATGGTAACCATTCAGAAAAAGCTTAACGTCGGATCCGGCAATGCGGCGAAACGATGTTTAGCTCAAGGCCAGATCCGGATCAATGCCTTTCAATGGGCATTCATTCCGGATCCGGCCTTGCGGCAAGTGTTCAGGATTTTTGGCCAGAGCAAAAAGCGCAGCATGCTGCGGTATTTTCTCCGGCCAAAAAATGTTCCGTTCCGGAACTGAAGACATCCTGATGCATCCTGAACGGATTTCACTCCATTCAGAATGCATTAGGATAAAACTGATCAGGATTCTTCCGGCATAGAGCCCCGACGACGGAACTCTATGCCGGAAGAAAAGAACGCAGGTGTGAAAGAGCCCTAACACGTGTGCACTTATGTTGTTTGTCAACTTTAGCTTGGTGATACAATAATTCCTCAACAGCTGGTTAGGACGTTAGATATGTTGGGGTTTGGCACTGCCGTGTGTGATTGGATTCTGAGTTTTCTTAGGCTACTTTCACATTAGCGTTTTATACTGGATCCGGCAGGGCTCAGCAAAAACGCTTCCATTACTGATAATACAACCGTCTGCATCTGTTATTAACGGATCCGGTTGTATTATCTTTAACATTGCCAAGACAGAGCCATCATGAACTCCATTGAAAGTAAATGGAGGACGGATCCGTTTTCTATTGTGGCAGAGAAAACGGATCCGTCCCCATTGACTTGCATTGTGGGTCTTGCTCCGCATCCCAGGACGGAAAGCAAACACCAGCATGCTGCGGTTTGCTCTCCGGTATGAGAACGGAACGGAATGCATTTTGGTGCATTCTGTTCTGTTCAGTTAGGTTTTGTCCCCATTGACAATGAATGGGGACAAAACGCAAGTGTTTTTTTCTGGTATTGGGACCCTATGACGGATCTTAATACCGGAAAATATTAACGCTAGTATGAAAGTAACCTTACCAGTTGAACTCAATATGTTAGAGTAGGCAGGAATGTATCCGATTCTGTCCTACCGAATATTGGAGCTCCATAGGGCTGTATTTCAAGGCCATTCTTAGGCATCTTGCAAATGAGCGTATTTTCATTTTGTGTCGGTTCCGTTTTTTTTGTGGACCGTATACAGAACCATTCATTTTAATGGGTCCGCAAAAAAAACAGAAGGTACTCTGTGTGCATTCCGTTTCCGTATGTCCTATTATTGTCCGTATTACGGACAAGGATAGTACTGTTCTATTAGGGGCCAGCTGCTCCGTTCCACAAAATACGGAATGCACACGGATGTCATCTGTATTTTTGCAGACCACAAAGTACTTACGGTCGTGTGCAAGAGGCCTTATTGAGGGTGCATTCATATCACCGTGTGTTTAGCTTTCCGCTCTGATCCGTCAGTAGAAGAGAGAGAAGATGCGTTTTTTAAGACAAAAACAAAAGTACTGCATGCAAATCATATTATAAAGTGTGTGGACGATACAACCATTGTCGTCTTATCAATATAATGATGAGATGGTGTACAGGGAGGAGGTGAGAACTTTTTCTGAATGATGTAGAAATAATAATCTGATTTTGAATGCGGTTAAAGGGGTTATCCAATCCTAAAAAAAGCCCCCCCATATGTCGGGCCCCCCTCGCTGAATATACTTACCCGGGTCTCCGGTTCCTGTGCCGCTCCTGGTCCCCGCACCGCCGCTGCTGCTACTCCACATGCATTGATGAAAACATCCAGTGTCGGGGGGAGTGGGCAGCCAATGGCAGGCGGGGACGGGGACAAGCCTTCCTAGCATAACTGGGGGGCCCGACATATGGGGGGGGGCTTTTTTTAGGATTGGATAACCCCTTTAAGGGCTCATTCACACGGATGTTGTGGTTCCGTTCCGTGCATTGGGGCCCACAATTTTCAGCCCCCAATGCATGGGTCCGTGACATTCAACTTGAATGGGTCCGTGATCCTTCCGCACCGCAAAAAAATAGAGCAAGTTCTATTTTTTTTTTGCGGTGCGAAGGCACGGACAGAAACACCACGGAAGCACTCCGTAGTGCTTCCGTGGGGTTCCGATCCATGCTTCCTTTCCGCATCTCCATGATTGGGTCCACATCCGTGATGCGGAGTACACATGGGCCGGTGCCCGTGTATTGCAGATCCGCCGTATGCTCTAAGGTATGAGCCTATTGATATCAATGGTACCTGGGCTGAGATTGTTCACAGTATAAAGTTTCTCGGGGTGCATGTTTCCAATACTCTGACATGGTCTTTGCATACCTCAGCATTGGTTCAAAAGGGGAATCAACGCCTGTTTTTTGGCGGCAATTAAAGAGAGCTCCTTTTAGTTACATTGTACTTAGAACTTTTTATCGAGGTTTTGTAAAAAGCGTGTTATGGAATAGTATTACTTTATGGTATGGAAAAAAAAAGGCGTTGCAAAAAGTGGTAAAGGTCGCTGAGAAGATTATTGGGGCTTCTTTGCCTAACATTGAGAATGTGGCTCATAAAGCCAGAGGCTTTTTTGGGGATTCGTCACATCCCTGCCTCTGTCTGTTTAATATTTTGCCGTCAGGAGGAAGGTATAGGAGCTTGGGACGTAAAACAAATCGGTATATAAATAGTTTTTATCCGTTAGCAATTTGATTTTTAAATAATGAGATGAATTAGTAGAGCCTTTATTACTTTCTATTTCTATACGTATTGTTTTTAGGGTGATATCTCTTTTAACTTGAATTGCACGCTCATAATTTCGTTTACTGTGCTTCTTGTACAGTGAAATGGCAATAAAGTGTCTCTTGTCTTGTCTAATGCTGTCTGAATAAAAAAAATAGTCATTTTCTAATGATAAATTCCCTTTAATAACTGTGCTAAGTACTACAGAGTGTGTAGTCTCTGCAGGAGGTAGGAGCAGATTCATAATGAAGCATATATCTCTTCCTCTATCTCAGCAGGAAATCCCAGCACAATCTCCAGCACCAACTCACCAACTGAATGTGATACAATCAGCTCAGTGATAATTATCACCTCACACCAGTAGCGTACATAGGGAAGTAAGGGCCCCATAGCAGGGATCACACCAGGCCCCCACACAGGACAGAAGGGTTTCTGCCTAAACCCTTTTCAATGACCGTTGGGCTATTTTTCCACTGTCACGTTTGCTAAAAGTTGTTCCTTTAGAGGGCAGAGTCCCAACCAAGTTTTCACCTCCAGTAGAAGAGGAGATAAAACCAACAAAGACTTTGCCCCCTCCTGCCCTGGGCCCCATAGCAGTCGCATGGTCTGCCGCTATGGTAGTTACGCCCCTGCCTCACACACTAAACAGGTTCCAGTACACTTCTAAGAAGGGAAGTCCTCATTATCCAGAGGCAACCTGCTCAGCTTTTTGTAGCCAATGGCTGATGAAAAAAGCAGCAGGAGTACAGAAGCTGAAACAATGTGATGCTTGGTCCTTCAATCTGCGGTGGTCATAGAAGTCACTTTTCCAATGGCATGGAAAATGAAGATTGACTGGTGGAGCATTCATACTACATACATTCTATATCAGCTGATCGCACCTTTAGTTAATAAAACTGAGATCAGGGGATCCTTTAAGGACAATTACCATTTGTTCTGTCTTTAACGGGGCAACTCCATGAAATGGTTATTAAAGGGGGTTTCTTGTACTTAGATACTGATGTCCTATCCTCGGATAGGTCACCAATATTAGATCAGTGGGGGTCCTTTCACCTGGCACCCCCACTGAACACCTGTTTCCAATGCTGAAAACTGAACATTGGGAGGAACCAGACACACAAGGTCACATCTACTGTTTAGCGGCCATGCTGGGGTACTGCAGCTCAACTCCCATTCACTGAGAGCTGAGCTGCATACCACCAGGGCCGAAACCACACAGTGGATGGAGCCTTCTCCAATTGCTGCCCAAAAAAGTTGATCAGTGCAGATGAGGGGTGCCGGACCCCGATCCATCTGATAGTGGGGACCTATCCTGAAGATAGGCCATGAGTATCCAAGTACCAGCAAATCCTTTTAAGTTTTGATAAAACCTTATAACTATAAATGTTTTCCAAGTAATCTGGACACCAAATGTACATAATTGTGCATTAATGGAGTTTTCCATGTTCAGAATATTAATGACCATAAATATTGTGAACCTGGCAATCCTCTTTAAGGCCTCATGCACACGACCGTATGTATTCTGCAGTCCTCAAAAAATACTGATGACATACGTGTGCATTCCACATTTCACGGAACAGCCGGTCCCTAAGGGCTCATGCACACGACCGTATGTATTTTGCAGTCCGCAAAAAATACGGATGACATCCGTGTGCATTCCGTATTTTGCGGAACGGAACAGCTGGCCCCTAATAGAACAGTACTATCCTTGTCCGTAATGCGAACAATAATAGGACTATTTTTTTGCAAAATGGAAATACGGACACATGGAAACGGAATGCACACGGAGTACCTTCTGTTTTTTTGTGGACCCATTGAAGTAAAAAAAATGAAAGGGACACGGAAAGAAAATATGTTTGTGGGCATGAGCCCTAAAGGAGTTGTGCAAAAATGGGTGTTTTATTATTTTACAAACACCCCCACCCTTCCCATTTGGCCAGACCTGTAAAGGAAAGATTACCTACCTGCTTCCGGTGGATGGTATCCTGCTCCTTCTTGTCTAGGCAATGCTCCCCTGGGCTCCTTCGATGTCCACATCTGGTATGACATTGCCAAAGCCAATCACTGGCCACGGTGGAGACTGGATCTCCTTACATCATGAGACCATTTGTCATGACACAAGGGGAGCTAGTCACCAGTGTTTGGCTGTGGCAATCTCAAACCAGATGTTGACTTCAAGGTTAGCACAGTGAAGGATCACAGGCCTGGAGGAGAAAAAATGGGGAGTCAGGTAAGTCATCTTCCCTTTTCAGGTCAAACCCCCCCCCCCCCCCCATTCTTGCACAATTCTCCCATCAGATTTCAATGTAGGAGCAGTACTATATGGCTACCCCTATTGGGAGGGGCACATTGTGGCCAGTACCACTGCGGTGGCTATGGCATGCCCGGAACAGGTGTAAAGTGTGCCAGGGAATAAAGTATGGCTGAACACATTCCACAAGTTTTTGCTATTGATACACACACATATATATATATATATATATATATATATATACAGTTGCAAGAAAAAGTATGTGAACCCTTTGGAATGATATGGATTTCTGCACAAATTGGTCATACAATGTTTTTATTGAACACGTCATGTAAACATTCACAGTGCAGGTGGAAAAAGTATGTGAACCCCTAGACTAATTACATCTCCAAGAGCTAATTGGAGTGAGGTGTCAGCCAACTGGAGTCCAATCAATGAGATGAGATTGGAGGTGTTGGTTGCAGCTGCCCTATAAAAAACACATGCCTGTTCTGGGTTTGCTTTTCACAAGAAGCATTGCCTGATGTGAATGATGCCTCGCACAAAAGAGCTCTCAGAAGACCTACGATTAAGAATTGTTGACTTGCATAAAGCTGGAAAGGGTTATAAAAGTATCTCCAAAAGCCTTGCTGTTCATCAGTCCATGGTAAGACAAATTTTCTATAAATGGAGAAAGTTCAGCACTGCTGCTACTCTCCCTAGGAGTGGCCGTCCTGTAAAGATGATTGCAAAAGCACAGCACAGACTACTCAATGAGGTGAAGAAGAATCCTAGAGTGTCAGCTAAAGACATACAAAAGTCTCTGGCATATGCTAACATCCCTGTTAGCGAATCTACGATACGTAAAACACTAAACAAGAATGGATTTCATGGGAGGATACCACAGAGGAAGCCACTGCTGTCAGAAAAAAACATTGCTGCACTTTTACAGTTTGCACAAGAGCACCTGAATGTTCCACAGCAGTACTGGCAAAATATTCTGTGGACAGATGAAACCAAAATTAAGTTGTTTGGAAGACACACACACCACTATGTGTGGAGAAAAAGAGGCACAGCACACCTACATCAAAACATCATCCCAACTGTGAAGTATGGTGGTGGGGGCATCATAGTTTGGGGCTGCTTTGCTGCGTCAGGGCCTGGACAGATTGCTATCATCGAAGGAAAAATTAATTCCCAAGTTTATCAAGACATTTTGCAGGAGAACTTAAGGCCATCTGTCCACCAGCTGAAGCTCAACAGAAGATGGGTGTTGCAACAGGACAACGACCCAAAGCATAGAAGTAAATCAACAACAGAATGGCTTGAACAGAAGAAAATACACCTTCTGGAGTGGCCCAGTCAGAGTCCCGACCTCAACCCGATTGAGATGCTGTGGCATGACCTCAAGAATACGATTCACACCAGACATCCCAAGAATATTGCTGAACTGAAACAGTTCTGTAAAGTGGAATGGTCAAGAATTACTCCTGACCGTTGTGCACGTCTGATCTGCAACTACAGGAAATGTTTGGTTTAAGTTATTGCTGCCAAAGGAGGTTCAACCAGTTATTAAATCCAAGGGTTCACATACTTTTTCCACCTGCACTGTGAATGTTTACATGGTGTGTTCAATAAAAACATGGTAACATTTAATTATTTGTGTGTTATTAGTATAAGCAGACTGTGATTGTCTATTGTTGTGACTTACATGAAGATCAGATCACATTTTATGACCAATTTGTGCAAAATCCATATCATTCCAAAGGGTTCACATACTTTTTCTTGCAACTGTATATATATATTGCATGACATCAAAGGCCTCAAACGGTACAACTATGGGCCCATAGACTTCTGCGGCTTTGTGTCACTCAAAACCATCTGTAATACGATCATGTACATGAGGTCTAAACATCTAAGCAGACATCAGTAAGCTCCATCAACCTGTAATAACTCATCTACTGGGACAATATAAAAGAAAACACAAAAATTGTCCCTAATCTTTAAGTTATGATAATTATACCATAAAGCCAATTAAAAGGCATGTACAAGTATGTTTTATTTCTTTTTTTTTCCAATTTGTTCATATTTTTTACTTCTGATCGCATATTAGCAAAAACAAATATTGTATCGCCTCTTTAATGTGCCCTTCTAAGAAAGACTAATTAGAAAGAGCTTTGGGTATGAAAATCATATGGATGGAAGATTTCCAATGGGAATTGCAGAATAACATACTGGAAGAAAGATCAAAAAGCCATTTTCTTCTGATGCAATTCCCACTCTTAATTATGTCCCTAAGGTGTATTTTCGCAAAGGTAGTTTTGCCAGTGGCCTGCATCCTTCCTATTTGCCATTCAACGCCTTGTCTATGGACTGTTCATCATCCGTTAATTTTATTATATGAGATCAGGACACGTTTGCAGATGAAAAAATTCAAGAACTGTAAACTTCCTCAAGTGCGTCTAATAACTCACCTTCAGCTACGGAGCTGCAGAAGATAAAAGGTTGGAGTCCTGCAGCGCCTGGATCTTGGCACAGTATGTGACACACTTAAAGGTTTGAATTTTACTTTGTGCTATTCAGATCCCTGTGCAGACAGTTCTAGCAAAGTGTCTGCTTTCAGCTGGGGCGTACAAAATGTATTCTAAAATAATCTGACAACAGAAGTTATGTTTAATGATTCCTCAGGTAAGGGTATTTGATATTTTCTGGACAAGCTGCAGCCGATTAATGTCAACCTGTTGTTACTTTATTTTATCTTAAATGGTCCTAAATTATATGACAGTTATGGGGCTGGCTGCTTTGAAAAGTCCTGTTTTTTTTATCCCACCCCTCCCCCAATTTTTTTTTATAGGTCTGCTCTTTTGGGCAGCCGCCAGTGCCGGAAACTATACAGGGGACAGAACCTCATGCTTCCAGTTCCATCCTCTTCATAGTTGTCCGCAGGATAAAAGTAATAGTATCTTTCCCAAGACACAACTTGCGTGGAGTCTCCTGTTCAATGAAAGGCGAGGGCAGAACGACAGACCAGAGACCAGAGTGGAGTTGAACAAGGTTAACCGATGGTCTTTACACTTCCACAGAAGATAGATGCACAAATCTTAGCCCAACCTTTCCAACAAGTTGTGGCTCAGCTATGAGGTATTTCCAAAGTTGCTCTGAGATACAAATTCTTAGCAACTCCTTACATATGGGGCCATTCGAGGGGTGCATTGCAAATTAATCCAAAATGTATCTGTAACTCCTGACAGTGAGGTGCAGATTCCACAAAGGAGCAAACTGATAGGATTGGGAGATGAAAGCTTTTAAATACAATCAATCAAATTCAGTGAGGTCTATTAGCCGTAGACGTGCGTCTCAGGGGTTCTTCAGCTACACACAGTCTCAGGGGTTCTTCGAAGTCCTTTGGGATCAAACTTGGATGAAGTAAGGGGGTGCACCTAGCCTTTCTGCTGCCTGAGGGGACAACTGAATTTCTTAACCTAGCCCCTTCCCCTCAGCACATGGCCCTTTGGCTGCCCCCCTCTTGCCCCTACCTGGTGCTGTCTGAGGTGATCGCCTCACCTGGCCTCATTGGTGGTGCACCCCTGGAAGTACCTGGTACAGCAGCCTTGATTCAACCCACACAAAGGTTCCAACTGTCAACTAACTGAGGAATTAGAGGAGAGGCCAAGCCTAAGGGCTTAAGCTTTGGCTTCCCTCTAGAAGCAACATCTCATGGACAGGATTAACCCATGATTTAGCTTACAGGCTATGCAGCAGTTAGAAACAGTGTCAACCATTAGAAAGCAATGCAGATTATCAGGAATATATCACATCACATAGCTTACTGAAGCCACATTAAATTGTTATCATCCACTTTTCTCTTATACTCTATAACAGCACTTTTAGAATTGACTGTGCCTGGTATTGCAGTTTAGAGCAGCTGCAATACCAGAAATAACCACTACTAACAGTACAGCGCTGTGTCAGGTAAACAATGAAAAATCAATCAGCTAATTGGGTTCGCGGCTGAGAATCGGAACCCAACGTGTCTAATATTAATGGCTTATCCTAAGGATAATCCATCATTTTTTATGGAGTTTCCTTGCCTTCTTTGAGTTTTGCTGATTTGAGGATTACCAGCCCTTAGGGTTCATTAGATCTTTCTATTTCCCAGGTCTGAAAGAACATAAAACTGAGAATGTGTTAAAGGAAGCAAACTGTTTGCATCTACAGTAACATTTCATTAATCTGGCATCCTGTGGACTTTGGGAAATTCCAGTCTACCAAATATTTAAAGGGGACCCGTCACCAGGTTAAATATTGTACTGTCCTGAATTTGCATTGCTGGCCTCAGTATTCTGGTGTTTTTTAGTTCCTGGCCTCCCCTACCCAAGATACAGTTCCTGATATTTCTGATGTACATTATGTAAAAGAGCCTTTGGCTAGAAAAGATGGTGGTCACCAGGAGTCTTCTCCTAAGCTGGAGTCATCTTCACTACTCAGATTCTGCCCAGACACCGTGAAGCACAGAAAGTCCTGCATGGTCTCATGAGATACAGTTTATCTTGCAAGACCATGCTGTGTGCTCACCTCAGCCGGGCTTCATAGCTAGTCAGAGCAGAGGGGCTTGTCGTTCCAATGCCGTCCGCACTGACAGGACAGCGTTAGAGCAGTGAGGATGACGCCACATTGGGAGAAGACTTCTGATGGCACACATTTATTTATTGGTCATAGTCCTCAGCAAACAAGTCTTTAAAGGGCTTGACCGGTAACTGTTATTAGATGCACATGTGATGGGAAGAGTACACGCATGAAGCTAGTAATAGGCAATGAGCAATAGTTTAATATAAATAATTTATGTATACACTCAGGTCCGCTCACCTGAATGCCAGCGCTGCGCGGGGAACATGGCTGCTGATAAAGAATTCTTTCACTTAGGGCTCATGCACACGAACTTTTTTTCCCCGTTTACTGGCTGTTTTTTGCATTCCGTATACGGAACCATTCATTTCAATGGTTCCTAAAAAAAAACTGAATGTACTCCGTATGCATTCTGTTTCCGTATTTCCGTTTTTCCGTTTAAAGATAGAACATGTCCTATTATTGCCCGCAAATCACGTCCCGTGGCTCCATTCAAGTCAATGGGTCCGCAAAAAAACAGAACACATACGGAAATGCATCCGTATGTCTTCCGTTTCCGTTTTTTGCTGAACCATCTATTGAAAATGTCATGCCCACCCCAATTTTATCTATGTAATTACTGTATACTGTATGTGGCATATGGAAAAACGGAACGGAAAAACAGAACAGAAACGGAAACACAAAAAACGGAACAACGGATCGACGAAAAACAGATTGCAAAACACTGAAAAAGCCATACGGTCGTGTGCAATAGGCCTTACACTGGGCACAGGGAAACTAGTGCATGTACGGCCCATCCCCAGTGCAAATTAATGGAGGACATTGATGGTTGGAACCCTCCATCAGTGGCCATTTTCGGAGCATAGTGTCGATAAGCAGGTAAGGCGAACCTGTATGTCAACATGAATTACTCATATGAAACCATTGGACATAGGCACCAATGGTTTAATAAGACTCATTACTATGGGCATGCTGGTGCTGTTCCCAGCACTTGTACAGCCGGTAATAAACTCCATCCGTATAATTGTTCTGAGGCAGACAATGCCATCTACAAAGCTGGGCTTTCATTTGCCCTGGGCAAAGATTTAGGTTAATATTGTACTTCTACGCTACCATATGATCAAATGAAGTAAGAGACACAAAGCTTTAGGTTGCAATACTGAGAGATTGTGCCAACAACCTATCCAGAACCGGGAGCTACGTATCCCTTCCCCAGGACAGCTGCTACCGTGTGGTGGCCCAAAGTTCCCCTCCTCCCTGCAGAGTTCACAGGTTTGTGTTGGGTCTGGGAATCATGCTCCGTGTGATGGCTGCATTTCCCAGACCGAACACTGCTCCTCTGACTGAACTCACAGCATCTAAAGGATTTATGATGCTATGAGTTCCTGCCTGATCGCCGGTCGACTGTACTGTACTCACATAATGCTGTCAGGAAAGAGCAACAGACCCGTGGCTGGACAGGAGCTGACAGCATCTTTGTGAAACTGGCCTAATGGTACATTCACATGCAGCAGATTTGCTGCAGAAATTTCTGCGACTGTCTCATTCATCTGAATGAGGATACAGATATCCACGTGCTTGCCGCCAGAATAACCACCTTCAGATGGAATGGCAATATCAGCAACAAAACTCCCACACATTAAAATAACATTCACGTGGCAGTATTACATTCAGCATTTGTATGGTAAGTCAGAAACCAGGAGTGGAACAGGCTCAGACCAAAACTATAAAAGAAAGACTGCACCACTTCCGTGTTTTGGACCTGCTCCGAGCTTCGGCTTACACATTCCGATGCAAAATACAGAACAAAATACGAGAGACCTAAATCAGATACCAAAATAGTAGTCTCTACATAATAGCTAAAATTTTATTAAAAAGTCTTGCTGCTGGTGTCAGTGGCACCTCACCCTACCCCGCCACCAGCACCTGGGGCACATGCCCTGCCTTCAGCCCCCTCTCCGCTAGCTACAATTGCTCCCACCAAATTCCAGTGTTTTAAAAACAGAATAGAAAGACACTGAACAAGTAAGAATGCTAGTGCAACATAGATCCTAACCAAAGAAAGATCAATGGGACTATGACTATAAAATGTATAATAGTCATTATTAGTCAAAATGTATAATTTAAATACAATGATAAGGAGAAAGAGGTACGATGGAAAGTGATCCAGAAAATATATACATGGGGTAGATAGATCAGATACAGCACTTATGTCACAGATGTAATAATGGGAACCAAACCCCAAACTCTTATATCTAGCTACATAGTAAAGCCAAAAAGATACCATAGAGTCCTAATAGTTGTACTCCACCAATGGGGGTGAAAAAACTTACGCCCCAAAAAAAGTTTTGTTGACCAAGCTAGATAATTCAGGCTCTCCACCAGGGCAACAAGAAATAGAAGCTCAAGGTAGTAGATTAGACTAAAACTGTTAGGCCTCATGCACACGACCGTTGTGTGCATCCGTGGCCGTTGTGCCGTTTTCCTTTTTTTTTCACGGACCCATTGACTTTCAATGGGTCCGTGGAAAAATCGGAAAATGCACCGTTTTGCAGCCGAGGCCGTGATCCGTGTATCCTGTCCGTCAAAAAAATATGACCTGTCCTATTTTTTTGACGGACAACGGTTCACGGACCCATTCAAGTCAATGGGTCCGTGAAAGAACACGGATGCACACAAGATTGGCATCCGTGTCCGTGATCCATGGCCGTAGGTTGCTTTCATACAGACGGATCCGAAGATCCGTCTGCATAAAAGCTTTTTCTGATCTAAGTTTTCACTTCGTGAAAACTCATTTCCGACAGTATATGTGATACATGGTGATGGGGACGCTTCTAGTTAGAATACACTGCAAACTTTGTACAAGACTGCCCCCTGCTGCCTGGCAGCACCCGATCTCTTACAGGGGGATATGATAGCACAATTAACCCCTTCAGGTGCGGCACCTAAAGGGGTTAATTGTACTATCATATTCCCCTGTAAGAGATCAGGGCTGCCAGGCAGCAGGGGGCAGACCCCCCCACCCCTCCCCCCTCCCACAGTGTGCCTCCACCATCGCCCCCCCCTCCCTCCCTCTATTGTATTAAATCGTTGGTGGCACAGTGTGCCAACCACCATCGGCCCCCCTCCCTCCCTCTATTGTATTAAATCGTTGGTGGCACAGTGTGCCAACCACCATCGGCCCCCCTCCCTCCCTCTATTGTATTAAATCGTTGGTGGCACAGTGTGCCAACCACCATCGCCCCTCCCCCCCCCCCTCCCTCTATAGCAGTAACATTGGTGGCAGTGTGCGGTCTCAACAGTAGAAGATTCAAACTCACCTGCTTGCTGCTGCGATGTCTGTGAACGGCCGGGAGCTCCTCCTACTGGTAAGTGACAGTTCTTTAGCAATGCGCCGCACAGACCTTTCACTTACCAGTAGGAGGAGCTCCCGGCCGGACACAGACATCGCAGCAGCAAGCAGGTAAGTATGAATCTTCTACTGTTGAGACCGCACACTGCCACCAATGTTACTGCTATAGAGGGAGGGGGGGGGGCGATGGTGGTTGGCACACTGTGCCACCAATGATTTAATACAATAGAGGGAGGGATCGGGGCCGATGGTGGTTGGCACACTGTGCCACCAACGATTTAATACAATAGAGGGAGGGAGGGGGGCCGATGGTGGTTGGCACACTGTGCCACCAACGATTTAATACAATAGAGGGAGGGAGGGGGGGCGATGGTGGGGGCACACTGTGCCACCAACGATATTCAAACTAGGGAGGGGGGGGGGGTCTGCCCCCTGCTGCCTGGCAGCCCTGATCTCTTACAGGGGAATATGATAGTACAATTAACCCCTTTAGGTGCCGCACCTAAAGGGGTTAATTGTGCTATCATATCCCCCAGTAAGAGATCGGGTGCTGCCAGGCAGCAGGGGGCAGTCTTGTACAAAGTTTGTAGTGTATTCTAACCTGAAGCGTCCCCATCACCATGGGAACGCCTCTGTGTTAGAATATACTGTCGGATCTGAGGTTCACGAAGTAGCTCATATCCGACAGTATATTCTAACATAGAGGCGTTCCCATGGTGATGGGGACGCTTCAAGTTAAAATATACCATCGGATTGGAGAAAACTCCAATCCGATGGTATAAAAGAACTCCAGACTTTACATTGAAAGTCAATGGGGACGGATCCGTTTGAAATGGCACCATATTGTGTCAACATCAAACGGATCCGTCCCCATTGACTTGCATTGTAATTCAGGACGGATCCGTTTGGCTCCGCACGGCCAGGCGGACACCAAAACGACTTTTTTTTCATGTCCGTGGATCCTCCAAAAATCAAGGAAGACCCACGGACGAAAAAACGGTCACGGATCACGGACCCCGTTTTTGCGGACCGTGAAAAAAAACTGTCGTGTGCAGGAGGCCTAAGGCTGAGTACATATAGGAACATAATGATACCCAGGGCTAGGTGCATAGATATTGCACAAAGTTATAAATGCTCCACTTGGCTACTGGCTGAATATATAATGCTGAATACATACAAAATCCAGTTAGCCCTAAAGCTGAATACATATTAAGGCTTTATAATACCTGAAGCTGAGTACATAAATATTGCACATTTGTCAGAGGTCACCTCCTGACGAAGCCTGAGGGGCGAAACACGTGTCGAGGCGTTTGTGTGTGGGGTGATACCTCAGCGTATTGCACATTAGGTCTGTGGGTAGGTTGCTATAGCTGCATATGGGCTGTTCCCCTGAGTAGTTTGTTATCTTTTTGTATGTACATATGTGTGCAACTATTGATTTCATTACTATATGTCATTATTTATATGTACTCAGCACGGCACCAGTACTACTGCTCCGGTGAAACATAGCACTTAGGACTCTGTGTACTTTTCATGTATTCAGCAAATATATATCTAGCTAGAAGTCTAGTATAGTATCTGCAGCTCTGTGCAGTATTTATGTACTAAGATTCAGGCATTATAAAGCCTTTATATGTATTAATAAAAAGTATTTTAGGGCCAACTGGATTTTGTATGTATTCAGCATTATATATTCAGCCAGTAGCCAAGTGGAGCATTTATAACTTTGTGCAATATCTATGCACCTAGCCCTGGGTATCATTATGTTCCTATATGTACTCAGCCTCATAGTTTTAGTCTAATCTACTACCTTGAGCTTCTATTTGTTGTTGCCCTGGTGGAGAGCCTGAATTATCTAGCTTGGTCAACAAAACTTTTTGGGGGACGTGTATTTTTTTGCCCCCATTGGTGGAGTACAACTATTAGGACTCTATGGTATCTTTTTTGCTTTACTATGTAGCTAGATATAAGAGTTTGGGGTTTGCTTCCCATTATTACATCTGTGACATAAGTGCTGTATCTGATCTATCTACCCCATGTATATCTTTTCTGGATCACTTTCCATCGTACCTCTTTCTCCTTATTATTGTATTTAAATTATACATTTTGACAATTAAAGATTATTATACATTTTATAGTCATAGTCCCATTGATCTTTGATCTTTTGGGTAGGCTCTAGGTTGCGTTTTGATCTGGGGACAACTTGGATAATATGATGTGGTTGTAGGTTTTGAAGAATGCTAGTGCAGCAAGCCCCTAAGGAGCCGGTGCTGTGGATGGGAGTGGTAGTGGCCCTGATGAGGCATTGTGTCACAGTATTCTTCCTCAGGCCATTGCTCCTGGGAGATCAGTGCAGTGGAAAGGTGGTTTGAAAAATCGTGCCAGTGGTAAATGTATAAAAGTCTTGCATTGCAAAATATAACTTGTGGTACATTTAGCAATATTAAGTACAAAGTTCAGTTTGTGGCACCAGATGAGGAGGTATGGTGGCTGGTTGGATGTCAATTTAATGGCACTAGCAGGCACTTGTGGATTAAGGGTGTCCACTGTGAAACAGGCTTGATGTTAGTCTGACCTGGTGGTTGTTCTAGGTGATGAGTGTCTGAGCTGCAGTCCATCACCTGCAGCAATGTCTGCAAAACTGTAATTTTGCTGATCACTCTACTGTCTTGGCAGACTGATGCTTTCTAGAAGCTGTGTTCTAGATTCTGATGGTCTCTCTGGAGTGATAATCTCACAGGAGAATTGGATAGGGTCCCTAGGAGTAGGAGCTCAGTGCTTGTGCTTCAGCTCCCTTTTCTCTCTCGAATTCTCCCTCCTGGCAGAAAGTAGGACCATCCCAATCATACCAAGAGAGTAGGAACAGTGTAGTTAGCCTCGTTCCTGCCAAACATTACCTCCTCTGCCGGAAAAAAACTGCCAATGTGTAGATGAAAATACATAACAACACATAATAAAACACAACAATTGCAAATATCCCCCAGTTCTTGGGTACTGCACTAGTGGACTATATTTTCACAATGATACAGTAACAGTATCAGTTCTTGATATCAAAGGACACGCAGAAATTATTGCAGCCTTCCGGCTCTTCCTCTGACTTGTCACTTTCAGTTCCGCAACATGTTTTTTTTGAATGTCGGTTTATAATATGACCTGTAATCTCTGTATACTGAAATCAATGGCCGTCTGTACACAGCGTTCATGCTCTGGCTATAAAGAACAATGTGAACAATACTCTGGAGAACTTACAAAGTGTAGAACGGCCTAACTTAATAAAACGACAAATTCACGAAAACCTCAAAGAAGAAATGTAAGAAGAAAATTTACTGAGGTGTGACAACATATCCAGAGGTTAGAAATATGTATACAGACTACGAGGTCAATGTCAAAGGGGTCATTTCATCTTGGCCTTTGCTGTTGGTATATGCAAAGTAACTCACTCAAGTTGCGGTATATTATTAGAGTATACAATACAGGGGTTGTCCAGTACCTTTATATTGATGGCCAATGCTTAGGGTAGGCCATACATATCTTATCAGTAGTGGTCCGACAACCTGCACCCCCACCATTTACCAGTTTTACAGGAACTTGACTGGCTAGTCCCACTTGGTTTCTACTGGAAAATTCTACACACAATAATCTTTCTATTTTATGTCCTGTTTGCTAATCAGGGAAGCCCAACCACACTACTATGTATGCCCATCGAGCTTGCTACCCCAGCCAGGAGCTCAATAAAAATGAGTATAAAAGACCCTAGGTTTTGTTACTTTGGAGCCTCAACTGAAACAGATTGCTGTGTCCAGTGGGGGTCTTGACCACCACGCAAACCATGCAATAGCTTGGGGACCCCTAGCAAGCGCGTGAGATAGAGCCACAACTTTCAACCGTATCTGCGGTCCCATCGACGGTCGGATTGCTGCTGTTACATCATGGTAGAAATCCAAGGGAAAGGCGTGTGTGCTTAATTTCATATAATCAGCCGACTATCACATTAATTGAATTTCCAAAGAAATAGCCCTGCAGTCCTATGTAACACCACAGATAACACAATGATAACTCTCTGAGTACAAATAATGTAATAGATGTTACCTGCAGTCCTATGTAACACCAACACAGTAATAATGCTCTGAGTACAGATGATTTAGTAGATGGTACTTGCAGTCCTAAGTAACACCACCGATTACACAGTGATAACTCTGAGTACAGATAATGTAATAGATGTCACCTGCAGTCCTATGTAACACCAACACAGTAATAATGCTCTGAGTACAGATGATTTAGTAGATGGTACTTGCAGTCCTAAGTAGCACCACCGATTACACAGTGATAACTCTATGAGCGCAGATAATGTAATAGATGTTACCTGCAGTCCTATGAAACACCACTGATAACACAGTGATAACTCTCTGAGTACAGATAATATAGTAGATGTCACCTGCAGTCCTGTGTAACACCACAGATAACACAGTGGTAACTCTATCAGTACAGATAATGTAGTAGATGTTACCTGCAGTCCTATGTAACACTACAGATAACACAGTGATAACTCTTTGAGTACAGGTAATATAGTAGATGTCATCTGCTGTCCTATGGAAAGCCACAGATAACACAGTGATAGCTCTGTGAGTACAGATAATGTAGTAGATGTCACCTGCAGTCCTATGTAACACTACAGATAACACAGTGATAACTCTTTGAGTACAGGTAATATAGTAGATGTCATCTGCAGTCCTATGGAAAGCCACAGATAACACAGTGATAGCTCTGTGAGTACAGATAATGTAGTAGATGTCACCTGCAGTCCTATGTAACACCACAGATAACACAGTGTTAATGCTCTAAGAACAATAATATGGACATATTCTTCACTAAAAGCAGTGTAGAATATCTCCGCAATACAGCATCTGATGGAACACGACATGATATTTATTGGAGCAGCTTATATTGGAGCCATAATTTGGCGGTGTCCTTGCATCACTAGTACAGCACTTTGTTTCCTGCACATTTTTATGTTGTGTTTTTTCTATTGGAAAAAAGTCCCCAACTTTCCTTTAAAATAACAATATGTGGATGGTGATCAATGCCCCAACATTCCCACCAGAACCCAACAACATTTCTCAACACTGATTTATCGCTGCAGTACATTCCCCCCCTCCCCCCTCCCCTTTTTTTCCGAAAGAGATCATTTAGAAGAAGCTTTGTCTGTTAGAATGTATCGCTCAGCTTTTATGATACATGGCGCAGAGGCAGATGGATGAATGGTCACTCACATGGCGTGACTGCTGCAGAAAGGTGCACTTGTATATTGGGATCACTTTACCGTGGAGTATTAAGGCATAAGTATCAAGGTGCCTGCCGCTTAAAATGGGACCATTCTAATTAACTCTGTGTGGCCATATAGATGTACCCAACTATCCCTTTTCTTGAATTTAGTCAAAGACTCCAGCTCATTTCACTACAAAAATCAATAAAATATCACAACATACTGCAAAACCCTTGACGGGCTGCAATTCACATCACAACCACTGGATGGCCACACATCGGCACATAAAGGATAGACACCTCATGACACAGTATCACAAAATCATGTTTTTTTCACATATCTCAGGGTATGTTGCGTCAAGACTGAAGGTAAGGAAGAACACATCTACATCTGTAATATCTGCTTAAAAGGGAATGTAAACTGCAATCTGGTCAAGCGCCATATCAGAAGACAGAGGGCTGTTTGTGGTGTACCACGATGGAGCACTTCCTATAATATGGGTAGCTTTAGACGAGCAAGTTGTCTGTGGGAAACAGACTCCATGTGGGATCTTGATTTCCCAGCCTGAACTCTGTTCCTGTAATAATTTATAATGCTGTGTGTCCCTGCCCGACATCGGCTGTGATGAACTGTACTGACATAATGCCGTCAGTGCGATTCATTACAGCCAACGGCAGGCAGGAACACACAGTTTTATAAATCATTAGAGGAGCAGAGTTCAAGCTGGGAAAAATCACACTCCCACACGGAACGTGTTTCCCGAAGAAAACTTGCTCTTCTGAAACAACCCTTAGAGAGATTATCCCATGACTAATGTAAAAAATGAAAATCAGACATCGTATAATACATGAAAACCAAACTTCTTTCTAACAAAGCCAGAACCAGCCCTGTACATCACATGGATCCAGAGATCTCCACATTCATTGCTCTGTTAGATTTATATCGAGCTGACAGCTCAAGGGGAGTGTCTTTTCTGCTACAGCTCAGGGGGCGTATCCATGCTCTCCCTATCACAGCTCAGGAGGCAGATGAAGGATGAAACTGAGCATGTGCGGCCATCTCAGTGAGCAGGACAAAGAAATAACAAACAAAAAAAAAACAGCAAATGGCGCTATACAGATACATTTTATTAAATAACTCAGCGGCTATGCTCAATTTTTAATTACGTGCAATTACAAAAGTATTCAGATCCAGGTGCTGGTTTGAAAACTGTAGAATATTTTTTGTGAGACAACTACTTTAATGTACAGAAGCATCACCTACTATCAATTAAAACTAAATAGTAATATTTAGATAGATAATTAGCCCTGAAGGAGGCACTTCTACATCACAAACAGAAAGGCTTTCGAGACGATGCTGGGAATTCCTGCTGGGAAGGAGAGAGAGAGATCTGCTTCAAACATGCTGGCATGCAGTGCTGTAGAGACCTCATACTGAGAAATGCAGATTGTAATATATATATATATATATATATATAGATATTCTGCACAAATAAATACAGGTATTTTCAAGGCCATATTTGATTCATTTAAGGTAATAAGATAACAGACACATATTATGTAAGCTCATACGATTACAGCATATTAATGAGTACAGATTTTAAATGATAAAATTTTTGCCTTAGGTGACAAAGCACCTTGTTGCAACATTCGTCTTTGTGACTATTTTTCCTTGACTTATCTTCAGTAAAATCTTTCACAATTTCAAGGCAGCACATGAAAGGGAGATACAACTGAAAGATAATGAGATATATGCTTATACATAGCAGCCGCTATGAAGAGGCAGAGCTGCAGGAAGAAGGAGAGAGCAGCCTAAACCAACCATGACACTGGAGGGATACAGTGGCATTTGTCACCCATAAGGTCCGACAAATACCATAAGGTCCGACAAATGTATTAAAGGGGTTGTTCAGCATGGTAAAATTTTAAGTAAAGTCCTCAGAGTGGTCAAAATGATCCGCCGCAGCTTCAGTTCCAATGATTACCGAGTCTTTGCTGGTCTCCACTTCCTGGTCCAGGCTTGACACACAGGAAATGGCAGGAGATGACCCCTCAGCCAATCATGTCTGAGACTAGGGTTGTAGTGGTTATCGAATTATCGATACCCAATTAATGCTTTTTTACCGGTATCGATCCGATACCGGGATTTGACATTTACAGATACTAGGCTGCACTACTGAGCAGCCTAGTATCAGAGAACATGGAACGCGCTGTTCTCAGCGCACTCCATGTTCTCCTCAGCAGCACAGGGGAGAAGGAAGCAGTCCCTCCCCCCGTGCCGCTGTTGCTGCTGCCGCCAATTAGAAAAGTGAGGGGCAGAGGAGGGGACGGGCTATGGCCACTGCGCCACCAATGATGATAACTCACCCAATAATACAAATATAGGAGGCGGGTGCCAGAGGCAGACTCATATAGCAGGCACCCGACCTCTATGACAGGGCGCTGCGATCCGCGGCAGTTAACCTGTCGCGGATCGCACTTCCCTGTCAAAGAGGTCGGGTGCCAACTGTGTGATTCTGCCGCTAGCACCCGCCTCCTGTATTTGTATTAAAAGGTTACTTATCTTCATTGGTGGTGCAGTGTGCCATCCCCACTTCCCCCAGTACTAAAAACATTGGTGGCAGTGCCCACAGGCTCCCCTCCCCTGTGACAGTTCTGATCGGAGCCCCAGCAGCGTAATCCCAGGGCTCAAATCAGTTACCATGGCAGCCAGGACGCTACTGAAGCACTGGCTGCCATGGTAATCTCCCTGCTGCCGTGTGCACCTAGCACAGGGCAACAGGGAGAGTGCGAGATCCTTTTTTTTTTTTAACACACTGCTGTCTGCCCCAGGAAAATTAATTATCCTGTACAACCCGTTTAAATGTGAACACTTATTTAATATATGACAGCAACTAAAAATGCCTAATATAGGGTACTTTCACACTAGCGGTATTCTTTTCCGGCGCTGAGTTCCATCCTAGGACCGGCGCTGAGTTCCATCCTACCGGAAAAGCACTGATCAGTTTTATCCTAATGCATTCTGATTGGAGAGCAATCCGTTCAGGAAGCATCAGGATGTCTTCAGTTTAGTCTTTTTGCCTTTTTGGGACAGAGATAATACCGCAGCATCCAAAACTTTTTCCCATTGAAATGCATTAATGCCGGATCCGGCCCCCTCAGACTGCAAAGAATTTGAAAAAAATAAATGCCGGATCCGTTTTTCCGGATGTCACCGGAGAGACGGATCCGCCATTTCAATGCATTTGTCAAACGGATCAGGATCTTGATCCGTCTGACAAATGCCATCAGCTTGCATGCATTTTGACGGATGGATCCGGCAGGCAGTTCCGGCGACGGAACTGCCTGCCGAAATACTCTGCCGCAAGTGTGAAAGTACCCATAGAGGAGCAATAATGTGACCTGCATTTCCTTGCTCCCATGCTCCCCTTGTCTTGTACTGCATCGCGCAGCGCAAGGTCTGTTTGCTATAAGCCGGTGACGTACCGGGGTTCACATCAGTATGCTCAAAGGAGACTTCTGTCTAGCAGGGAGCCCGGTGACATCACCAGCACAAATCGATGGTGTATAGCGCTGTTCTGGGTGGTTTTAGAGGCACTAGTGATACCTACCTTTAAAACAAATATATCAAAATAGTTTGGACATTTTTAGATTTAGCAATACCGATAATGTTTATTTTTTTGTTATTTATTTTTATATGTAGAGTTGGGGAAACTTTTTATATTTTTTAAATCTTTTAAAACTTTTATTACTGAAAATGTTAGCCCCTTTAGGGGACTTAAACATGCAATCCTGTGATTGCTTATACCATATACTGCAATAGCAGTACTGATGCAGCTACCAGTACTGCAATCAATGGGATTTTACTGGCTGCCATGTTATTTTATTGTTAGCACTACTGGGGGTTGAGGGTGGCAGGAGGTACTAATTACTGAGGGTACAACAGGAGAAAATTATATACTGAGGGTACTGGGGGCCATTACTTATACTGGGGGCACCAAGGGGGCCATACTTTATACTGGAAGGAACAGAGGGAGTCAATTTAATACTATGGGCACAAAGGAAGCGCATGATGTATACCAGTGATGGCTAACCTTGGCACTCCAGCTGTGGTAAAACTACAACTCCCAAGATGCCCCCCTTGCTTGGCTGCTCCCAGAACTCTATAGAAATAAATCGAGCATGCTGGGAGTCGTAGTTTCACCACAGCTGGAGTGCCAAAGGTTAGCCATCACTGATGTATACTAAGGGCACTGCAGGGTTAGAATGTTAAAAAAAGAAAGCCAATGAAACTCAACCATTTTTAATGACCGTTTTTAACGGCTGTTAAAAACTGATGCAAAACGGATGCAAAATGGGCATTAAAAATGGACAGACGGACAGTAAATAGATGCACAAATGGTTAAGAGATGGCCATAAAAAACTGACAGTGTGTACATTTTTTTTAATGGTCGGTCTTTTCACTGTCATGTGATTGGATCAGAGCCCTGCGATTTCACCATGGGGGCTTTGATCAGAGGACAGAAGGAGCCACCTCCCTCTAAAGATTGTAAGCTCTTGCGAGCAGGGCCCTCAATCCTAGTGTTTCAGTTGTATATTAGCCAGTTACATTGTGATGTTTTTAGTTTTGTACATGAACCCTCTGAATTTGTAAAGCGCTGCGGAATATGGTGGCGCTATATATATAAATGTTATTAGTATTAGTATTAACTTCTCAGATGTAGAGGTTTCTATTGACTGTGACATCTGAGGGCTTCAATGACCAGGATCAGAGTTATCTCCAATCCCAGTCATTGCAGTCAGGTGTCTGCTGCATTATACAGCACTCACCACGTATGGAGCGTACATGCACAGTATTTTACATTAAGGGGTTAAAAATCTTAATTGTTGCCAACTGTGTCATTAACACAAAAAATGCCTATTGAATTCAATAGGGAAACATAACCAATAAAACGACAAGGAAAGGTCACGCAGGGTAGAGAATACAAATGCAACAGACCCTAAAAACCTAGGATCAGTCACTACTGCTGTGTGTGAACAGGAACACATTGAACATCGACCTTCTAGCCTTTGCGGTAGAAAAATACGGCAGTCAAGCAGCAAAAACCAGAGTTTCCTTTTGTAAATACTCATTAGGGACTTCCTAATAGCAAATGAGATTGGGCGGTTGCCTAGCAACCAGCAGAGACGACCACGCTGGATCTGCTCGTTCTTGTGCACATCAGCATGGTTGTCCATGGTGCGGCATTCAACTTCATGAGGAACCAAGCACCATGTATGGCATAAAAGTGTCCTACTGGCATAAAGACATACCTTCAGAACCCCTTATAAATATTTTCCACCACTGTTGATTGCCAAGACCCTCCATCCTACCATTGCATTTTTTTCATGCATACATTAGTAGTATCAGGGATAAATTTATATTTTCCTCACCAACAGCATGGAGTTTGATTTCAAGCCTACAGGATCTTTGTAAGTGCTTAGAAACCTAATGTAAGTACAGAGGAGGTGGGGAGAAAGGGGGATGGAGCTGCAGTCTATATGCTTCATACTGTCCTTGAAACTGCATGCTGTGAGAGGGGAGGGTGAGCATCACGTTTCCTAGCATACAGGATCTCTGCAAATGGGTAAAAACCTCCTCTCCCTCTCCATAAAGTCTGTTTACGGTAAAGCAGATAATAGGCAATCGGGGAGGAGGAGGAGGAGGATGGAGCTGCAGTTTATCTGATTTATATTGTGCTTGAAACTGCATGCTGTGAGAGGGGAGGGTGAGCATCACGTTTCCTAGCATACAGGATATCTGCAAATACTCAAAAACCTCCCTGCAAAATCTGTCCAGTATAACAACCCTATAGGACTGTTTGATCGGCAGAACGAGCGCCAATTGACAAACTCGTGCCGTTTGCATCAATATATTATACAGGCTGATACTATGAACGCTTATTCCTAATAAGTGACCTGAAGGTCATCCAGTCAGGGCCTTAAAGCGGTTGTCCGGGTTCAGAGCTCTATTTTCACCCAGCAGCCCCCCTGACTTGAGCATTGGAGCAGTTCATGCTCCGATGCTCTCCTTTGCCCTGCGCTAAATCGCGCAGGGCAAAGGCATTTTCAAGAGTTTCGGTGACATACCGGGCTCTCCACGGGTCTGCAAGGAAGCCCAGTACCGTCATCGGCACTGATAGGCGGGCTTTAGTGCTGCCCTAGTCATTAAAACGGCTAGGGCAGCTCTAAAGCACGCCCATCTGAGCCGGTGACGTCACCGAACACACTGCTGGGAGGAAGCTTCTGCCCGGCAGTGTGTTATTGTACACAAAAGAGCCTGTGCCCTGCGCGATCTAGCACAGGGCAAGGGAGCGCATCGGAGCATGAGATGCCAACATCAGAGGTGCTGCCTGGGTGAAAATAAGGGTATGTCCTGGTTCAGCTCTGAACCCGGACAACCCCGTTTAAGGCTACATTAACATGACAATGAAAAACAGCTGTCACGCGGCTTTTTTTACTACCAATTAAAGTGTATGGTGTTATTCACAAGGCCGTTTCTTTAACGGTCAGTAAATAGCGGGTGTCAAAACGAGGGCAGTTTTCAAGGCCACACAGACCCCACTGAAATCGATGGGACTGATTTTAATGGCCGTATAGACAGGGGTGCATCTGTCTAACGCCCGTTAAAAATAGGTTAAGGTGCCTTTCAGTTGTTAAAAAAATAAAATAAATACTTCATCCACTTGAAGGTGCTGACACTCGCTCTGCACTGGAGGGAACTGGAACGACCTGATGTTCCCAGGACCTGACGCTTTATAGGGGGCACTGTGAGGGGCCTCATATACTGTGGCTACTATGAGGGGGCATTATAGACACTGGGGGCACTACAGGGGGATCATTATAGATACTTAGGTGACTATGGTGGTGTACTGAGGACATTGCAGGGGTCAACATGCTAAAAAATATATATTTATTCATACTTTTTTACGGCTATTTTTAACGGCCATAAAAAACGGATGCAAAGCAGTCATTAAAAATGGACAAACAGCCAGAAAATGCATTCATAGATGTATTCAGAAAGGTCATGAAAAACTCAGTGAGTTTGTTTTTATTGGCTATTTTTTCCACCATCGTGTGAATGCAGTCTAAGGCAGTAAACAGAAATGTGGCGGAGAGAAGGGGGATGGAGCTGCAATCTGTTTCATACTGTGCTGGAAACTGCATGCTGTGAGGGGGGGGGACTGGCTCACAGCTTTACATCGCCTATTAGAACAAGTGTAACTGGAAAGGGCGATACAGGGCTTGACAGAAAATCTCAACATTTCAATATTTGCTATTTTAGGTTTTACTTTTCACATTGTATTTCATTACAATAACGAGAATGGCAGTAAAAGAAAGCACAATAGCAATTCTCGCCCAGAGAAAGGGAAACAATAAAGGTGGGTGTTAGTAATCTCTACAAAGCAATGCTTCTGCATCCTAAAATGAGAACATCCATAAAGAACCAAAGGAATATATTCATTTTCAGTATATACTTTAGTATTATTTACAGTCACTGCCACCTGAATGTTACTGCATAAAACTCAGAGTCTCTCAGATATTCTCAGTATTTAATGATGGCATTCCATCGGTAGCCAGGATCTTCAAGGGAAATAAGAAATATTAACCTAGCAGAATGGGAATAGTCACCACATAGCACATCAATTATATATATATGTTTTTGTGAAAGGTGGGCTCTTTTTAGTGTTTTTTCGAAGATATCTCTTTAGACAACCCCTGTCCATAAGCCCTGTTAGCCATGAAAACCAAAAAAATGCTTGGGCCCACAGAAATCAGGGGGACACCTGCTGGTTACAAGCGGTTGGCTGAAGAAACCTTAAAAAAAATGACTAAACCGAGGGAAGACATACCACCTGTTCAGACCATTCAGCCACACATGGGCCTAGTGGGGGAGGCCCCTAAGTGCCCACACTGAACTGCTAGGTTGACAGTAGACCTTAGCGGTTTGATGGGGGTGCAGCTTAGTAGTGCAATGTGGGCTCCCAGACATAAGTTTGCCTGGGGCCCCAGAAAGTCCAAATCTGCCCCTGCCTAAGCAGGTCTCTTCTACGAGAACTCGGAGGACCTGGCTGGTCCATGCATTATTGATATACAGTACCATTGACTTTCATATTTTTATTTACATTAGAAAACTTCTTGGTTCATCTGTCTATTCATCCTCGCTGGAGATAACCCAAGATAAGTAGTGCGAGATGACCAGCTTTGAAAAATTCTAAATGTTTGCGTTTATCACCATGTCCGAAACGCAAACGTTTTACACTTTTTTCAAAGCTGGTCATCTCACATCCCTCATGTCAGGATATCTGGAGCCAAAAGGAAAGGTAAGGAAGGACACATCTATATGTCCTCAGTTTTTACAGATCTCAACTGATGATGGTGGGTTCTGTTGACTTAGAACAGGGTTCATCAGATTTCTATCAGTTCCTTAGTTACTTTTCATGGCAAGAATATTGATATAGTCTACAATATTCTTGAAACCCAGATAGAAAGCTCAGTTGACATTTCTGTTCTTTCATGGTTAGAATAGCATGCCATGGTATTCAATGCTGTAAAAAAAAAAAAGTATCTGAAATATTCATATCAGGTCCATCAAATGGATAAAAGATCATGATGGATCATATCAGGTATGACCCCTGTATTGTATACACAGAAGGCACAAAGCTATTCTTGCCATCAAACATGAACAGGAACCTCATGGACCCAATTATAGGTAAATAAAATCTGTATTCTTTGGGATCTTTTTGAAAAATCATCTATTGCAACAATTATGGCTCAACTCAATTATGGACAGCACTGGAATGGAAAATCGACAATTGCTAACATATTCCTTTGGAAATGAACAGTTCATCTTACAGTCTGCAGAAGAGCTGAAGGTATCTACTGAAGACTCATCACCACCAGTTCTGCCCCTCTGCATCTCTCTTGGAGAAATGGCTGAACAAGTCCACTGCTGGACAGAGGACTGAAAGGCTTTCAGTGGTGCAAATCAGGAAGGGCAGGCAGAGTGACCAGAGAGAAGAGATTTGGTCTTCTCACCAGGGTCCCTCTTTGAGGTACAATTATTATCATTACTGATTGGATTTTACATTTCCATGAATTGCCTTTACTGGGGATAAAAAAAAATAGAAAAGCATCTCTATAGGAGATCACACATATTTGAAATGGTCTTAGATGCAGAACATGATTTTCATTAAAATACCCGATCTACTGCACGTGTTGAGCTGAGGGTATATATCTCTCATCAGCATGCTCAATCTAAGTAGGTTATACAATGGGTGGTAAGTAGAATGAAAATGAGCTGCAGAAAACAAGAGACGCTGAGAATATAGGCCAATAGGTCAGGTAGGCTTACATTCTCCTGAAAATGAAGGCACTCATAGAAAAAATACTAAAACCACATATTTACATACAAAGCTATTTTACTTTAGCTTCAACTTAAGCTGTGCCTTAATTGTTCCTAGAGGGAGTTTGCATTGCTAATACCCAGGATGTGCATGTAGGCAAAGGATCTGGGTATTAGCTGAAGGGTGTAGAATCGGCAGTCGCACCCTGGCCCTGGTACCCAAGGGGGCGCAAAGGTCTCATCAAGTACCATCAAGTACCACAAAAGAGCAAGGCTGTGGGAATAACATGCAAAATCCTGACAGGCACGTTAGAAGAGGATGCGTGGGAGGTAGCAGGCTCAGTGAATGTATGACTTAAACACTCTCCTCTGTAATTACAGAATGGCGGACCTTGATTACAATTTTATTTCTGCAGATGCAACAAGAAAAGCTGCTCTGTAATACAAACTACTTCTCTGCCGCATCAAATGTATGGGCGACCATGTAATGCATGGTGGCATTGAGCCCACTAGAGTCCACTCTTCTTAGACACCCCCCCCCCCCCCCTATAACGTCAATATTTCATAGTGGGACATTTAGAAAGGGGTTATCTGAAATAAAATAAAAAAGAATCCGTTTTTTCCAGAAACGCTCTCTCCTTCATCATGTCTGGTATTGCAGTTTTATCCCATTCACCTTAATGAAGAGCTGGAATACCAGACACAGCCCAAGTGCAAGAGTGGCACTGTTATTGGACAAAACCAGCTCCCTTTTTTCTAATCCCATACAATTCCAAACATGTTCCAAAAGGGTGCTCTTAAAAGGGCTGTCCAAAATTCAAGAGGAAACCGGACAAACCTTGGGATAAACCTGCAATAAAGAAAAGAACTGACTGCCTGATCTTGTGCCACCTCTCTACTTCATGTGCACCACTGCAGCTATTTACTGGCCTCAGTCGTCATGTGTCATCACTGCTGAGGCCAGTGGTTGGCTGCAGCAGTGACGATGGATGGGACGTCACACTTCCAGTCAACAGTAGACTAGAAGCAAAGGGAAGGGAACAGAGCACCAATGAAAAGGTGTCCTTCTCTTTAATGTTAAATTAGGGGCCTTAGCTGATTTTATATTGGGGGTTGGATAACCCCTTCAAAGGGGTTTTCTGAGATTTTAATACTGATGACCTATCCTCTGGAAAGTTCATCAGATTTGTGAAGGTCCGACACCTGGAATCCACGACGATCAGCTGTGTATGAAGGCACCAGTACTCCTGTGAGCACCGCAGATTTCTTGCAGCTCACCAAGCACAGCGCCGTACAGCCCTATTCATTTGAATGGGGGTGAGCTACTCCTAGGTCGCGTGACACATGAACGTGTTGTCACTCGGCCTAGGGAAAGCAGAGAGAAAGCCACGGTGCTCACAGGAGAGCCATAGCCCTCTCAAACAGCTAATCGGCGGGGATCCCTGTCATCATAAGGATAGGTAATCAGTATTAAAATGTCAGAAAACCCCTTTAATCAACAGAAATTGGATTCAGGTACACATAAATGGGAAATGCTAATAAAAAGTGTGGTGTTTAACTAAATAAAGTAGAGTCAAAGGCATAGCAATTATATTAAGATAAGCAGGGGTGGGGCTCATCAACAGGAATTGTACTGAGATGAGCAGGGGTGGGTCTCATCAAAAGGAACTGTATCCAGATGAGCAGGGGTGGGTCTCATCAACAGGAATTGTACTGAGATGAGCAGGGGTGGGTCTCATCAAAAGGAACTGTATCCAGATGAGCAGGGGTGGGTCTCATCAACAGGAATTGTACTGAGATGAGCAGGGGTGGGCCTCATCAAAAGGAACTGTATCCAGATGAGCAGGGTGGAGCGTATCAATAAAAAACAACTGTATTTAGCTAAGCAGGAATGAAGCCAATCAATAGTATTAGAATAAGCAGGGGTGGGGCTCATCCACAGGAAATGTACTGAGATGAACGGGGGGGGGGGGGGCTCATCAAAGGGAAATGTATTAAGAAGAGCAAAGTTGGCACCCATCAATAAAAATGGCTGTGTTTAACTAAGCAGGGGTTTATCAGAAGGAATTACATTTATTTATTGGTGGCAAGAAGGCACAAATAACACACTTTGTCCATCTTTGTCTCTTTGTAATATAGGAAAACTGTTTTTACTTAATATCATAGCATTTCTGTGGACCTTTTTTGCAAATGCCCTCATACTGTCTGCCGCATACATAGTTTTTCTAATGCTTCTCCACCAGGCATAATTATATTGAGCTTAAATGCTAACAGTAAACAATTGAAGCAGGTGAGAAGATATATTCTCAGCACAAGTGAAGATATCAGTTCATTTCTGTGTGTGATTATTCATGAGCTCCATCCAGCCACTGTGCTAATTATCTTTCCGATATCACTACTGTTATCTGGATTAGCTCTCTGATTAATGTCACTATTAGACGGCCCACAGTTTGCTTGTAATTTTCTCAAAAATATTTGCACTCCCTATATCAACATTAATTTAAAGGCCCCAACTGGCCGCTTATTTCCCGAGCTAATGAGGGTGAATGGTTATTGTGATTTCATCGTACTATATGTATGCTATACAAGACATTGGGGAACATTTATCATGACAGGAATTTTTTAAGTTAGTTTGTTGTAATTTGTTCAAAAAATTATCAAATGTTGCTCAATGGGGGAGATTTACTAAGACTGGCATAGAAAAGTGTGCTGGAATAAGATGTACAAAATGTATTAATAGGCACAGGATAGGGAATAACTATTAGATTGTTGGGGTTCTACTACTGGGACCCCCACATCAAAATAACGGGGGCTCCCCGTAGTACCCCGTGGAGTCTCCTGAAATGGATGGAGTGGCTGGTTTGTAATGCGCGTTGCCGCTCCATTAATTTCTATCGAAGCGCTGGAGATAGACGAGTACAGCGCTCAGCTATCTCCAGAACTCCCATAGAAATTAATGTAGCATCAGCACGGATTTCAGACCAGCCGCTCCGTCCATTTCAGGAGCAGATCACCGGGAGCAGGCAGTTCCGAGAACATCTCGATGAAGGCCCCCGGCGGCTGGTCTTGGAACTGCCGGCTCCCGGTTACCGCATTTGATTTCAGACAGGCTTGAGGCACAGGTAAGGGCTTACCCGTGCATCGCCGGACGGGTGAGTCTACCTTACTAAAGATGGCAGCCCGCATGTGTTCGCTGGCGAACACTGCGAACTGACCATCACTGTTCAGGAGTGCTCCCGTTTTTGTGATCGATGGGAGTCCCAGCGGTAGGACCCCAACCGATCTAATAGTTATCCCTTCATAACGTTCGGTAACTGGAATACCCCTATGAGTATCACTTCTGTCAATATATTACTCCACCACCCCTTTACTGGAGTAAGATTGCGGCAATTTTTTCAACTTTTTAAAAAGTTAAATCGACAAATCAGCAGACAGCCAACCTAAATCAGCAAATCAGCTCAACAGGATAACCAGGTCCGCCTCCCAGTCACATTTGAAAACTGGAGTGAGTGGTGTAAAAATGTGAAATGTCAAAATTTTTGTCCAAATAAACTCATGAAGTCATAAAGCTCTATTCTGTGACTTTTTTGAATCCGGAATTCAGAATCAGCATATTGATTAAAAGAGGTGTCTGGTCTAGAAAACATATTTTCAAATTACGTATTAAGGCATTTAAGGACCCTCATCATTTTTTAGGCAGAGTGGGAGCAATAACAAAGAGTGTCTCTCACTATGGAGGACTAATAGGTACATTGGTAACACAGAGATTTCACTTGGAATAGTGTAACGCTTCCGTTCCCCTCTGGTGGTGCTGCAGGGGAACTAAACACTTGCTGCACTCCTCTGCATGTTACCGATAATCATGGGGCTACCAGCAGAGTCACTCATCCAAATATTTGTGCTGGCTCTTCTATATCTCCTATACCTCCATCCCATATCAGAATCCTGCACAGGTTACCAACAAAGCTGGTGCCCAAAGATGATGTCATACCAGGTTTTAAACCTCTTTCTGGTCTGTGAACTTTGCCATATTATATCCTATTAGTGCTAGTCTCTCCCTGAGCCCGGCTGTTTCCTGATTGCCTCATCTCACCCTTGGACTTTTCTCGGACCTGTTTATCACTTTGCCTCTTGGATTGCTGAGATCTGTGGTTCCACCGCTTTGACTTCAGCTTGCTCACACATGGCCACTCTCTTTGCTCCTGAGATTTCTGACACCTGTGGTTCCATGGCTTGGACACAGGCTTGCTTGGGACTTTGTCTCTGGTACTTCTGCTGACCTCCTGGACATTTGTTTCTACTACATTGCTACCGCCAATCTGAGGACACACCTCTTAAGTGTGACCCGGAAATTCACGATGGGAAAGTCCATCCTTCCTTGTGGGGACAAAGGATAATGAATGCATAATCCCTTAGACTGGGGTGAACCATGGCCTTTCCGCTGCCCCCTTCTTGCCCCTACCTGGTGCTGCCTGAGGTGCTCGCCTCACCTGGCCTCATTAGTGGCGCACCTCATTGTGTCTTTGAGGATCCACCACTGTACCATGGTATAACATGGTGAGACACACTGTGATCAGCTTATATCCGAGGGATCCTTCTGAAATAAATCTTTAGTCTTAAAGGGGTTCTCACTTCTGCAAGTAGCATTTGTTATCTAGAGGAAGTTAATACAAGGCACTTACTAATGTATAGTGATTGTTCATATTGCTTCCTTTGCTGGCTGGATTCATTTTTCCATCACATTATACACTGCTCATTTCCATGGTTACGACCACCCTGTAATTCAGCCGCGGTGGTCGTGCTTACACACTATAGGAAAAAGCACCAGTCTATGTGCGCTCCCACGGTCCCAGCCAGCGCTTTTTCCTATAGTGTGTAAGCACGACCACCACTGCTGGATTGCAGGGTGGTTGTAACCATGGAAACAAGCAGTGTATAATGTGTTAGTAAAATGAATCCAGCCAGCAAAGGTAGCAATGTGGACAATAACAATACATTAGTAAGTGCCTTGTTAAGTATTAACTTTCCCTACATTATAAATGCTATTAGCTGAAATGAGAAAATCCCTTTAAGAGAAAAAACCTCTATTGCAGTAATTGTATACGTAGCTAATTAGTTTTGGAAACGTTGTTAGACTCTACACTCGACGATCTGCTTCCGGAAACCTTCAGAATGCCGATCCTGCACATCCTGTCTGGGCGATTTGAGTACATGTATTTACAACAGCAAAAGTGGTCACAGGGAATTTACTTTGCAGTTCTAAGGTAGACAAGAATATGCTACAGAAACTCCCCGAAATGCACAGGAAGTATAATTAAGCAGATTACACAAGTTTTCAGATTGAAAAAAAATTCAAGATGGGGGGAAGTGCTTGAACAAGAACAATTTTAAATAAAGTGCAATCTGTGCACTGCGCTTGGTGGAGACATGTGTGGAGACTGGCTCCTAACAACCAATCAGGTAACTTTTTTCCCCCAAAGGAGCTTTAAGAGTCAGAGTATTACTGGCTTAAAGGGGTGTTCCGGAAGTTCGATATTAAAGACCTATCCTCACAATCTCTGATCCATGTGCGTCCAACACCCAGTGCCATTGCCGATCAGCTGTCTGAAGAGGTGTGGTGCCTACTGCACACCAAACACAGTGCCCTACATTGTACAGTGGCCATGTCTGGTATTGCAGGACAGGCCTATACACTTGAATGGGACTGAGCTGCAGGGAAGAAACGTAACCACTGAACGTGAGGTCGCAACGATCATGGGAGCAGTGTGGCTTCTTCAAACAGCTGATTGGCGGGGATCCAACTCCCGCACCCCCACCAATCAGATATTTATGACCTACTGTGAGGATAAGCCCTAAATATCAAACTCCCAGAAAACCCCTTTAAATAAAATTTAAAGGGGCAAACTATGTCATTTCAATATCGTTGTGCCTTTCCCGTAATGATTTTTACACTTTTGGTTACCAGCAATGTAACCCAGCGATCGCTTGGACATGATATAACACTGGATGAGGAATGGATGTAATGCAGGATGTGCTGATGGTTAATACCTGAGCCCGAGCTAAACCAGTGACAGACAGGTGAGTGACAGAGATACAGTGACTGTAGAGGGACGGACGGAAACTTACATTATGGTGACATGTGACAGCAGAGTTAATATATCTTTATCAGAATGTGTCTGGGCATAGGGACAATGTCTCCCTGCCCCCAGTTTCCTAGTGCCGGTAGCCTATCAGAGGCTGGCGCAGGTGGTGAGATGATATCATCATCATCTTGCCGTCTGAGCCGGGCAGCAAACAGCTCAGGACACCGCCCGGAAGAGGCCTGTGCCCTGCATCCTGACAGCCGCATGGGGAGGTCATTATTAGAACCGGGGGGTGAGGCACTATGGGGACATTGATTCTACTGGGAGCACTAAAAAGGGACAAAGGGGAATTTTTTTACTGGCACACATTATAATGGGGGTATTTTTGTACTGGCACACATTATAATGGGTTATTTTTGTACTGGCACACATTAGGGGGCATTTTTTTCGACTGCCACACATTGTAAGGTGAATTAGTACTATTGGATGGCACCCTGGCACAATTATTTTTTGGGGACTCTATGTTTATGGCACTATTAGTGTCAGGGGCATGATTTGATGGGCACAGTTATTTTTTAGGGGTCTGTGTGGCAATAATTATTGAAGGGGGCACTATCTGTGTGGTACTAGTATCTACAGTATAGTATTGGGGAGCACAGTAGGCACAGTATTGGGGGTGGCAGGATGAGGTGTTCAGAAGGTGGGAGGACGATGGAATAGTAGGAAACTAAGATATCTGTTTGTCAAACACTGCAGAGATGAGATACGGCTGGAAGAAATCATCATGGCGGTCTGGTCCAAATGGAGAAGATGAGGAAAGACAACATCTATGTACTTCACAGCAGACAACACAGGATGTAAGAGGTATGTGGTGCGGTATTAGGTTACTTTCACACCAGCGTTTTCTTTTCCCGCACTGACTTCCGTCAAAAGGCCTCAATGCCGGAGAATAACTGATCAGTTTTCTCCCCATGCATTCTGAATGGAGAGCATTCCGTTCAGGATGCATAAGGTTGTCTTTAGTTCCATCATTTTGACTGATCAGGCATGCTACGGTTTTATCTCCCGCGAAAGAAACTGAAGACTTACCTGAATGCCTGATTTTCCATAGGAATGTATTAGTGCCGGATCCAGCATTCAAAATACCGGAATGCCGGATCCGTGCTTCCGGTCTGCGCATGCGCAGACCAAAAAGAAAGGTGAAATTTTTTTATGTTGGATCCGTTTTGCCGATGACAACGGAAAGACGGATACGGCATTTCAATGCATTTTTCTGACTGATCAGGCATTTTTAAGACTGATCAGGATCCTGATCAGTCTTACTAATGCCATTAGTTGGCAAACGTTTTGCCGGACGGAACTGCTTGCTGGATCACTCTGCCGCAAGTGTGAAAGTAGCCTTACCCTGTATGTTTTGTAGACCTGTATTTCATATTTTTCAAGTATGTCTTTAAAGAGGACCTGTCACCACAAAACGCAATGCAGTGTTCCCTAACGCTGGGTTCACACCTAGGCGTTTGTCAAACGCGCGTTTCTATGCGCGTTTTTGTCGCGCGTTTTATGCGCGGTTTTTTTAATAGTGAACGCGCGTTTGGGTGATTGACAGCAGTGTTGTCCAAAGAGTCTATGGCCCAAACGCGCGTCAAACGCGCCAAAAAAAGCTCCTGTACTTGTTTGAGCGTCGGGCGTTTTACAGCGCGATCGTACGCGCTGTAAAACGCCCAGGTGTGAACCCTTCCCATAGGGAATCATTGGTTCTTGCCTGTTGTGCGTTTTACAGCGCGTAGGAACGCGCTGTAAAACGCTCAGGTGTGAACCCAGCGTTACTCCAGTCCTCACGGCCCACCTGCCGGTCATGATTTGAGAATATCTCGTAGAATGAATACCTGTGGTAAGTCCTGGTGCACTGACACTAACTCTATCACCTGCTGAATACTAAAGAAATCCTGAAAACTTGAACGGCAGGTGGGTCCTGAGGACCGGAGGTGAGGAACATTGATGCAATGCAATCTGAAAGCACCGTGTTATAGAGCAGGAGGAGCTGAGCAGATTGATATATAGTTCCCCACTTGTCTACAGGGGGCAGCAGTGTCAATTGAGGTAACAGGTAAATTTTTCCCGCATAGTGAATTTTTATATTTTTTTTTCAATTCCACCCCATTTGGAATTTTATTCCTGCTTCCCACTACATTGTATGCAACCGTAAATGGTGTAATTAGAAAGTACAACAAAAAATAAGCCCTCATAAGGCTATGTGAATGGAAAAATAAAAAAGTTATAAATCTGGGAAGGCGGGGAGTGAAAAACGAACACGCAAAAAAAAAAAAAAAAAAAAGGAAAATCACAAGGTTCTCTATGGGTTAACAAACCTTGGGATTTGACAAAGGAATACAGCCAGGCCAGATATCTAGCCGTAGAGAGCTGTTCTGAGTGCGATGCCTTGGATGCAGCTTAGGCAGGGTGCTGAATCTCCGTAAATAGGCCGGTATGGAGCATTGCCAATACCATGGAGCACTTCCAGGGCCGGTCACACACCAGACGCACATTGCAGCATCACAAAGCCGTGCTTCCCCAATGACGTCATAAATTCCAGTCCGCGCTTCCAGTAAACGCTTTACAATGCTAAAATTAATAGTGAAAGACAAGTAGGAGAAAAACAAGTAAAACGCTTTCACTTCGCAGATTATATACGGCTTAATGACAGCATTTAACACGTCTTCACGCTTCATCTTTCAGAGACCTCGCTGAGGTTCAGTCAAATGCCTGTCACTTTAAAGCCTCATTACTCTAAGCGATGGTGTAACACGAAGACGAGTGCAGAAAGTTTCTGCGGCAATTTGTGCCTGCCTTTATATTGGCTAAGTACATCAGCAGGGAAACATTTCCTAAGAGTATGTTCAGACGTGTTGGATTTAAAGGGGTTGTCTCCATAAGGGTCTGATCGGTGGGGGTTTCCCCCACCGATCAGTATAATGGTGTCCTACTGGCCTGTCTTCCCTTATTGGAATTGGGTGGAGGATACGCAGGCATCCGGAGCTGCATTCAGCTCTATAGGGCTGCCGGAAATAGCCAATCGCTTGTACTCGCCGATCACTGGCAGTCCCATAGAGCTGAATGGAGCAGCAGACACACATGATTGTCCACTCTTCAATTCAAAGGGGGAACACTTGTCCCCTATTCTAGTGCTCGGTGAGGGACCAGCGGTCAGACCTTCACCAATCAGACACAGGATAGAGAGTAAGTTGTAGTAGTGGGACAACCCCATTAAGCCGACACGTATTTTCAAGGAAATCCACCAGCACAAATCTGAGACCTGCGCTTAGATTTATGTTACAAATGTGGATCTAATCAAGGATTATCCACATCATTTAAGGAGCTAATGTTTAGCTGAACCATGCAGAATCCATGAAAATAAGTAGCAGGTGAAATCCGGCAACCTTTTCCAGCAGAGGAACAGACTGCCGGAGTTCAAGCCAGAAACCACCGTGCACCACTAGATCCCCATTCACTGTAATAGTATCCAGCCACTCTCTGGCATCAATGCCGGCTTTCAGACGGCCCAAAAATGCTGTGTTTAGTATTTTTTGTCTGGCCTAAAGCCGGCATATATTGCTGGATATAGTGACCAGATCAGAGTGCTGGAGTTCACAACGCAGATGTGAACCCGGCCTTACCTATTTCCACTATGGATGTTTTACCCAAGTTTTCCACAGCATGTAAGCCATTCACATAAATGGGATTGCCATCAGATTTAATACTGATTGAGGGCTCATTCAGACGGCCGTATGTGTTTTGTGGTCTGCAAATTGCGGATCCGCAAAACACGGATACCAACCCGTGTGCGTACGGTAATTTTCTGACCGCACGTGGCCGCCACTCTGATAGAAAATGCTTATTCTAATAATGAGCCTTAAATCAGAGCTAAAATCCGTGGCAAACCTGACAACTCAGACTATTCAAGAAAGGTAAAATGGTGGAAGCATGCAACTACAGACCGGTATGTCTGACATCTGTGCCGTGTAATACATTTCAAGGTATTCTAAGAGATGAGCTGCAAAAGTATGTAGTGGTGAAAAAACTAATAACTAATAACCAGCATGGATTCATGCAACGCAGGTCATGCCTAACCAACATGCTGGGTTTCTATGAAGAGGTGGCACAAATCTGTGTAGGATGCTTAAAATTCAGCTTGATTGTGAGATATTACAGAAAGACCTAGATGCTGGCAGCGCAGGCAAGAACGCAGCGGATGAACTGTAATGTTGATAAATGTAACGTAATGCACCTCGGTCACAGAAATCATATGGCTGCATGCACAATAAGTGGAATAAAACTGGGAACAACACAAGAAAGTGACTTGGGTATTCTGGTTACAAGTCAGCTAAGCAGCAGTACTCAATGTCAGGCAGCAGCTGCTAAAGCAAATACGATTTTAGGGTATATAAAAAGAGATAAAACCTGTGATTCCAGTGTGATATTACCCCTCTATAAATTTCCACATCTGGAATATTGGCTTCAGTTTTGGGCTCCACATACTATAAAGTATATAACAGAGCTAGAAAGGGTTCAGAGGGGTGGACAGATTATTAAATGAGATGGAAGATATAATGAGAGGCGTAAAAAAATTAGGGTTGTCCAGCTTAGAAAAAAACGACTTAGAGGTGATATCTTTTACATGTAGAAATCCATCTGAGGTCAATACAAAGATCGGGCACAGGATTTCTTCATTCAAATGACTTCACAAAAGACCAGGGAACGTTCATTACATGTGGAGGAAAGGCGATTTAGATATGAAGGACAGGAAAGGATTCTTTACAGTTAGAGGAGTGACACTATAGAAAACCTTGCCCCAAGAGGTAGTTACTATGTCAACATTTAGAAAAGGGCTAGATGCTTATCTAGTAATAAACGGCATTGAGGGTCATAATTAATCTAAGAATTAATATTGTATAATTGAGCTGAGAAAGGCTGGACTTGATGGACCTGTGGTTTTTTTCAACCGATGTAACTATGTGCGATTTGTTTTTCCTCTTTGTAAATGGGGGGGGGGGGGGGGGTAATCAGCACAAATGTGTGATCAGAGACATAAAAAAGAGGTAATTCCACGGTTTTGTACAAAATGTCATGCCTCATACCACATGTATGGTAGTGGCAAGGTTTTACTGGAACCAGGAGTCCAGCTGGTGCACACTACCTGTGATAACTGCAGTGCCTATCACATTACAAGGGATTGTCCAGGATTTTGATATTCATGGCCTATCCTCAGGATCTCCACCAATCAGCTCTAACTTTTCAGCTCCTAGTCAGTGCCGAAGCTACACAGCGCCATCCTTTGTGCTGAGGACAGAGCTGGTAACTGCAGCACTGCACCCAGGCTCGGACTGGCCCACAGGGGTACAGGTGAAACCCCCGGTGGGCCTCTGAGTGAGGTGGGCCCCTAGTCTCTCACCCCCTGCACCAGTGGCACATAACACAGCAGACTTACTGCACTACATATATACAATGTACAGCACCTCAACCAGCCGATGGTCATATAAAAATTTGATTATTAAAGAAACTCCCCAGTTTATTATTCTAGACACGATCCGAGCTGAGATGACTTCTAGGTATGGAGGAAAGCTGCCAGTGTCCTCTTATCCCCATGACCTACCTTCTCAAAGTATTCAATCCTCTGGTAGCATCTTGCTGCTGTGTGAGCACGTAATATTTGAATGTATCCGTACAGTGGGCCCCCAAAATAAATTTTACTGGTGGGCCGTAGGCATCCCAGTCCGACACTGACTGCACCCATCTACTTCATTGGGAGCAGCCATGCAGTCTTCAGCGTTATTTGACAGACCACCCACCGGTCGGATATTGACTGCCTACCCTAGGCCATCAGTATCAAAATCCTGGACAACTCCTTTAGGCCTCTTTCACACGACCGTATGGCTTTTTCAGTGTTTTGCGGTCCGTTTTAAACGGATCCGTTGTTCAGTTTTTTTGTTTCCGTTGTGTTTCCGTTTCCATTCCGTTTTTCCGTATGCCATATACAGTATACAGTAATTACATAGAAAAAATTGGGCTGGGCATAACATTTTTAATAGATGGTTCAGCAAAAACTGAATGAATACGGAAGACATACGGATGCATTTCCGTATGTGTTCAGTTTTTTTTGCGGACCCATTGACTTGAATGGAGCCAAGCACCGTGATTTGCGGACAATAATAGGACATGTTCTATCTTTTCACGGCACAGAAATACTGAAATACTGAAACGGAATGCATACTGAGACACTTCAGTATTTTTTGCTGAACCATTCAAATAAATGGTTCAGTATATGTTCCGCATACTGAACTCAAAAAACGTCCAGTATACTGAACGCAAAATACTGTCGTGTGCATGAGCCCTTAAGAGAGTATGACCTGTCACTACTGAAGTAGACATCAATGGGTTTTAAATGGCATGGGCAGCCAGAGCTTGCACCCCCAACGTTTAGTACATAAGAAGTGGAGGCACCACCCAACCTAAAGGTGGCCCCTGCTTCGAAAGAACGCAAAAGTCTTTTCTGCATATAAAGCGCCCAAAGATGTTGCTACAAATGTAATCTTCTGTAAATGCACAGCAATAAACACAAATCAAGATGAGCTGCCTGACGTGGAAAATTATCACCACTTGCAAAATAAATGTAAAGCAAGAATATTGTCTCCCGCGCTATGCAATGCTCGCAGTCACAATCAGCAAGCACACACGCTTCCATTTTAGCTCTAGGCTTATTTAGATATTACCCAGTAATGTTATGCATCTTAAAAAGTAATTCCACAGAAAAAAAAAAGAAAGAAAAATCATTACTTACTGCAACGCCTATAAGATGCGATGTCCTAGTGTTCTCTGATGGTGGCAACAGCACCTGAAAGTGGTTTCTGCCAGTGAAAATGCCTATATGTCATTTGTCTGCATTTTCCTGGAAAATATATTGTTGGCCTATCCTTAGAAGAAACCTTTAATGTGTAATCGGTGGGATTCGGACATCCATGACCAGCACCGATCAATAAAGCTAGGGACCACAGTGCTTACTGGTAGACCATGGCCCCTTTAATAATTTTCCTGATGCAGCAGCATATCGTGTGGCTGGGCCTGGTACTGCAGCTCAGCCTCATCCACCTGACACAGGTGTCAGACCTCTACCCCCGATCTGATACTGATAGCCTATCCAAAGAATAGGTCATCAGTCAAAACACTTGAAAAACACCTTTAAAGTCGTTGGCTGCAGTAGCGCATGTGACCCCAACCGGAAATTTACAATCCGGAAGATCGCCAGGCTAGTTAAAGAAGGCCAAACGGCTGGAAAATCCCTTTAAAGGGATCTGGAGATTAAACACCAATCAATCACTAAGACTAGGCTATGACCATGTCTTCAGTCCTGGCAAGTCTCCTTGACCATCCCAATCCTCAGTGACAGGGACATTGCTAGAGATAGAAGTCTTTCTCCAGTATTATACATGGCACATGGTAGGTTGGGGCTCTGTCACAGCTTTTACCTTGAGGCCCAGGAGCTTCATGTTCCATATCTGCTCAGTGGTGGAAAAACGGAATACCATGAGATAAAGCAGTTGCTTGGGATCTGCGGAGGTTACTACTGTTCTTACATCTTAGTGGGACCCCATCCCCATAAACACTTTATAGCTGTTATAAAGCAAGTAGATTCAAGTGAGGGTAATATGTGTGTGCGTATATATATATATACATATATATTTCATATACTATATTATAATGTATTCTGTACCATTTTATATCATTTTGGAGGACCGACCCAGGCACAAATCCCCCTCCTAATCCTTTGGTTATAGAAGTTCTCATCTAGTGGTACTGAGCAGGCAGACTCATTTACCCGGCTATGTTACCCGGCGAGAACAGGGTTCAGCTACCATATGTATATCCAGTAAGGGCACTGCTCAACCATAGTGGACAAAGGATCTTATGTCTTTCTGTTGTCCATAGTAAACTTCCTACTATATCCAGGTAATGGCAAAGAGTTGGCATTAAAGGGAACCTGTCACCGGGATTTTGTGTATAGAGCTGAGGACATGGGTTGCTAGATGGCCGCTAGCACATCCACAATATCCAGTCCCCATAGCTCTGTGTGCTTTTATTGTGTAAAAAACCTGATTTGATACATATGCAAATTAACCTGAGATGAGTCCTGTCCCTGAGATGAGTCCAGCATGAAGGAGCCCAGCACCGCCCCGCATCCTCCGAATCTCCTCCTTGGTCCCCGACGTCACAAAGCTAGAGCGCCGCAATCTCGCGATGCAGGAGCTAGCGCATGCGCAGTGTCGGCATAGTGTTCCTTCCCTGTGCTGGCATCAGCCTCAGGGAATGAACTGCGCATTGCGAGATTACGCTCTAGCTTTGTGACGTCGGGGAGCAAGGAGGAGATTCTAAGGATGCGGGGCGGTTCTGGACTCCTTCATAAGGGACTCATCTCAGGTTAATTTGCATATGTATCAAATCTGTTTTTTTTTACACAATAAAAGCACACAGAGCTATGGGGACCGGGTATTGCGGATGTTCTAGCGGCCATCTAGCAACCTATGTCCTCAGCTCTATGCCCAAAATCCCGGTGACAGGTTCCCTTTAAGTAATAGAGGGAGATCGAGTTGTTCAAAGCCTAGGTGTCATTCTCAGGGGTACATCCACTATGTAGGTAGGTACATTGGGTTTGGGAATCTATTGCAGGTGGATGTGTGTCTACTAAGCCGCCCAAAAGCTAGAGAGACCTATGAGAGCTTACTCTTCTCTCCCTGCATGGCTTAGTACATGTTTGCTGTAGAATACAATGGCGCTTTACCAAAATGCATAATTCACATAATTGGCAATAATGGTATATTCAGATTTCTGTGAATGAAAATCCATTGCGCGCATCTGAACGCGGTTGTTTCTGCGACCGGTGCATTGATTTCTGCAAATCCCTATTCATATGAACTGGACAATTGTCTGTGAAGCTTCTCATTCATCCAGGTCATGGTATATCAGTAGTAATCAGTCACAGCAACAGGCTTATTACTACTGATATACGGTATATAAATAAACTAATTCCAGTTGCTCTGAATTATTACTACTGAAGTGGACAATTGTGGGAATTTCTCCGACGACCCTATAGAATGTGAACAGACCATACATCTTCAGTTCCATTACTAATATCAGATTGAACACAGACACTACATTAGCTTTCCAAGGCATTGCAGAAGCTGATACGCCACCCATAAGTCACTGACAAAACCAATGCTGTGTTTTTTTATCCGCGTCCGATCCCCATTTTTTGTGGATTGAACATGGCCCCATTCATTTCTATGGGTCCGCAAAGAAAACGGACAACAAACAGATGTCATCCACGTGCTGTCCGCATCCGTGTGTTCGTTCCACAATTTGTCCTATTCTTATCCATACTGCATTTTTAGTAATGGGGGTGAGAAAAATGCAGATTTCACACGGAAGGTGTCCGGATCCGTGGTTTGAGGACCGCAACATGGACGCAGTTGTGTGCATGAGGCCTTAAGGGCAGGAATTGCCACATAATACCTTATATTTCACAAAGAAAATGGATAAATCACAATGCTGATCTGTGATCACGTAGAAGCTTTAATGTCAGATCTAATGTACTGTATCTGAAAGGCATCGCACTGTGAAGGCTCATCTGTACAGAGGTTTTATATACGGTGTGTATATATATATATATATATATATATATATATATGGTATACACACACACATGTATAGTAGAAAGGTACAGTTTCAAATGTACAAAAGAGGAGATAGCAAGTAAATATATAAAATGATTCATTATAATAAAAGGAGAAATATACTGTACATTAAAAGCATCCTCTGGGCACAATACCCCAATTCTGCTGAGTAATAGGTAAGAAGTAGTAATGGTCCCCAAAGTCGTATCCAGGAAGTGTTGACCTGAAACGCAAAGGGCTCATGCACACGACCGTGTTTTACATCCATGCCTGATCCGCATTTTCTTGCAGGTTGCATATGGACCCATTCATTTCTATGAGTCCAGAAAAAAAACTAAAATCGCACGCGCCTGGATGTCTTACTCTGGTCCATATTACGGACAAGAACAATCCTTTGTATTGACAGGAGTGAGAAAAATGGAAGGTATCTGTATTTTGTGGACCACAATATGGACATGATCATGTGCACGAGGCCTAATTCTGTAAAAGAGGCATTATGCATAATTAGAAACCGGATGACAATCATATGAAAAAGCCGCGACCTCTCCTTATCGTAGCTATAATATACCCTTACGGTGCTTACTGTATATTATAAGCCCCACAGACCGCATGGCGACTTGTGCGCCACATACCACATATCTGGCGTGATCTGGATGCACTTGTTCTTTCTTCAGTTCCACTCCCCGTACAGCCTGTCCACCATGGATTCCTGTTGGCTCCATCACCCCATACCAAACCTGCCCTTGTACGCCCCCTGTACACGTGTCCAGCTATCTGGCTATCATTTGCCTCTCAGAAAACGCAGGAGGGGAACTGAGCCAGAACGGATCCCATCGTTTTCTATGGGATCGTGCACACACATACTGGGCAGCACGGTGGCTCAGTGGTTAGCACTGGTGGCTAGCAGCGCTGGTTGTCCTAGGTTTGAAGGGCAACATCTGCATGGAGTTTGTATGTTCTCCCCGTGTTTGCGTGGGTTTCCTCCGTGTTCTCCGGTTTCCTCCCACACTCCAAAGACATCCTGATAGGGACCTTAGATTGTGAGCCCCACTGGGGACAGTTGGCTGCTTATGTCTATAAAGCGCTGCGGAATATAGTAGCGCTATATAAGTGCGTAAAATAAATAAATACATCCGGTGCATCAGTTGTGACGATGGACGTCAAAAAGCGCCGGACAGAAAAACGCTGCATGCTCAGGCGCCATCAGTGTATGGACGCCGGATCTGCGCAGTTGGCCGGAGACATATGAGAAGCTAGCCTACGTCAGGCGTTGTCTTTGTAAGGCTGCAACTTTTTAACTTGATTTTCTGTCACATACAACATGGTTTTATCATCTGGGCTAAGCTCAGATCCAGAAAAAGAGCCAAAGATGCTATTACTACTACTATTAGTGCTAGTAGGAATAATATAACTAGGAGACGGTATCCAGTGCCGTATGTAACAGGAAGCAAGATACAATGCAATCTTTACACCATGTAAGACGCGGATCCCGCTTCTGCGTTACATTTCAGTGGTTATTACATGTAACACGTCTGTTGTCACAGCCTTTCCTGGCAACCTGAGAAGAGCTGGTGTCATGGCAACACAGTCCTATGCATAACATGAGGCATGTCATTAAGGAAATGGAATAAGACAGTACCTTTTGGAGCCTCCTAGGAAGGTAAAGGTGAACGTATTGTCCGAATATCTGAAATCTGGGGGACAGAATAAAAGCAGAGAACATGAAAGTATTGTATTCCTAGAGCCCAGCAGCTTCCATAGCAGCCCACAGACACCCTACATGAAGGAAACCCCATTTCAACAAGTGCACCGCTGCCATGGCAACAGATTTTAGCTGTCAGCGGATGCATATAGATATAGACAGACAGACAGACAGATAGATCTCAGCTCTTGCTATATGTAAATGAATGGAGGGGGGGGGGGGGGGTCATTATACTGAATTGCAAAGCATCTTGACCTGAATGGAGGAAGAGGGCACTATGGGCATGGTATTTGCCATCTCTCCATATGCAATAACTCACCTGAAAACAGGCAGTCCTTTTCCGCCTTGCACTTTTGAATGACAATGTCAATATCCTTCTGAATCCTCTCTTGCCTTGAACACATCCCCATGAAATAAATCCCTGGGAAAGCAGCTTTATTGTCCCCCCCAGTTCAGTGTGTAATAATAAAATGATGGTAAGAAAGAAGCAAAGCCTTGGTGTGGTTGTGTCAGCCCAAGCTTCTTCTCCAAGAGGTGGCTGTTGCTGGAGGAGGAGGAGGAGGAGGAAGAGGAAGAGGCTGCTGCTGCTTCTTCTGCTGCTGCTGTTTTATTGCAATTTCCCCTCCTGACAATAGACTGAGTTGCTGAAATCCTCCCCCGGCTTGTCAGTGCAATAAAGAGAGGGAGTGAATGATCACAATGATCAGCTGCTCACAGGGAGAGAGTGAGAGGAGCAGACAGTGGAGGAGAGAGGCAGAGAGGAGGGGGAGAGCTGAGGCTGCAGAGACTGGATGTGCAGCTGCAGACACTGTACACACAGGCACATCAGCCCTGGAAAGCACTGCCCCCCACTGAGTCACACCCACAGACATGAGACCACAGGGCTTGGGGGCTTCATCCTGGTCTTGCTGGGTCTGACACATGTAGGCGGGCTGGATCCTATACGTGAATGATATCTTTGTGATGGGATGCATGTGCAGGCTCCGACTGGCCAACAGAGGAGCAGGTGAATCCCCCCTGAGCAAGGCGGACCCCCTAGTCCCTCCACATGTGGCACATGATACAGCAGACTGAGGGCACTACATGTAGATAGGCAGCATACACCACCGCAGCCAGCCTATGCTCATAGAAAACAATGGGGCACATGTACTAAGGGACTTGTGGCTATTTTAGGTGAAAAATAGTCAAAAGTCCCCTTTTTTAGCCGGCCGTGCAACAATATTTAGTTGCACAACCAATTTTATGCTGTGCCGGCCAGTTGGTCCAGGAGAGGAACAGACTACCAGACTTTACCGTATCCAGCAGTTCAGGGGCGGACTGTGAACTTAAAGTGGTCCTGGAAAAAATATTAAAAGTGTCCCTCTGACGGATCAGGTAGCTCAGATGTGAAGGTACCTTTATTATAGATGCATCAGGTGGCTGAGATGACTTGTAGGCACAGAGGCTCGCCAGCCTCCTTTACCCAGGGACCCAATTTTTCGAAGTCGCTGCAGGGACCCCCATCATACAGTAGGGGATCTTGTAGTGCCTTGCAGCTGTCTGCCGCTGTGTAAACAGGTAATATTTGTAGCTGTACAGTGGCCTCCAGAATTAATTTTACTGGTGAGTCCTAGGCAGGGGCGTAGCTAAAGGCTAATGAGGCCTGGTCCAAGAGGTCAGCTTTTGCCCCCCTTCCCTCAGTACTTTGTTGCAAGGGGCATGGATGCTCCTTGCTTTTCTGCTGCCTGAGGCAAAAATGTAAACAGTATGTCAAATTCTTAATCTAACCCCTTCCCTCCAGCCCTACTGTTAGGCTACAGCTACATGGCAACACTGGTCACGGCCAGGATCACAGAATTGCGGTGATCCCATAGAAATAAATGGAATCGCCACGCAAGTTGCAAAGAATCCAGAACTGATGGATTTCTTGCGACTGATAAGGTGATCCCATTCATTTCTATGGGATCACCACTACTCTCCGATCCTGTCCGCAACCAGGGCGGCCGCGTAGCCCTAGCTTAAAAGACATACTTGGAAAACATTACATACAGCACTACAAAACATACAGGATAATACAGCACCACATACCTCGTACATCCAGTGATGTCTCCTCTGATGTAGAAGTTTTCTTTCCTCATCTTCTCCTTTCAGACCAGACCACCATGATTATTTCCTTCAGCCATCTCTGGTCCCTGCAGAGTTTGACGAACAGACATCTTAGTTTCTTACTTTTCCATCATCTTCCACACCTTCTCAACACCCTGTCCTGCCACCTCCAATACTGTGACCACTGTGCTTCCCAATACTATACTGCAGAAACAGTGCCCCTGAAAATGCTAGTATCACACAGATAGTGCCCTCTTCAATAATTATTGCCACACAGTGCCCTAAAATATGACTGCGCCCAGCAAATAGTGTCATAAACATAGCGTCCCCCAAAAATAATTGGTCTAAGTTGATACTGTGACAGGGTGCCCCCACAGTAATAGTGCTCCCCAAAGTCTCACCAATAGTAATAATGCTTTGCCAGAGTGCACTGTTACTAGTGCCCCCAATAGGAATAATGACTCCACTGTGATCATACTAGTAATCGTGTTCCCCTTAGTCCTCCCAGTAGTAATAATTCTCCTTATAATGTGTGCCAGTAAAAAAATGCCCCCTTATAATGTGTGCCAACACAAGAAAATATCCCCTTATAATGTGTGACAGTACAAAAAATACTCCCTAATAATGCATCCCAGTGCAAAAAATGCCCCCTTAAAATGTGTGCTAGTACAAAAGAAATGCCCCCTTCTGTGTGCCAGAACAAAAATACCCCCTCTTAATGCCCTTGGTAGAGAAAATGTCCCCATAATATATGCCAGTATAAGAACATACCCCCTTATATGTGCCAGCACAAAATGGTCCTATTTAATACCCCTAGTAAATGCACCCATAGTGCATCCCCACCCCCCACATAGTGGCCCAACAGCATGGTGCCAAATAAAACACAATAAACTCAAATACTTACCTCCAAACGGCTGTCAGCAATGTGGTGCAGGCCTCTTTCGGCCTGTGTCTGGAGCTGTACATGGCCCAGCTCAGGCGGCGGGATGATGATTACACCATCGTGCCATTTGTGCCGGCCTCTAATAGGCTACAGGCACTAGGCCTGAAGCCTATTAGAGGGAACAGCGGGGCAGAGAGACATCGTTCCCGTGCCCTGCCACAGCATCTAGCTGTATCGTCGTCCTGAGGAGAGTGATACATAATTGGCAGTGCACCACTCACAAGGGGAGGGGGCCCTGATTTAGGGGCCATTGCGACCGCTGCAACCCCTATAGCTATGCCACAGCCCTAAGCACCCCAGTCCGACACTGTTCTTGTAGAATCCTATGCTCCTATACCATGCTGGGTCTTTTACTTGTATAGCAGACTGGATCCTATACTTGTGTTGCAGGTTGAATCCTACTAAGATGCCTTTGTATGGTAGAGGCACCAGACAAAGGGAGGACTTGTAAAGGTTAATGATGGAGTACAGTTTACACTTTGCTTTCGTGACCCAAGACTACAGTGTATGAATTTAGTCACAGATCAGTATGCCGCATAAAACAATTCAGCTCAAACAGTGAAGGTCGTTGAAGCAGGCTATCAGCAGGCCACGTAATCCATGGCCACAATTATTGCTCTTCCAAGCATTCCAGTTCCACTCAGCCCAAGTTCCTCCAACCTCACATCACTCAGGGACCGATAACCATCACAAATGCTGCCCTGACTCGTCATCCCAAATGATGCTCTATACCCGCCACAACCCACGTGGGTGACATGCCATTACAAGGCATGAACATCTCCACACTGGTCACTGAGACAGGCATCTACACTGTTCCTGTCAACCATGGCTTCTGGGGTCAACACTCCCTAGCACCATTTTGCTCAGGATTGCATAAGACCCCAT